>NC_056744.1:1319531767-1319605463 GCF_019279795.1 Protopterus annectens
ATAAGCCCCATAGGCGGGAATACACAGCAGAACCGATTGTAGAACAGACCTGCAGTCAGAATGAGTGAAGTAGGTGAGGGACGTTGCTTTCGAGCACAGCGTTGGGGCATTGAGGAGTCCAGATACATGGTCTGGCTCTTTGTCCATCATCACGAGGCCCAACTCATGCAGGGCCAGGTCTCATGGGGAGTGTACAGGGCGGAGGCATGGGACCAGTTGGCTCGTGATCTGACCAGTGCTACTGGCATTCCATGCACTGGTGAGCAGGTCCGTCACCACCATGCGGACCTGAAGCGACGTAAGCAAGACCAGTTGACCGAATGGATCCAGGAGGCCCGGGATATGCCCAACGCCCCACTACTGAGTAAGTTACATTTTACTTATGTATGTAAGGATTTCAACTGGCTGATACCATGGAGATGTGTAGTCCAATATTACTTCTTTCATATTACAGCTGCAGGTGTCCACTCTGTAAACCGCGAGACGCATGCCCGTAGGCTGGCGCGGCTGCGCCACCATGCAGGTTAGTAACCCCACCCAGTACTTGTAAATAAATATTATACTGTAGCATGTATCAGAACACTGCAGTGTATTGATTAAAAGTAATATAATGTGCAAGCAAGAATTGAAAGTCTGCAGGTATGGCTGCAACAAGTTCATCAGTATGCAAGTGTAACTGGAAATATAATTGATAGAAATAAACAGTGCTGTAATACAGATGTCCCACCATTAATTAAATATAGTGTAACCTGCAGTAGTCTCAAGAGTACAGCTTCAGAATCTGAGCTAGTCACATGTGAGATATATCCCGTGTTGAAATGCTGAATCATGACAGAAGTGAGGCTGTTGGAAAGTGTTTGAATCACCACCAGTCTAATATGTGAACAAAGCCTAGAAGTACCAACCTGAACTGTGAAGTTGCAGGATGTGTGAGAGTGACAGAAAGGGTCATGTATGAATAAATAAAGTAGTAATAACCCCTGAATATATTAGCCCCAGTGTGTTTCTACAGAACTAAATGCATGTGGGAAGTACAAATTAACATCCCAAACTGATTTCAGTGTGTCAGAATCTGGAATGTCTAGGCCAAATTCTGTATATGGTGATAACAGTAAACAATTTGCAGATAGAATGAATGA
The DNA here is from genome assembly GCF_019279795.1 of Protopterus annectens. Taxonomy (NCBI): domain Eukaryota; kingdom Metazoa; phylum Chordata; order Ceratodontiformes; family Protopteridae; genus Protopterus; species Protopterus annectens. The sequence goes on from NC_056744.1 coordinate 1,319,532,907, forward strand.
TTATCTGACAGACTAAACAGCCATAGTTGTCCCCTGTCCTGTCATCAAAGTGTAGCAGGATGATGTATCTGATCAAATCCAAAATAAGTAGGATAGTGATGTATTTGTAACAGGTGTAGCATGACAGTCAAATAAAAATTATTTTGAAACATCAGCCTCAACTTAATTGTGTACCTATTACAAATGTATATCAATGTGTAACTTATGAATGTGTCATCACTTTCTATCTCCACCCAACCCTATAATTCCATATAACAACACCCACTAAATATTGGTATGTGAACATTTCATTATTCATGGACATTTGTCCGTTTCAAAAATATATGCATGTCTGTTTGTGCATGTGCCCTGTTCATACCTGCAAATTTGATGGCCTGTTGCCATTAATCAACCCTGCATGCTGTTTGACTGTGTATTTCCCTTCAAATAATGCATGTGGTATTGATATGCCCCTTGTTCAATGGTGTTAATATCTGGGTGTTTGTTTAATGGGAATACCAATGCATGCTGTTACAACTAATCTGAATGGAATAAAATGCCACTAACCCAAACTAACATAATTACTCACAAATCTAGAACGCTTGGAAAGGCAGGTCCCAGCGGACCCACCTCTCCCACCTCAGCTGGTGACTACACCTGGCACTTGTGCCCAGGCTGGACCCTCCTCCGGTGGCCCTGTGCCACCTTCGGGTGGAAGTGCTGCAGGGGATGGGGCCCATCCCCCCTCTGCAAGTGTGGCCGGAGGAGTTCGTCCACTCACCCTCCAAGGTGTCCGGTCTGTGGTGCGAAGGGAGATCCAAGACTCCGTTCTTGGGCCCCTACGCCAGCTCGAGGCTCGTGTGGCACAGCTAACGGCCCCGGCCGTTGCCCCGCCTACACATCCCCCAGCACAGCCCCGTCCTGGGCTGTGAAGGAACAGTGGCAACTGCCTAGGGGTGGGGATATCAGTTCCACTGTTGCCATTTGTGGGCTCATGCGTCTTGGATATCCCAATCTCCATCCCCGTCAATTGTGTAACCCCCCCCACGTGTGTCATACACTGCCCCTGTATGCGTCTTGTCTGTCTTGTCTGTTAACCTACCCAACCTACCTCCCCAGCTATACCGACTTCCTTCACCTGACATACCACTCTCACCTGAAAAAAAAAGGAAAAAAGGGCACTCTGTACCCACAAAAAAATTACGCCCCATACATAGCTGTCCATGTTGCACACATGTCCGCTTGACATTGAAACTGTTAATCACAATTGGCTTTACAACAAACATTAATGTTGTCCTGACACCTCTCTCAGGGGTGGAAGGTTTCAAATGTCTCACCAAAATACATGGAAATACACAGCTGTTGCTGCTAAAGACATGGGCATCTATGGGCGTTACCTACATCCCTCCTGCAAATTCCACGCTTGTTTCCCTACTGTTTTACCCTCTTTGTGACCCCTTTTTCACCACTTTCCTGTCACCCCTTTTTCTTTTCTTTCAAAGAAAATAGCACAGGTGTGCGCTTGTGTGCGCGGAGCTAAACGCCAGTCAAGATCGTGAGCTCACAAACGAGCGCAGACCTGGTTTTAAGTGCTTAAAAGTGCCTTTATGGCACTTTGATTGACAGGTCCTGTACTCATTTCGAAAGTCTGGAAAGAAAAATAAATTCCCACTGCCAGTCTCGAACCCAGGACCTTGGTAACATTAGTCTGCATAACCTACCACTAAGCCATCACTGATATACAAGAATATAGTGCTAAAATAAATATAACATGTAATAGTAGGAATCAATATTAAGGCAATATAGGAGGTGTACTATCCAAAGCATGTCAGGTAGAGTTTTAATGGCCAAATTACTGGATTCCCATACTACTTCAGTGTTAACAGAAACAGCCCTGCAATTGTTAGCTTGTACATAATAATGTAAGGTAATGTACATATATGAAGGTATGTATATGTACACACACATATATATATAAATATATAGTAATACATATGAAATATAGTCGTAGGTGTCAGTATCCATACACACTCACTACAGGAAACAGTGAAGATAAATGCAGCAGCCAGAATCTGCAACACAGCCTGACCCCTGTGAGACCTACTAACCCTTTTAACTGCTTAAACGTGGCTTCAGCACTTTGATTGACAGGTCCTGTACTCAATTTGAAAGAAAAATAAATTCCTACCGCCAGTCTTGAACCCAGGACCTTGGTAGCATTACTCTGCATGAGCTACCACTAAGCCATGACTGCCATACAAGAGCAAAGTGCTAAAATGAATATAACATGTAATAGTAGGGATCAATATAAAGGCAATATAGGAGGTGTACTACCCAAAGCATTTCAGGTAGAGTTTTAATGGCTGAATTACTGGATTCCCACACTAGTTCAGTGTTAACAGAAACAGCCCTGCTAATTGTTAGCTTGTACATAATAATGTAAGGTAATGTACATATATGAAGGTATGTATATGTACACATACATACATATAAATATATATTAATACATATGAAATATAGTCGTAGGTGTCAGTATCCATACACACTCACTACAGGAAACAGTGAAGATAAATGCAGCAGCCAGAATATGCAACACAGCCTGACTCCTGTGAGACCTACTAACCCCTTTACTGCTGAAAGGTGCCTCCAGCACTTTGATTGATAGACCCTGTACTCAATCTGAAAGAAAAATACAAGCATACTAGTAGGCCCTACCACAAGACCATTGTAACACTAGTCTGTATGACCTACCAGCAAGACATGACTCTCATACAGGAATATAGTGCTAAATAAGTGGAACATGTAATAGTAGGAATGAAGATAAAGGCAATATAGTATGCGTACTACCCAAAGCATGTCAGGCAGACTTTCACTGTCCCAATTACTGGATTCCCATACTAGTGTAGTGTTAACAGAAACAGCCCTGCAAATTATTAGCTTGTACCCAATATTGTCAGCTAATGTACATATATGAAAGTATGTATATGTACACATATGTATATATAGCAATACATATGAAATATAGTCGTAGGTGTCAGTATGCATACACACTCACTACAGGGAACAGGTGGGGGAAATGCTAAAACCTGAATTCACAACACAGCATGAAGCATGAGAGATGTACTAACCTTCACACTCACAGAACATTTTCCAACAGCATACCAGCATGGTCCACGCCCTTACAATCTCAAAGGGCAACGCCTATCTCACATACCCTTTTAAAGCACTGTCCTGAAATCACAGTGAGACATGCAATCAGTACACAACTGGCTGTATGCAATTAGCCAATGCTGCCTTACAACTGGTGCAGAGGCCATCACATGGGCCTATGCAGATACCTACAAAAGCATTCAGTACCCACACTCCACACATGCAATACAGTCATTGCACAAACCTAATGAGAAAGAGAGAGAGAGAGACAGAAATAAGAAGATATACAGACTGCCAGCATCAAAACCAGCAGCAGCAGCAGAAAACAGCAAGCAGCAAGCAGCACCACTGACACAGCAACAGCTGCCACAAACACAGGTAATGCAAAGTAGCAGGTTAATACTGTGTTTACTGTGACACCTCCAAATGTATCATAGTTCACTATCTATAGGTATGTCCATGAGATAGGTTGTGTGTACATAGTCCTGAAATATATACATATGTAATATTGCTGTACATGTTGCCCATACTTAAAACTTCTATAGCTTAGAACACAAGGCCAGTTGTGCATATGATGCAGTAGTTACCAGGGTCAGTAGAGGTTACACCGCATTGGTGTGGGACCACTGTGTATTTATGGCACTGTTCAGGTACATATCCTGTAGTATGGCCAGGGATTAATATCAGTCTGTCATGTGGTGCTATGTCCTCCAGGGGTGAACGTAGCACACATCCAGGGATACCATTTCGTAACAGTGATGCTATGTGTTCTGCAATGTTGAGGGTGGCCCTCACCTGGACATGTGAGAGGATAGGGAGGTTACAGTCATCTGGGATAACTAATACCACATGTGTAGGAGAATGGGGGGGGGTACCTGCACCTAAACTGTCTGCAACAATGTTGCCAATATCTGTGCATTTGGTGAATGTGAAGCATCTTAACACTGCTGACCACAGATGCCTTGCCTTCATGTGAATCTGCCCTGTGCTGCAGTAGCCTCCTGCTATTGTTATACAATGTGCCTGTATCTGTAGTCCACTGGAGAGGATTAATAAGTGGTGTGCAGATGTGCTGGGTTAGATATGTGTGTGCACAGTACATGCAGTATGTGGGATGTCTGTGGTAAGCATATGCAAAGGGGCCGGAAGTGCGTGTTGTGGCTTCCACTGGCCCAATGGGCTGCATGGATAGCATCACAAACTCACTGAAGCACAAAAAAACAAAAATAAATATCTCAATCCACGAGACCCTTGTCGGCAATAATTCAGCACAAAACGTCCTGAACGCATTTTTTATTTATAATAGGCACAAGGCGTTTTCACCACAGTGTACTGTGGCTTCATCAGAGGAATACATCAACAGGGGAAACACTCCTTAAAAATATTTAAAATCAGGAAGTAATAATAAAGTATGAAAGATATAATTACATTCTTTACAGGTAAGTCCATTATTACCAAGGTGCGCCTATCTTAGGTAGCTCCTTAATTTCAACACTGGAGTGATATTACAATTAATATTAAGGCCAGGGTGCCTAAAAGCGTCCAGACGCAACTGCCATCGAGAACTAGAATACTTTATTATTTTTTACAACTTTTATAATGTTAGTAATTGGTATGACTTGTAGTACATCAGGTTATCTCATATCATATATAGAATATTCATAGCCTCTCACTTCCTTTTTGAGGTAGGGGAGAAGAACTGATTGAATAAAACTTCTTGACATCTTCTTGACATGTATTAATCCGAGAGAGTGCTGGTTGTTTAATAATTATTGATTATAAAGAATTTATTGCGATTCTTATCCTATTGTTTTAGTAGATTCAATGATTATATATTGTTTTATTTGCTGACTTGTTTTATAATTTATTTTTTGTATGGGTGCGTGTGCACCGATTTTATTATATGTGTTGGTGATCTGTACACCAGCTTGTTTTCAGGAAATAGTAAAGACGTCACTTCCTGATTTTAAATATTTTTAAGGAGTGTTTCCTCTGTTGATGTATTCCTCTGATGAAGCCACAGTACACTGTGGTGAAAACGCCTTGTGTCTATTATAAATAAAAAATGCGTTCAGGACTTTTTGTGCTGAATTATTGCCGACAAGGGTCTCGTGGATTGAGATATTTCTTTTTGGATAGCATCACAGTCATATATAGTGAATAACTGTGTAATTACATGCATACATAGCAAGGTAGTGTACTGTGCTTGTGGTGTTGTTCGGATATTTTATTTAACATTTGTTGACTGGGAATGTCCAACTAGGTTCACAGAGCCTGTTTTCAGCAGAGGCCCGGGGAGAAATGCTCCAGATACATGTCTTTGGAATGTGGGAGGAAACCCACGAGAACACAGGGAGAACATGCAAACTTCACACAGAAGGCACCCCAGCCGAGAATCAAACCGGAGAACCTCTTGCTGTGAGGTGATAATGTTAACCACTGCACCACTGTGCCACCCAATGTATATGTATATCCAGGCTGAGTAATGTGTGTCCACATCACAGGGTTGGATGGCAACACACATCCAGTATGTAGGGATGAACACCCAGAGTGTGTCAGACGTGTTGCCTGTTCAGAAATATCTGGCCATTACCTGTGCATCCCCCACAACACACACACATGCAACATATGGCAGAAGTACTATAGCAGTACACACATGTTCATAGGTTCATACTAGGCTATTTGCCCTAGGGCACTGATAAGCCTAGTAGAATGTGTTTGTCCTTCGCCACCCAATTACAAGTTATGCTGCTATGCCCTTGTCCGACGTTAGTATACTGTGCCTCTGTCTAACAGTGACATAGAAGTGATACCTGGGGTACAACTATGATCTCCATCCACTCATTCAGATTCCTATGGAAGAGAGTCAATGAGGGACTCTGCCTAACCTGTAGTGTGAGCTCATTACAGAGTGAAGGCAGCCTCTTGGTTAGGAATATGCCCCTCCATGTCCATGTATGTCAGTGCTGAGGTTCAGGTCTCCTGAGCATGTGGCTGTATGGGACTCTGATTACCTGAGGTGCAGCATGTTCATTACTGCTGGGTAGGACATGGCTGTATATGGCACGCACAGATTGCCTCTGAACAGGCAGTATGCCACTGAGTCCAGCTGGATTTCCTTTACCTGGGCAGCATATGACATCTGTTTGAGCCATTGCATCCTCTTGATGAGGTACTGTTGTCCTGTACCAGTTGCTGTAGGTGTCTGGTCAGGTACACCCCAAAAGGTGCATTGTACGCAATTATAGGCCTGATGATGGATGAGTAAAGAGGCACAATGACCTCCCATGCCATACATGTGAATCCCTCATGATTAGCTGGGCTATATAACATGTCTTTCAATCCACGTTGGCCATGTGGTTGACAAACAAATGACAGACTGCTATCATGTTTCTTCCCCAGGTCCCCAACTACGTCTTCTGTACTCAATGGCCTAACACCTATGTTGTACTTTGCCACCAATGTGGAGGCGTGGGAATCTGCGTTGAATATTGATACTCCCCCTCCCTTGTTCAAGTGTTGGGGCCGACAAGAATGGTAACAGCTATAACTTGGTATTGCTGGTGTGCTCCTGTGAAACCTGAAACAGGTTCATGTTACTGCACAGATATCGATGTCCATAATGCTATGTAGGGTTTTGAGTGTGTGCATCCTGAGGTCTAGATGTCTGGTGTTGAGTAGCATCACTCTGACTTCCTCATCCTTTGTGATACAAATGGATGTGGGTTTGCCTTATGAGCCTTGCCTAATACAGGCACTATGGGTGTAGCAAGAGGCTCCACCAAATTCCAATAGGACAGGGGTGACAGGTGCAAGCTGTCCCTAGCAAAGCATACCACCCCAAGATGGCAGGCATTGGCACACCTGTGAATGACACCAGTATGTCAGTCAATTGTTGGAAGGGATCATCGTGCCTTGATATTGTGGCATCGTTCTTGGTGAGGGTAGGATGCTACTCAAGGTCAGGGTCAAACTGTCTTGGGCTACGTGCTCAGAGAGCTCCGTACTGTCTCATGTCATATAGTCCAGGGAGGTATGTGTCAGGTCATTCACACCAGCATGGACATTGACTGAGTCATACCTGTACTTGCCTTGGGGTTACCTGAGTGTTTGTGTTATGTGGAAGGTCATAGTGCCTGACAGGCTGCACACCGCGACCCTCACCTCGTTAAGCCTGGTGAACGTGATGTCAGTGTGCCTGATGATAGAGGCACCTAGTACAGGTGTATGATGTGTGTTGTTTACTGTTAATGGCTGTGAGTGTTCAGCACATTGGCTTTGTGTGATATGTGTTGCATGTGTTTGTTTCCGTGGTAGTGGTTGCCTGAGTGTCTGCTTAGGAGGTCTCTGCTGCGTAGGCAGACCAGTAGTCAGAGCCTACAAGTATGTTCATGTGTGATCATGTGTTAGTTCTGCTGTCGTGGTAGGTCTATGTGAGACTGGAAGTGTAGTGAGTGTGGTTTTCTTCGCCACCTGACTGGTTATGGCAGTATTGAGTAGACAGAGCCTAGCCTCCAGTTTGGTATATGGTTGCATCACTCACATGAGTTTGAATTTGTTGTTAGGAGGAGGGGGTTGTCTGTGTACATGCAGCTGTTCTAACATTGTCTCTGGAGTACCACACTCACCAGCTGGACTGGGGAGGAGACTGACAACCGACCTTTGGACATGCTAGAATACTATTGTGAATTCCGTAATAATTGAAAACAAGGTCCAGTGGGGAGTGAGGTTGTACTGATATTACCTACTACTGCTGACTGATATAAAAGCGTCAGTGAGCAAGTGCCAGGTAACCTAAGTGCAATGTGTCACAATTAAGTAAATGCAACAATGACAAGCAGTCACTTGCTGTCATGTGTAACATGGAAATACGTGCAGTAAGCAATGCAGATATCAGTAGTGAGTCACAGAAGTGTTGAGAAGCTGTCTATTATGTGGAAGTAGCATACCAGTGAAATAACAAGCTAACAAATAACAAGCATATAAACAAAGGTAGATCCAGGAGGCCTGGATGTAGTGTTTGCTACAGCAAACAAGGTGTAGCAATGTCAGTAAGATACAGCTCAAGTATGCAGGCACTATAAACCTGAAACCAGATGTCCCCAGCTATGAATGGCAGAGTACAGCCTATTGTCACACACGAGTGCAGACCACAAACCTTGTTAATGTTAAATAACTGGCCTGAAGGCCAAATGCCTATACCAGGACTAATACACTTGTACACTGGGCCCTCAATCAGCAGTTCCCAACTTCAACGGATGAAAGATATGTGTCCTGCCACCACAGTGCTTGCCACAAACCTCCCTAATGTAAAACAAGTGGTCTGAAGGCCAAGTGCTTAGTCCAAATGACGTAGAATGATAGCTACACTGTAATCAAGTTACAACCAAGCAGTAATAAGTACAATTTAATACTCCCTGTATAGAATGTGTACCATGTATTGCTGAGATACTATTCTGATAACCTGTTTGTGTACCTTTCCAGGTTAACATGGCTCCAAAAAGGAACCCCGCATATTCTGCTGCAGAGGATGAAGTGATTCACCAGAGCCTGGTGCGTGACTATGCCATCCTGTTCTCACGCACCACCCAGAATCAGCAGGAGAGGTCTGCACTGTGGCTAAACCTAGTTAGCAGGATAAATGATGTTGGCATGCATGATAGGACATATGAGCAGGTGAGACATCACTGCAGTGATTTGATTAGAAATGTCTGCCAGCGTGCTGCAGATATCCGCAGGCAACAGGTTGCCACAGGTGGGGGGGGGTGGCCACACATCCCCCCCTCACCAGACAGGAGGGGCTACTGCTAAGTGTTGTGGATCCAGCCCCAGAACAACAACAGCAACAGTCATGCATCATGATGGAGGTTGGATCCACACAGCAGCAAGACACCGAGTGTGCAGGTAAGATGCCGTATTTATTTATTGTTATTACTTTTACATCTGTTGACCAAGATAGTCTAGCTGGATATATGTCCATTTTCAGTAGAGGCCTGGGGAGAAAAGCTCCACACATAACATAATAAAGGCAGACAGACAAGTTGTTAATACAGACAGCCAACATAATAGAAATATACACCAGCCTGTTCATTAAATCGACATACATTTAAGGAACTCAAACAGTTTAAAGTCATACACAATGTACTGTCGGTTTCAAAGCAATACTACCTAAACCATAACGGTTATGCAATAAGGCAAAAGCCATATAGATAATAGTTAAAGCTCAGAAGGGTAGAGAAGTAGAAGGAGTATGAAAGATAAAATAATAGGGAAGAGGCAGGAGTCAAGAAGGGAAGTGAGGAAAAGAAGGAAGACAGTCAAGAGGAGGTGGGAGGGATGGGAGAAGTAGGTCAGAGCATAGAAGGACATCAAGGTGAAAGAAACAGGGTAAAAGCTAGTTTTTATGCACAATGAGGGGTTAAAGGTAAAGAGAGGGTGGGGAGAGGGACGTTAGCCTGGAGTCCAACAAGAACAAAGCCAGTGGTTTTGGAAGTACAGTTTGAGTTGTCGTTTGAAGAGAGGTAAGGGTGAGATTAGAGTTAACTCCTGGTATGTACATATGACTGTTCTGTACACTGTTACTTCATGCACGCATTAGGTGTGCATGTGGTATGTATCTGTCATCATGATATGTAATCGTGCATGTGTGATACAGACATTATGAGCAGCTGATGTGTATAAGGGAACTAGTGTACTACTGTACTGTATCATGTGCAAAACAAATGGCACAGTTGTGCCCACTGACATTACTCTCTTCACACTTCCAGGTCCCTCCCATCTAGCAACGAGGCAGGCCATACATGCTGGTGAGTGTTTTTAACATTTCCTGCAAAACAATTTATAATACTAATAAGAGTAGTGTAACTCTGTAGTAGACATACCCAGTTGTAAAAAATTAAGAGTAGTGTAACACGGTACTGATGTGTGTGTTTACTGTGGGGTGTGCATGTGTGCAAGTGTGCCTGTGCCCATTTGTGCATGTGTGTTAGTGTCCATGAGTGCATGTGTTCATTTCTGAATGTGTGCATTAGTATTGAAGTGCATCTCTGTCAAATATGTGTTGAGACTGTAATCTGTGTTCCCTGTTTTCCTCCCGTAGGTTCTGGTGCTGCTCTGGTGACCTGCAGCAGGGAACCTGAATCTTGTGCCCCAGGTACTGATGACGATGAAATGTCTGTAATGGTGCAGGAAGGTGTGTCTGGGTCCACCATTGGTCAGCCAATTGACAGTACACAGCTGTCAACCCCGTCAATGCGCACAGTCATCCTGCCGTTACATCCTTTGTCACCATTGTCCCTAGGTGACGGACAGTCTGCAGTGGGCATAGATCAGGGTAATGTGGTACCTGTGGTACATGCATCCCCACAAGGCAACCATGAGCAGGGTCCTCCAATGGTACCACACAGACAGTCGCACATGGGTTCTCGTGGGGGCATCCGTGGCCGTACTGCCTCTGGCCGACGTGCCCAAGGCGGTATGTCAACCTCCACTATGTTTCGAACTGTCATGCAGGCACAGGCACGTATGGAAAGGTACACCAGACAGGGTCTGAGGGAGCTGAGAGCATGTCGCACAGCCATGACAGACGGCATGCGTGACGTTGCGAATGCTATCCATAACTTCACAGATGTCGTTGACAGACATTGTGGGGGCATAGAACAGCTGCTCCACAACCAGATGTCCATGGGCCAGGGCGATGGTGTGCATTTGCGACGTCGACATGGCCGTATGCCAGAAACAGCACCAGCTGGCAGTGGCCGTGGATGACAACAGGCCCACTCGCGCACCTCAAGTGCCAGCACCAGCCCCAGTAATGCTGGGTCTGTGCTGTCATCAAGACGCCCCAGGAGACCACGTGCACGTGGCTCTGGACAGTCCCAACAGGGAACTGTGTCCAGTCAACACACCCCTGCTTCTGACGACAGTACCCAGTCTGGGTTAGTACTGGATACGGCCCGTAGCACCCCTGCCAGGCACAGGTACCGTGTCCGTGCCCACAGACACTGATCTGGATGACCTGACAGGTGCAGTCTGTGGCTGTCCACAAAACCCTGTACATGGCAGCCATTATGTGGGACTGTGTGCGTGCTTACACTCATGCAGAAACCTAACACCTAGGGCAAACACATACACACACACACTGCACCAACACTGGTCCACCCTGTACTGCTGCCCCTCACAAACACACATACACACACATGTCAATTGGTGTTACCAGTGGCTGGCTTGGGCATACCTAACCCACACCCTGTGCATATGATGACACTGTGCCACCTCCTGCATACTACAACATCGGTGCAGGAAAAGGTAAACATGTTGCTGATGCACAGGGTGACTACATAGATGTGTATAAGTAGTAACATGTTGGTAACTGTTCACTGTTCCACTATGGTTGTGCGTATATCCCAGCAGTCCTGCTGCAGTAACTGTATGAATGTCCTCAATTGTTATCTGCACCCATACTACTTACCAAAGTGTACCAGCTGCACACCATCACATGCTAACATTGACTATGGGAATGCGCATCATGTGCTGTTATGTAGATTCAGCTATATGTATCTCTTCTGTCACACATGCATTTATACACACCCTGCTATCCACACACATGCACATGCTCACCTGCCATTCCCATTATTTATTACCCTACATGAGTAGCTGTTGATACATGACAGGTACACATTTGAGAAGTGCACTATGTTGTTTACCACCGACTTCCTCTTCTCTACCTGTACTCACAGGGTGCAGGCAACCTCATCGGTTCAAAGGTGTAATGTGCATCAGGTACTGTGGTACCCTGATTGCCACATCAAACGTTTCCCATACAGAAATGCACACACAGACACATCCCACATCCACACACTTGCCACATTCAGGCTTCAAAACACTATCTAGGTATATTCTGGTGCATGTGCGTGTTACAGCAGCATGTAACAGTATACTGAGTATTGGCAGTTGTCTATTGTCATGTTGTTTGTATAGAATAAAAGAATTGTTTGATTATCCTACATCGTTTTGTCAACATTACTTGAAGAAGTGTTACCTTACATGTGTTATTGGTACCACCACCTTCTCTTTTGTAGTTTTGTTTGTATAGGGTGCTGTCAACATCACTGCTTGTTAAGGGTAATGTGCACCCTGCAGTGCATAGCCCCATGTGGCAAAAAACACATCCCACCCCCATCATTGTGCACACACACTAACCCCACCCACAGTAAAACACATACTTTCCATTTGCAAGATTCAAGCCCATACCTAACTGTGTTATGACAGCAGAAGCAGACACATTAGCAGAGTGTGCTATTTGCAGTAGCTGGAGAAAGGTTTTCTAATGCTGTACTTAGAGGGTGCTGACATCATCTGTGTGTAGGAGGAGGGATGTGCACCCTGTAGTGTGTTCTCCCAGTTGGCAAAAGGAACATATCCTTCCCAGCATAATGCACACACATAAACCCCACTCATACTAACACACATACATTCCCTTTGCAGGATTCAAACCCCTACTGAACTATGTTATGACACTGGAGAAAGACGCATTAGCGGAGCGCGCTGTACGAATTACTGGAGGACTATAATACAGGTAATATAGTTATAGAGTCCTGACATCATCACTGTTTCAAAAGGAGGATCTGCATCCTGTACTGTACTGTCACAGTTGGTAATAGGGGCATTTCCCACACACACATCGATGTGTTCGAGGTTTGCATATGTGGGGGATCCAGTACTCCAGTGTGATTAGTATATGGTTTGATTGCAACAATGAGGGATATACTCCCAGTGGTGAGCATTTTGTACTCATGTTTGTGATGATCAGGTCTAGTATATCTGCCCCTCTTGTGGGAAGGTTGATTACCTGTTCCATAGCTAAAGAATGCCTGATCTATGGGAACCCTAGAGCTTGGGTATTGTGGCTTGTGTAATGTTCACAGTCTATGTTTGGGTAGCTGACGTCACCCAGTATGATGGTGTTTGCAGAGCAATCTATACTCTCCTGTGTGAGCATGACGGCTGTGTGGGAGTCCCGAGTTTGAGAGGGTGCTGTAAGAGCTCCTCTGTGTCTCTTTCCATGTGGTCCAGGGAGGTACATCTCAGGTTGTTTGCATCAGCATGGACAATGACTGCCTCATAGTTGCACTTGCTGTGGAGTGACCTGTGTGCCTGTGTTATGTGGCACATTCTATCACCCGACAGGTAGCTAAATGTGACCCTCACCTTGCTCAGTCTGGAGGGCGGCACATCTGTCAACAGCTCATGTCAAGCAAGTTCACACCCCTCATAAATGATGTGGAAACCTTCAAAGGCCCCAGGCCTGTTGAAAATATGGACCAGACTGCAGATACCTGTATAAAGGCATTCTATGGACACATTCAGGAATGCATGGATCATGAAACCACATATGAAAGCATGACCCAATTCTCCAAAGGCAGATGTCCTGTGTGCTGGACACCAGCCATAAACACACTATACAATAGAAGGATGATGCCACCACATGATACAACAAACCCCCAAAATGTGAAGGCATCACTGATGAGTATTGGAAGACAACTACAGGCACCCATACAATTGTCTAAGGCCATCTTTGAGAGACGATTCCACAAGCCACTGAGGATAATCACAAGGCTTTCTGTAGTTATGTTAGGAACCTGGGTGGTACTACCCAGATATGCTCAGAGGTAATCCAAGATGTCACACGAAATACAAAACACACAGACATTGCCATCATCCTAGTGGACAGGTTCACTGCTGCCTTCTCTCCCCACCACACCAAAAGGGCAAATATGTCTCGCAGCAGAGTGCTGCCCCCCCTGACATCACAGATGCTCAGGTAAGGGATGCCCTTCCCAAAGCAATAAACATTGCATCAATGGGATCAGACAGTGTCCCAGGCTGTGTCCTACATGAACCACTAGAAGAGCTACACCCAGACATAACAGTACTGTTCAATCCCAGCCTTACTACACGATATGTGGCCAAAGAGTGGCGTACAGCAACAGTGGTCCCTCTACATTCAGGTGGTACCTTCATGGATCCTGGACACTATTCACCCCATATGTCTGACAAGCTTTGTCTGCAAAGCTATGGCAAGGATCATCATGAACCTCACATATCTAGATATTGTGGACCTACAGACATGTCACCATACACAGTTTGGCTTTGTTAATGGCCGATCCTGCCTCTCAAACCTGTTTGATTTCTTTGAAACAGTCACCAAGGCCACTGTCAAGGGGAAGGAGGTCTACACAGCCTACCTGGACCTTGCATAAGCCTTTGATACAATACCTCACTTGTGCATTCTAGGGAAGCTCACCAGTGTACATATTAACCCCTATGTCACTATGGTTATTGCACAGTGGCTGAAGGGCAGAACACACATGGGTAGAATTGCTGGAGCCATGTCAGCCTCTAACCTGGTACAAGTGGTGTCCCACAAGGCTCAGCCCTGGGAGCTGTCATGTTCATTATATATTTATCATAGGTACAGGCCAACATGGAAGTACTGTGGCTGAGCAAGTCGCAGGTGACTGCAAAACGGACGCCATAATCAACTCTCCAGCTAACACACGCATCCTCAAAAAGGGCCTCTTGCAAACACATGACTTGTGCCACAGCCATGGCCTCAAGGTGAATGACAAAGCGTATAGTCATCCCCTTTGTCAAACACAAAGTGACCACAAAGTACCGCATATGTGTTAATCCATAAAGTGCAGATGAAGGAATTATGGACCTTGGGGTACACAGGTTGATAGCATTCTACCATTTAACAACAACATGGACAAAGTGGTTAGGAAAACATGTTATATGCGCCACATCATCATGATGGGATCCACATGTAGATCAGGGGAGGACATTGTGCCCCTTTACCCATTCCTCATCATGCCCGTAATTGACTATGATGAACCTGTCAGCATGCACCTTACCAGACACCTGAAGCAACTGGAAATACCACATACGTACCTCAACAGGAGGATCAAAGGGCTCAAACAGATGCCACATACTGACTGGTTAAAGAAACAGCAGCTCTACTCAGTGGCATACTGCCTCTTCATAGGCAATCTGTGCCTGACATATAAAGCCATGTCAAACCCTCAGTTAATGGCCATGCTGCACCTCAGAATATCCAGATCCCATCAGGATACACGCTGGAAAGACTTGAACCTCAGGTGTGATATACATAGGACATGCTGGAGGGGCACATTCACAACTCTGAGGCTCACTTCATTCTTGAATATTATCCCAATAGAGGTTAGGCAGAGTGACTCAGTGACTATCTTCAGGAGTGATATTAATGACTGGATGTGACATTGTAGGGTTACCCTGGGTATCACTTATGTGTCACTGTGAGACTGAAGCACAGTATACTAACCTTGGAAAAGGGCATAGCAAGACAGATTTACAATGCATGTTGAAAGCCATACACATTCTGGCTAGGTGGATACATGCCCTGGGCAGACATCCCTGTGTGAAGCTATGGACCTATGTATCTTGTTCACCATTGGCCCTATGTGCTGTTAATCACCAATGCAATCTCAATACTATGGTAGCATGTGCAAAGGTCAGTTGTCAGTCACCTCTATGGTACAGTTGTGGAATATGTGTGTCATGTAGTAATGTCACAGCTGCCACATGTACACAGTCAAACCTATCCCCTACCCATGGATGCACAACACATGTATGAGATGGAAACACATGGCCAAACTGTACACTAAGCACTCTGACCCAGTACTGGCATAACCTGTCGGGTGGCATGAAATACTACAGTGACAGCAATACCAATCTGATGTGGACCTACACGGACAGCAATACAAGCATGGAAACACACCGGGCCAGTTGTGGAGCCTAAGGATAGCATCCTGCATGACTGGCAGACATCTCTGCAGCTGGCACACAGGCATACATTAGGCCTGCACACAGCACGCACAACACATAGCACACAAATCCTGTGTGCCAAACAAGCACAGTCTGTACAGCTATACAACACTACTGCCGCAGTTGTGTTAGGTACTTTTATTGTCCAGTACAGTGAGAACATGCTCACCAGGCTGGACAAGGTGTAGGTCACAGTGATATGCTCATGGGGCACTGTGGTTCACCACATAACACAAGCATACAGGTCAGTCAGATGCATGGACACATATGACTCAGTCATTGTCCATGCCACCACAGCTGATGTGGGATGTCCTTCACTGGGATACATGATAGGGAACATGGAAGGGATCACTGAGCAAGTGACACAGGCTGGTAGAACCCTGACCTTGGTTGGCATCAGACCCTCACCAGGGATTCTGACATATTACTGAATGCTAATGAATTAGTGTAGCTACAACACCCTAGCTGAACGGTTCTTAGCATGCAGTCACTGCATTGCTATGGAATAATGTCTTACCACTCCCACAACAGGTGGAAACATGCAGCACCTGTACATCAACAACAGGTAGACTATATGCCCCAGACCAGGTTTGTATCCCTTACTACTAGGCTGATAGCATCTACATCTCACACTGTATATACACATCCCACATGCAGCACCTGCACAGAAGACCACAGTCATAATGTTACCCTGTGCAAATACCATGTATTCACATGTGGCAGGCATCACACATGGTAACTATTGAAGGTCACAGGTACATATGTGTATTTGGCACACACATACATCATGTGTGCATTGCCATAACTGGTTTGATCAATGTCATGCATTATTGTGAGGGACAACCTGCACACATGGACATTCTGTGTGGGCAAAACACACGTGGCATGTCTGTAATCAAAAGCCATACATAATTGTGATATCATTTAGAAAGGGGTATGTGCATCCTGTAGTATGGTTTCCCAGTTGCCAAAAGGGATATTTCATTCATACACCCTTACCCACCCTTCACACACACTTGCTGGATTCAAACCCCTACCAGACTATGTTATGACACTAGAGACTGACGCATTAGCGGAGCGCGCTATTCGTCTTACTGGGAGATTTTTTTCCCCTGATATACTTATAGGGTGCTGACATCATCATAGTTTGGAAAGTGGAATGAGCATCCTGTGGTGTGTTTTCCCAGTTGCCAAAAGGGATATTTCACTCCTACGTACTTACCCCCCCTTCATACACACTTACCACATGCTGGATTCAAAGCCCTACCTCACTATGTTATGACACTAGAGATGGACGCATTAGCGGAGCGCGCTATTCGCATTACTGGGTGATTTTCTTTCCCCTGATATACTTATAGGGTGCTGACATCATCATAGTTTGGAAAGTGGAATGAGCATCCTGTGGTGTGTTTTCCCAGTTGCCAAAAGGGATATTTTACTTATACACACTTACCCCCCCTTCACACACACTTGCCACATGCTGGATTCAAGCCCCTACCTAACTAGGTTATGACACTAGAGACAGACGCATTAGCAGAGTGTGCTATTCACTTTAGTGGGAGATTTCCTTTCCCCTGATATACTTATAGGGTGCTGACATCATCATAGTTTGGAAAGTGGAATGAACATCCTGTGGTGTGTTTTCCCAGTTGCCAAAGGGGATATTTCATTCACACACCCTTAACCCACCTTCACATACACTTGCCGGATTCAAACCCCTATCTAACTATGTTATGACACTAGAGACAGACGCATTAGCGGAGTGTGCTATTCGCATTACTGGGAGATTTCGTTTCCCCTGATATACTTATAGGGTGCTGACATCATCATAGTTTGGAAAGTGGAATGAGCATCCTGTGGTGTGTTTTCCCAGTTGCCAAAAGGGAAATTTCACTCATACACCCTTAACCCCCCTTCACACACACTTGCCACATGTTGGACTCAAACCCCTACCTAACTATGTTATGACACTAGAGGCTGACGCATTAGCGGAGCAAGCTATTCGCATTACTGGGAGATTTCCTTTCCCCTGATATACTTATAGGGTGCTGACATCATCATAGTTTGGAAAGTGGAATGAGCATCCTGTGGTGTGTTTACTCAGTTGCCAAAAGGGACGTTCCTTTCATCACACTCACACTTACCCCCCTTCACACACACTTGCCACATGCTGGATTCAAATCCCTACCTAACTATGTTATGACACTAGAGATGGACACATTAGCAGAGCACGCTATTCAGACTAGTGGAAGACTCCTTTTCTCCTGATATACTTATAGGGTGCTTACATGATCAGTGTCTAGAAAGGGGAATGAGCATCCTCTGGTGTGTTTTCACAGTTGCTAGGAGTAACATTTGGACTAAGTGTGTGAGCATGCTCAGTTCAGCCTTCCCATGGCATGTTGTGTGAAAGATGTCTCAGTTATCTAAGTGTGTGAGCATGCCCAGTGTGGGCTTTCCATATGTTGAACTCTGCAGCCCATCACATTTGTGGATGAGTGTGACCTTCAACAAATACCTCCAGTTTATGGTTGTGTGTTCTGTGCCATGTTGTGTAGTTATTTTCCAAATGCTTTTTGTGTGAACACAACAGGGAGTATACTGTGCCTGCAGGTTTTGCATGGGATACTTTGCACACAATTGTCAACATCCGTTCATACTGACCTAACACTGTAGTACTGTATAGTGTAGTGGTTCAGTACTTTCACTGTGGTGGTCAGTATACTGGCCTTTAGTCCTATCACTGCTTTACATTTCCATAGTGTGCACAACAGCCTGGTTAGGGTCCAGTTGTGCACATCTGCACAAAGGTGTTGCCTCTACGGACCCTGGTAATTACTGCCCCATAAGCTTAACAAGTCTAGTCTGCAAAGCTATGGAGAGGATCATAATTGAGCTCATAAACAAAGATATAGGGGACATGCAGACATTGTACCCGTCCCAGTTTGGCTTGGTCAAGGGCAGATCATGCCTTTTGTACTCGGTTGACATCTTCAAAATGGTCACTTAGGCCATTGTTGATGGAAAGGCAGTCCATACAGCCTACCTTGGCCTTGCAAACACTTTCAACACAATACCCCACTCAGGTATTGTGGAAAACCCTACAAAACTGAAATGTATACCCATATGTCACAAGATGGGTTGCAAACTGGCTTAAGGACGGGACCCACAGAGTTAGAGTTGCTGGCACTATGTTAGACTCCAGGCTGGTCACAGGTGGTGTCACACAGGGCTCAGTCCTTGGCCCCCTATTGTTTGTCATGTACTTCTCAGAAGTACAGGGAAACATGGGAGGACTTTGGCTGACAACGTTTGCAGATGACTGCACACTGGGCACCATAGTGGACAGTGCATCAGACACGGATATCCTTCAGAAGGGACTCATGGTAACTGATAGCTGGTGCCAGAGCCATGGCCTGAAGTCAAAGTGCACAACATGTGTAGACATACCCTTCGGGAAAAGCAGGGTAACCCCAAGCTAACATATAGGTGGCACTCCTCTAAGCACAGAGGAGGTTATCATGGACCTGGGGACCCAGGTTGACAGTCGCCGTTCTTCTGACACTCACGTTGCTAAAGTGGCTAGAAATACCTTCTACATTGCCCACCTGATCAGGATGGGATTCACATCCAGATCTAGTGGGTCATTGTTCCCCTGTACTCTTCACTTATCAGACCGGTGATCGAGTAGAATGCCCTATTCTGGATGTATCTCACACAACATCTGCAGCAATTGGAGACACCCTGAATGTCCCCCACCTAAAGGATCAAGGAACCCCAACATCTGTCATATGCTGCCAGATTGAAGACACTCCCGCTCTATTCACTCACATACCGTCTGCTTAGAGGTGACATGTGCCTAACATGCAAGGCCATGTCCAAACAGGGATTAATGGACATGCTCCACCTCAGAACTGGCAGATCCACCTGAACCACTAGTGCAAGTGACTTACACCTTAGCATGGATGTACGTTGGACATGTTGGAGGGATGGAGTTATCACTCGGAGACTCCCTATGCTGTGGAATACAATCCCGGTCCATGTAAGGCAGAGCACCTTGCTGGCTGTGTTCAAGAGGTATCTTGACCTGTGGATGGAAGGTCATACGTTTAACCCGGGGATCGTCACTGTGTCACTGCTGGAGAGAGGCACGACAAAATAATGGGCACACTACTGTTTCCATTTAAGGGGTGGTGTACGCCAACAAACTCTGGGCTAGGCTTATACCTGCCATAGGGAAGATAGCCTAGTATAAACCTATGTACCTATGAACCTATCTGACCATGTTTCATTATGTTCAGATGTGAACTACTTACAACAGCCTCATCCAACATCAGTAGTGTATTCCACAACATGGGTGTACATTGGCAAACACTACCGATGTGCCCTAGGCCATTTCTAATGCTAGTCAGAGAGTGTGTTTGTCCGTCAACACATTGTAAGTGTAGTTTGCCATGACATATGTCTTGTTTAGTATACTGTGCCTCGGTCTACCTGTGACATAACATTGATACCCAGGGAAACCTACCATCTCCCATCCACTCATTAGGATTCCTGTTGAGGGGAATCAACGAGTGACTCTACGGATAACCTGTACTGGTAGTGTACTCATGCGTGGGGGTGGCTTCTGTGTTATAGATAATGCAGTACAGCCTGTCCTATGTATGTCAGTGCTGGGGTTCAGGTCCCTCATGTGCATAGCTCCCTGCCATTCAGATTGTACAAGGTGCAGCATGTGCATTGATTCCAGCTTGGACATGGCTTTCTACATCAGGCACAGCTTGCATCTGGGTGGACAGCATGGCAGTGTGTGGAGCTGCATTCTGTTTAACTCATTACAGCCGAGTGCTCCTCCAGGCGCCTTCTGCAGTTAACCCCTACTGCTCCTCTAGGCGTCAAATATTGATTGTTCATATTTGCATTAATAATTCCAAAACCATGTTACTTACAAGGTACCAGGATATTTTGTCTTGAACCATATGTGATGGCAAACACAACTCTATTGATATTTGACCTCTCTCAATGAGAATTTTCTAGAACTGTAAGGTGATAACTTAGTTTTTAAAGGCTTAAGCCATGCCCACTAGGGGTTAAAGGTGCACACTCAAAAGAGCTGCTCCAGAGTGAATGAGTGGCGACACATTACATGTGTTCCAGCTCTTTCATACTCCTGGTGAGGTACTGTTGTGGACTTTACAGTTGCTGGATGTGTCTGCATGAGGTACACCCCACAGGGGCTGTTGTGGTAATTTCTAATGCTGATGAAAGATAACTGCAGAACCACAATGACCTCCCCTTAGCTAGATGTCAGAAAGCATGGACCATGCAATCACAAATAAACATAGGACCCTCTCCACAAAGGGAAAGTGGCCTGTCTGGTGGACCCCAGCCATAAACAAACTGTATGACAGATGAGGGATACTAATGCAAGACAGAGCTACATCTCCAAAAGGGAAGACAGCTGTGATCAGCACTAGTAGAAAGCTACATTATCTCATAAAGACATGCAAGGTCAACTTGGGGACATAAATCACCAAAGACAATGAAGGTAACCACACTGCTTTCTTCAGTTATGTCAGACACCTGGTTGGGAACCCTCAGATATGCTCAGAGTTGGTACACAACAACATATATTCCAGTGACCTGACAGATATTGGCAACATTCCAGCGGACAGCTTCAGTGCGATTTACCCCCTCCCTCACCCCCAAAAGAAGATAGCTATCACAGCTGTATGTAACCTCACTGTCATCTTGGATGTCCATGTGAGAGCCGCACTCAGCAAAGACAGGTACACAGCATCAATGGGACCTGCTGGTATCCCCGGTTGCATGCTATGTGAACTCCAGAAGGAGCTGGACCCGTATATACAAATGCTATTTAACCTTAGCCTTGCTACAGGATATGTACCTGAACACTGGTGTACGGCAACAGTGGTCCCACTCCACAAAGGAGATGCCTCCACAGACCATGGCAACTACCACCACACAAGCTTAACCAGCCTTGTCTGCAAAGCTATGGGAAGAGTCATTATGGAGCTCTTACACAGAGACATTGCTGACCTACGGACCCTTGTTCCCACCCAGTTCAGCTTTGTACAGGGCAGATCCTGCCTTTTGCACCTAGTTGACTACTATGAAACTGTCAGTAGGGCCATCGATGAGGGCTACGCAGTCCACACAGCCTACCTGCACTTGGCTAAGACCTGTGACACAATACCCCACTCAGGCATCATAGCCAAGCTCAACAGCTGACATATAACAGCATATGTCACAGGATAGGTTGCAAAATGGCTAAGAAACAGAACCCATAAAGTCAACATTGCAGGTGCCTTGTCAGATTCGAAGCCAGTCACAGGTGGTGTCCCACAAGGATGTGTCCAATCCAGTTTGGCTTTGTCAAGGGCAGATCATGCCTTTTAAACTTGGTTGACTTTTTCTAGACAGTCACCCAGGCCATTGACGTGGGCAAGGCAGTCCACACAGCCTACCTTGACCTGGCAAAGGCTTTCGACACAACACCCCACTCAGGTATCATTGAAAACATCACCAGCCTAAATGTGAACCCATACATCACAGGATGGGTTGCAAACTGGCTAAGTGACAGAACACACAGGGTCAAAGTTGCTGGTGCCATGTCACACTCCAGAGCTGTCACAAGTGTTGTCCCACAGGGCTCAGTCCTGGGCCCACTTTTGTTCAGCATCTACTTTTCAGAAGTACAAGCAAACACAGGATGATTATGGCTGACAAAGTTTGAAGATGACTGCAAACTGGGAACCATAGTTGGAAACCCATCTGACACAGACATCCTTCAGAAGGGTCTCATAGACACAGATAACTGGTGCCAGAGCCATGGCCTTACGTTAAATGCTAAACAATGCATTGTCATACCCTTTGGGAACAACAGGGTTACCCCTAGTTCCCATCTAGGTGGCAATCCTCTAAGCACAGAAGAGGTTATGAGGGACCTGGGCACCCAGGTTGACAGTAATATTTCATTTGACACTCACGTTGCCAGAGTAGGCCTGGGGCAGTTACTGCTATTAGGACAGAGATGTGACCTGGTAGTGTCAGGGTGCTAATGTGGGCTTTGACCCTGTTTTCTATTACAACACTGATATCTACATTCTCTATACTGTGTGCGTTTAGACTGCACGCATTTATACTTCTGGCATTGGGTAGCATTACATGTAGGTTCCTATCCCTTGTGGTACCTATGAGGTAGGTTTGTGTTTTTTGTGGTTTATGATTGGTGAGGGTGGATGTTAGTCGGGTCCTCAGGTGTGCATATGGTACATGGTATTACATTACTTAACACATGGCATTCATGCCTCAGGTGGTGCTGCAGGGCTGCCTCTGTCAGATGCACATACTACACTCCCTGTACATGTTTGGAAGCAGGTTGTGTCATGTTAGGCATCCCTGTTACTATATGAGTGAGTCAGAGCGGGTATCAATCCCAGTGTTCCTACTGACCAAGTGTATGTGCTATGCGTTGCCTCTTTGCCAAGGCCAGGGCATACTGGGCACGCCTCCTTCTGCCTACTGGGACAAGGTCAGGTTGTTCCTCCTCTGAGTCACCCTCTGCCTGTGGTGGCCTTGGCAATGGTGGGGGGATGTTAGGCCCAGCCCTGTGCTGGTCCTGCTGCAGTTGTTTCCACAGGATCATATTATGTAGCATAGCACATATCATGACCATTTGGGTACATGTAGTTGGTGTGTACTGCAAGGCTCCACCAGATGTGTCCAGACACCGGAACCGTGACTTGAGCAGCCCAAACACACGCTCTATGACATTACGTGTTTGTGCATGTGCCTCATTATGGCGTTCCTGTTCAGGTGTGTGTGCATTTCTGATGGGTGTCATCAGCCACGGCTCAAGTGCATAACCTGCATCCCCCACTAGGTGTCCGTGTGGGAAGTCCCCACTGGCAAATGATTGGTACAGCTGCGCCAGATGCCAGATGTGGGAATCGTGGTAGCTCCCAGGGCAGCCAGCACACACATTCATTATTATGCCCTGGGCATCACACACGACCTGGCAGTTGATGGAGGGGTATCCCTTGCGGTTAATGTAGACTCTACCCCGCTCACCAGCTGGTGCTTTGATGCGTACATGCATGCAGTCTATTGCACCCAGCACCTCAGGGTATCCCGCTATTTGCTGGAAGAGACGGATATTGCTGGCCACAACCTCACGGTCATTAGGGACATATATATGATCACCGACATGTGCTGACATGGCATCCAGGAACTGGTGCAGTACCCTGGAGGCTGATGCCTGTGATATCCCCATCATATTACCAGTTGGTCTCTGGAAGGTACCTGTTGCTAGTATTCTTAGGCCAACACATACCTTGGTTTCCACTGGGATGGGTTCCCCTCTGTTGGTTCTGTGTGTGAGATGTGGCCTGCACAGCTCAACAATCTGCTGCAGAAGGTCTCTGTCCACTCTGTAGCGCTCTACTATCTCCAGCTCATGTAACCCATGGTAGGTGACCCTGGACCTGTATACTCTTCTCCTTTTCCTCACTCTGGGTTGTCTGTCAGCATCTGCATTGTCACCACCCTCAGCAATTCGCCTTTGCCTGATTATAACAGCTATGGCAGCCCCTAGCATTTCTGGTCTGAGTTCAGCTTTTTTCAGGTTTCAATTCTGATAGCTTACTTTCTTGCAGTATCTCTTGTGAGAAACACCCTGCACTGCTCTTTGCAGTGTTTTAAGTGCTGGGTTGGGCTTCTAGTCTGCCTGCATAA
The DNA here is from genome assembly GCF_019279795.1 of Protopterus annectens. NCBI lineage: Eukaryota > Metazoa > Chordata > Ceratodontiformes > Protopteridae > Protopterus > Protopterus annectens. The sequence continues at coordinate 1,319,557,657 of NC_056744.1, forward strand.
TTGCCTGCTTCCAACTGTTTCCTCCAATTAACTCCAGCAGTATCCTCTGGCAGTTTCCCTGTATTTTGGTTGTTTCCTGTTTCCTCTCTGTTTCCTGAAGGGGAGCAATGTGCACACCAGCTTAAACACGCTCACAGTCACTTAAACGTGTGCACACATCCCTACACGGTGTTACACACGCGCACATATCCTTACACGGTGTAAACTTAGCTGATTCATGTTAAAACGCATGCACACTGCCTCCCACACGTGCACGCCCGCGCAAACCATTGTAAACGGTTTGCAACACGCTCCCACATGTTGAACCTGCCTTACACGTGCGCACACGTGCGCATGCACGTATTTCAAGAAACTTTGAGTGTAGGGATAGCGTACACCTTCAATTTCTTGACTTTCCTAGTGTTCTGTTGGGACACACCTCCCTCCCTGACGTCTGTCTGTCATCTTTCACCTTACATTGCCCTCCAATCTGGTACATTTGTATCTATCCTTCCCCCCCGTGATGTCACCTACCTCTTACTCTGTTCCTCCCCCTTCTCTAACTCTTACACTACTCAGAAAGTGCTCATTACCTATGTGGCAGTGTGATTCAGTATTGTAACCCTTGTTTACATAGGATTGCCTAGTAATGACTAGTCACATGTCTTACACGGAGCTTCCCCCCCTTGACAACCACTAAACGGAGGCCATATTGTTTTTGGTCTGCAAGTCCCTCCCTTGACATTCCATGTAATACATAAATTCCACAATTGTGGGCTTATAAGCTTCGGTTTTTAGTTTTAGGTAGCGCACCCCGTTTGCGCGGGTGTGTGCTGCAGTTACACCTCAAAATCCCGTGGGAAAAAAAAAAGTTATATAACATATTTTTGCAACAGTTTTTCATGCCAATGGCCACATATTTGGCCATTGGCATGCTTAATGAAACAAATGCACCCTTTATTTGGAGCTGACATAGCTCTGTTTTTAATTTTGCAGAAATGTACTCAGTTGTCAGCTGAGTACATTTCTGCAGCTAACACGTCCGTTACACGGACTGGTTTCTGCTTCGTGGATCGCTCAGATACCTCATTTGCATATCTTTGAGCTGCAAATGAGGTATTGAGCATTTCCACGCCCAGTCCATGTAAGAGACGTGTTAGCTGTCTCTTACACAGAGATTTGGGCTGTTCCTGAATCGGGAGGCTTACACGGAGGCTTACACTACTCTTGAACTCCATGTAAGCCTTCCTGAATCTGGCCCAATATCAGAATATAAATAAAAAATAGTAACAGATGCAGGACTGAAAAGAAAAACTGATAATCAAACAAACGGTCCAGGCAGCAGCAGGTGTCAGCCAGTAGAAAGGTTTATTTTTTTAAAAATTCACCCTGACAACAATACAGGGCTTTTTCAAGTGTAAATGCAAGCATAAAATCAGGTCTATAAATACTCCCATTCATAAAAAAGGCACCAAAAAATTTAAAGAGACACTCTAAAAACATAACAAATGTTACGCAACAACCCACAGGTAGATGTAATCAAAAGCACATTTTACAATCGTCCCTATACATTAAGTAACATGTTATAAATTTATTACAAATATTTAATCATACATTGTTAAGCATAAAAAGCTTTTCACAACATAAACCACAAAAGATGTATGAAAATTTGATTTATTACAATTTTTCACTTTTTTCTTTAAAAAGGGCTCAATGGAAATATAATTGTTTAGCCCTGGGGGTTGGGATGCATTAAGTTTCAACTGCCAAAAGGTTTCCCTGCAGCCTAACCAATTCTCCCAATTTCCCCCTCTGGGGTCCACACATACCTGCTCCAAAATCCCAAAAAGAAACCCTACATGACTGGGTTCCATATGCAGATGCCTATATAGTGCACTATTCAAATTTTTCTTTTTAATGTTGTAAGTGTCTTCATAAATCTGCCTTTTTAGTGCCCTGTCAGACTTTCCAACAGAAAATGCTGGGCAGTCCTTACATAAGGCTAAATATACTATACCCCTAGTTATACAGTTACCTTTTCTGAATTGTATTCTACTCTTTGTGTAACTATCCAAAGTAACATTTGCCACCCCTATGATATACTTACAATAACCACATCTACCACATCTTCTGGTACCTTGGTCCACACTCCGGTCACCACTCCTTTAAAAATTTTTTTTTAAGTTAACCCCTGTCTTATAAACAAAATTAGGGTTCTCCCCTACCTTACACACAATGCCATGATTAAATCTTAACATTTTCCAGTTGTTCTCAATAACATGTTTAATGTCCCTAGATACTTCACTGCGTTGCAAAACCAACGCCCTCTTAACATTCTGTTCTCTACTAGTCCCATCAACTGTTACTGTCCTCGAGTTGTCACCTAGCAAGGGCAAAAACTTTGCACCCCATCCTTCCAAATCTCACTTGCAACCTCCTTGATTAAATTATCTGGGTATCCCCTAGAGGTAAATAATTCCGAGATATACTTAATCTCAAAAATTAAGTCACTCCTCTCAGATATCATTCTGGCCTTTCTGACCATCTGACCCTTAACAATACTTTTTTTCTGTTTCCACGGGTGGTCACTATTATATGGGAGATAAGAGATGCCAAAGGCGCTTTTCCTATGGATCCTAGATTTCAAATTTCCATTAATTGTGTCTAGCCTCACATCTAAATAATCAATCCTTTGCTGGTCAAATTTAAAGGCTAACTTTAAAAAGTTTGTAGTTTGATCAAGGAACTCAACAAAATTCATAATGGCATCTGCTGGGCCTTCCCAAATAATAAAAATGTCGTCCAAAAACGCCTATAAAATCTAATGTTCTTCCAACAGACTGACTTAAACAAAAATTTTAGTTCCTATTGCAAAAGCACCAAATTAGCGTATAGGGGGCACATGCAGCCCCCATGGCAACTCCCCTTATCTGCTTGAATGTCTCCCCCTCTAAAGTATATAAAATTGTTTTATAATACAATTCTCATAAGTTCCACCAACAAATCAATTTCTAAGTTTATTAAGTACTGAGCACTTACTGTCTAAAAGTGACTCAAAAAACTCCAAACCTTCTTCCACAGGGATACATGAAAATAAATCAGTTACATCAATGGTATGGAAGTACACATCTCCCTGGTGTATTTCCGTAATCAACACCTGCAAAAAGTCCCAGGAGTCTTTAAGAATGTGTGTAAAACCACTGACAATATGTTTAAGTGTATAGTCCAAAAAAGTTGCTATGGGGTAGGTCTTGGAACCTTCACCTGCCAATATGGTGGATTTGTTGTACTTTTGTGTATCTTGGGAATGCCAAAAAAAGAAGCTAACCTAGGCTTCTTTTTGATCAATACATTCCAAGTACATGGTCCAACCTATTTTCCAAAACAAACTCCTCTATTGCTAAATCAATTTTCCTATACGCAATATTAATTTCATTCATTGAGACTGGTATGTACACATTAATATCACTTAGAATGTCCATAATTTTACTAGAATAGTCCATAACATTGACCAAAACCATACAACCCCCTCTTATCTGGTTTCATAATACGTACTTCTCTATCCAACATTAACTCATCCAAAATCTATTTTCCTCTTTTGTCAAATTTGATTTAAACTTGTAACCTTTCTTAAAAGTTTTACTAGTAGTTAAGTTGTAAATGTCAGATGTACAAGCCTCCTCAAAGACTTGTAAGGCCGGGTGAAAGGGGGGATTAAATGTACTAGCCCTCCTAAATTGGGTGGTGTCTCTTTCATTATTTTGGTCAAACATTAATGCAAAATTCAGCTTTCTTACAAACATTTTTAGCTCAATGAGTGTATCACAAATGTCAAATTTCACATATGGCACAAATTTATAGCCCTTTTCGAAAAGCTGGAAATGTTCCAATGTAATTTCAATACCACTCAGGTTAAAAATGTTAAAACCATTGTATGTATAAGTAACCAAATCTGTGTCCACAACTATACCTTCCCTCTCTTTTTGCCTTTTACCTGACCCTTCCCCTTCATCTTGCCTCCTGAAAAATTCTGTGAGTTTACCTCATCTTCCTCCTCCTTACGATTAGGTGAAGGTTCAACAGGGTTCAGCACCACCTCCAAGTTTAAAGGGTGGTGGCTTGGTGGTCCAGAGTTAACTGAACCATTGTCAGCAATCTCCACGACAAACTGCGTGTTAGCCAAAATGCTGTCTGCCCCTTCACCATTATGTTGAACGATATCTATACATTCATACGCTTTAGTTTTTACAATTTTACCCTTAAAAACATATGCCCTATTCTCACTGTATTGCTTCAGGTCCCTAACCAACTTTTTTTGCTTTCTAAAATAAATATTCTCACATTTCCTTACTACACGAAATGAACAAAACTGAATTCATATACATCCCTGTAAAATTCAAACAGTAAATCATTCCTAATAATTTGATTTAACTTTTCTGCTTCATTCAACAAATATTCGACCTTCTTTTTTGAGTATTTTAACATTAAAGACATAATCTTAAACCCACACTCATCAAAAATGTCATTAAATTCCCGAACCATAACATCATTATACGTAAAACCATCAGGGTATTTACTAACTCATAATCCCTGTGGAACAACATGTTTGCGAATAAATTCCTCCAAATATGCAATGTCCAAGTTGACACTCTTGATTTTAAGCAACTTATTTTCCAAGTCTCTAATGCCCTCCTTTAAGGAAGCCATAACTATAGAGCAATTTGCTACAGCCTCCTTATTAATGAAGGTTGAAACACTGTTGAAATTGTCTCCTTTACTTTTGGTTTCATTACACCAGTCTCTTATGTTATGAAACCGCCCAGTCTCAGCATTCAAAGAGTTAACTAAGTTACTAGAACCAGAAACAGTACCTTTTTTCTCTGTTAAGTTAGTCCGTGGGGGTTCAGGGTTAAGTCGTTCGTTCCTCATACTGTCAAGATGAAAAGAATCTTTTCTCCTCGTTGTCTCCGTTCCCTCACCAACAACATCCAAAAATAAAGACTGACTGTCCAAACCCATTTGGGAACTGAAACAAACTCATGCAAAGAGTCACTGAGTTCCTCATCACACACAGCGGCCTGCCCTCCTACCCGATTGATGGGAGCTCCTCCTCTCTGCCCACATGGAAGTGAACCATTGGACTGTGTTAAAAACTGCATTAACCAAGAAAGGTCTGTCTTAAGGCTCCTCATCTCCTCGTTTAAGCCAGAAATTGCTGAAACTACCTCACTTTGTTGAAAACGCAAACATTCCAAGTCCGACTGACCCCCATATAATAGTGACCACCCGTGGAAACAGAAAAAAAGTATTGTTAAGGGTCAGATGGTCAGGGCAGCCAGAATAAAATCTGAGAGGAGTGACTTAATTTTTGAGATCTTGGAATTATTTACCTCTAGGGAATACCCGGATAATTTAATCAAGGAGGTTGCAAGTAAGATTTTGGAAGGATGGGGTGCAAAATTTTTGCCCTTGCTAGGTGACAACTCGAGTACAGTAACAGTTGATGGGACTAGTAGATAACAACATTTTAAGAGGGTGTTGGTTTTGCAACACAGTGGAGTATCGAGGGACATTAAATATGTTATTGAGAACAACAGGAAAATGTTAAGATTTAACCACGACATTATGTGTAAGGTAGCGGAGAACCCTAATTTTGTTTATAAGACAGGGGTTAACTTAAAAAACCTTTTTGAAAGGAGTGGTGACCGGAGTGTGGACCAAGGTACCAGAAGATGTGGTAGATGTGGTTATTGTAAGTATATCATAGGGTTTGCAAATATCACTTTGGATAATTATGCAAAGAGTATAATACAATTCAGAAAAGGTAACTGTATGACTAGGGGTATAGTATATTTAGCCTTATGTAAGGACTGCCCAGCATTTTCTGTTGGAAAGTCTGACAGGGCACTAAAAAGCAGATTTATGAAGACACTTACAACATTAAAAAGAAAAATTTGAATAGTGCACTATATAGGCATCTGCATACAGAAATCAGTCATGTAGGGTTTCTTTTTGTGATTTTGGAACAAGTATGTGTGGACCCCAGAGGGGGAAATTGGGAGAATTGGATAGGCTGCAGGGAAACCTTTTGGCAGTTGAAACTTAACGTATCCCAACCCCCAGGGCTAAACGATTATATTTCCATCAAGCCCTTTTTAAAGAAGAAAAGTGAAAAATTGTAATAAATCAAATTTTCATACATCTTTTGTGGTTTATGTTGTAAAAAGCTTTCTATGCTTAACAATGTATGATTAAATATTTGTAATAAATTTATAACATGTGAGGGAACAAAGATGGCTGCCGTTCTATAAGCACTGCAGTACTTCAGCTCTTCAAAGACCTGAGAAAAAAGTCAACCCTGTGGAGTTATACTTAGAGTAAACAAACTAATTGGCAGTTATTATTAATCTATCAGAAGTCACTTTTGGTTCTGAGAAAGAAAAATCGGAAAAAATACTTGGTAATAGCAGGATTGGATCTGATTGTCAGGTTGACTCTGAACAGAGCACCGAACAAAGGATTGACTTATTTCACTTCTGTAACTTTTCCTTGGGAAATAAATCTTCGTGCTGAATTTTAAAATGTCAAAGGAGGACAAAAATATGGATACCACAACTTCCAAAACCAAGCTGTCAGCTTTGCAATCACCGGAGAAAGAATCTTTATTCAAGAGACAGAAAACTTTCAAACAGCAAGAGACTGCAAAAACAGGGGCATTAACAAAATCTGATCAACAGGTCACAATGGAAGAAATCAAATCAGCATTGCTACCTATACAGGATGCCTTAAAAGAGCTAACATCTCAAACGCTTTCATTTAGTGACACGTAATCGGATTCTCGAAAGAATGGAGAAAGCAGAAACTAGAATAGCTACCAATGAAGACAACATATTAATGCTCACCAAAAGAACAGAGACACATGGAACAGACAGTCAAACGATGCAAAACAAAATTCTGGACTTGGAAGCAAGATCCAGACGTAACAATATAATCATCAGAGGGATCCCAGAATCTATCCAATATAATGACCTGATCACTTCTATTATACAAATATTTGAAATACTGCTCGAGGACTCTGAGGGTGTTAAGCAGATGGTCATAGAAAGGGCACATAGAGCATACAGAGAATCTCAAGCTTCAAATATACCCAGACCTGTTTATGTTAAAATATTGAACTACCAAGATGTGAGCAAAGTACTGTTAACTATTAAAAAATCTGGTGGATCTATAATGTGGCAAAATAATAAAATTTCCATAACACAGGATTTACCAACACAAATTAGGCAATCTAGACAAATGCTGGCTCCATATTGTAAGTTTCTGATTGACAAAAATATCAGATTTCAAATGAAATATCCTAATAACTTAATGTTTACTGTGGATGGCATCAAATACTCTGTAAGCACAAGGAAAGAAGCAAGACCTACTTTTTTGAATATTTTTAAGGCTCTCCCATCTTCAGAAATGTGAACAGTCCATTTTGGCTTTCTGTAACATCAGAGAGAATGGGATTCTTCATTTATGACGATCCGAGGCTTTAAAATCCTTTGTCTGTTCTGTTTCTTGTAGCAGGCCTGGAGTTTCATCTTCTTATCTCATAGTTCCAGGTTCAACACGAAGTTCCCACGAAGTTTTATGGCTGTAGTGAGCGTTTCTGATCCACGAGGCAACAGGAAATGCATTGGAGGAAGCAGAGGGACCGTTTTTAGCGTGGTGCAGCCAGGAGGTCAGTCTGCGAATTGGGTCCCCCGTCGCGAGCGCGAAGGAAAGGATTTTGACTGCCTTTACAGTTTAAATAGCTGGGAAGAAAGAAGAACTCCCGGAGAGGCAAAACGAAACCTTTTTGGACTTATTTTGAAAGAAAAGGACTGTAAAATGGTGGGTGAAGTCAGAGTGATGCAGGTAAACGCTGTGGAAATGCATTGTGTATTAGAAAAGGAGATTGTAATGTGTAGTGGCAGAATAAGGTACTGTAGTCTTTTTATATTTGTTTTCTCTTTTTTTGTTTCTTCCCTCTATCTCCCTTTGCTTTTACTCCTTTCTTTTTTTTTTCCTGGTAAATAGCTTGTATTATTTCTAACTGATAAATGATACAAAAATGGTTAGTTTAACAGATTTAAACAATGTGCATATAATAATAAAAGAACATAAAAGAAGTTATTCTTATATGTATAACTTAAGGCATCTTTCCTTCTTCCTTCTCCTTGCTGTGCTCCCTTCATGCTTTTTTTTTATTTAACCCTTTTGTTCCTCTCTTGTTTACACATGGTTACTGCAAATGAAAGTGCAATTATAGTGTTATTTTTAACTGCATTGATTTTCAATATTAATATGTTAGTAGGTAAGTTGTAGGGTAAGAATAAAGCAGATTAAAGTAGTTAGATCATTTTATTTAGTAGATGCAGGGTGTTGGGTAATGTTAAATAACTGTGTGCTTTCTATGTTAACTAATATTTAATACTGTATAGAACAACAAATTAAAATGTTATATGCTATTGCTGAATATAAAACTGGAGTGAACTGAAGTACATTAGAATTTCAGGGTACAATTAGTTTATTTGTACATCCATAAATATGTCCAGAGCTGTAGTTACCTATAAGTAGTGTTTAGTAGGGAATGTCAGAATTAGGCTTTGTAGACGTAGAAGTAGTTGTTGTAGGTTTTTTGCATGGGGTTTTATTGTTAAATAATAGATTTAGTAGGTTAGTTACTCAGATGGTTTCCAGTAATGTGAAAAACCTATGTTCATCCTGGTCCAGAGGAATAGTGGGTAGGCACTGAGTAGGGATGGGATGGCAGTTTTGCTTCCATACAATTGATGATATGCCAACTTATGTTATTCTAAGGTTGCTCAAAAAGATTAGACACCGATTTACATTTCTAATGAACGTTAAATGTGGATAATAGAATCTTGGAATGTCAAAGGACTCCAGAACATGAAAAAAAGAAAGCTGTTTTTTCATTTGTTTCTCAAATCATCAGCATGTTGTATTTTATTGCAAGAAACACATATGACTAATGACCAGTGGGAGTCAGTGAAGGACAAGAAATGGGTTAGGAAGATTGTGACGGCGGAAGGAACAACAAATAGTGCAGGGGTGGCAATTTTAATTAAGAATCACTTTCAGGGAGATATTATGGATGTGAAAATGGATCAGGAGGGTAGATGGTGTTTGGTCCTTCTCACATCCTTATGTTATGATAAACCTATAGTACTAATGTGTGTATATGCCCCCAATGTTAATCAGCATCATTTCATAGCTTCAATTTATTCCATTTTACAGTCATATAATAATTGCTATATAGTGTTGGGAGGTGACTGGAACTCTTATCAAGATCCTAAATTAGACAAGTTGGGTGCTTCCCCAGCGTTCAATAAACAGGCAATGGTAGCATTGAAAGAATTGAGAATGGATTTCAAACTCTATGACCCTTTTAAACACATATACTCACAAGGGAAAGCAGAGAATTTTACTTTTTATTCAACCTGTCATAAAATGTGGTCGAGAAATGACTTTTTCTTAATTTAAGAGGTGTTGTTCTCAGCTGACCCTAGTGTTTCTAATCAAGTCAGACAACTCTCAGACCATTCAAAGATAACTTTAACCTTAAACAGCAGTAATATGAATACTAAGAGGCTTCGAGGGTATAATTGGTCCTTGAACCCATATTTACTAACCAAGGAGGATATATTAATGGAAGTCAAGGAGATACTTAAACAGTCACTAAATAATATTTTCCAAAATAGACACCCAATAGATATAGAATGGGCCACAACTAAAACGCAGCTAAGAGGACTATTTATCCAAAAAGCTACATATTATAAAAAATTGCAAAAGAAGACTCAATTGGATTTAGAAACTAAAATTCAATTATTGGACCAAGATTTGATGAGGAACTATAAAGAACAGACAAATAACTCCTGAGCTATTAAGATGTCAAAAAGAACTATTTTTACTTCATAATAGAAAATTGTCACTTTATGAACAAAGAAATTTAGTTAAATATGCAAATCACATTCAAACCCCCTCGAAAGCATTAGCTCGTATCATTAACCAGACGAAATCAACACGATTAATTACTGAAATGCACTATAACAATACTACATATACTGATAAGGCAGATATCATGCAGACCTTTGAACAAATTTTTAATCAGATTTACGGTGAGAAGCAGACACTCTTGCAAGATAAAGACAGAAAATATTTTCTACAGAAAATCACTTTCCCTAATATTGATAAGGACTTTCATAGAGACTTAATCAAACTGATTACAGCTGAGGAGGTGCTAGAGACAATCAAGAAACTAAAGCCTCACAAAGCCCCTGGATGGTTTGACCTCGGAATTCTACAAATCTTTTAGTGAGATTCTGAGCAATGTATTGTCACAGACTTTTAATTATATCACTCTAAATAGAATCAATGATCCTCATTTTAATGCCTCAAGGACAGTTTTGATATTAAAGGAAAAAGGTGATTCCAAAAATCCTGATAATTACAGGCCTATATCACTTTTGAATATGGACATGAAAATCATGACATCCATTCTGGCAAGTAGACTGAAAAAGGTAATAAATCCAATAATATCAGAGGAACAGGCGGGGTTTATGGATGGGAGACAGACCACGGATAATACCTTAACGCTCCATACCTTAATCTCTTATGCAAAATATAAAAACTTGAATTTATACGCCCTAATAATTGATGCTCAGAAAGCATTTGATAGGGTTAATTTGCCCCGGGATTCATGAACCTTGCGCCAGGCGCCAGCATAGCGTCGGCGTTATAACGCCAAATATGGCTGCTTAGCGATTCAGGTATGAATGAATTCCATGTGCACTACCGGCGTGCGCCGGACCGTCCCCGCCCCCGGCGTAGGTATGCAAAACACACTGTGTGCGGTATTGCACCATGCAAATGAGGGCAAATAGCGATCCACAGTGGCGAAGCGTAAGGCACGGCAATGTAAACCAAAAAAGGCGGTTTACATTTACCCAAACATACCGGAGGAGTAACGGAAGGCTGTCAAAGTCAGGTATCATATAGGTGCAATATGCCAATGTGGAAAGGCACCGAGAATGTCCAAAGAAAATATGCACAAAATGTAAAAATGACATAAATGGCACGTGCGTGAAAGAACAGCAGACCCCGGGATGTGTGCACAGAAGTTGTAAAGCAATGAAATAATATGATAATGTCCGAAAAGAGCATTAGAACACAAATCAGCTGCACAGCCACCACACACCATAGTATGTATGTAAAGCTGCAACCCCAGCGCAATGGTTGTCAAGGAGTGGAGGCGGTGTCCGCGCCGTAACCAGGTATTAGTAGTCAATTCCATGCAAATGAGGCAGATAATAGTGAATCGCAAAAGCGGCGCCAGCGTAAGGATGGAGCAAGCGGCGCGATACGACACCGAGGAGTGGCCTACACGAGATACATGTCAATCACACAGGGTGTGCCACTGTAGGAGGAAGGATATTGGAGGACAGCAAATCTGGGCTGTACAATGCACATCACAGCATCAGGACTGGCGTGTTAGGAAATAGATGCGCTGACAGTACAGAATGCGCGTACAAATGCATGTGCACGAGGATGACTACGTTCCCGAAACCAGTCATGTGACGGCCTCATCGGCAACAACCAGGGATATAGGAAGGTAATGCGGAGAATATGAGGAAATGCGGAAGCAGTGTAAATGTATCCGTAACGAGCAATTAACACCAATCAATGCAGGAAGGGCATACGCCGGCAGCTGATAAGTCTGCATGCAGACTCCTGCAGAACGGGAAAGGGGAGGCATATGAGAGCAAAGATAATAGGGGATGTAGTAGAAATGCAAAGAGCAAAGAACCGAAATAGCACAGCCAAGTACAGAGGTAGCATAACTGCGGCTGCAGATAAAATGCATCATATGCCATGTGCCTGCAGGATGCAGTAATGTAAGATGCCAGGCGAAGGCAATGCAGGCAACTGTAATGTAACACTACAGGCAGTACCGTTGCAGCTGCAAGCGTAAAACCACGGAAATAATCCATGGATAGGGCCGCACAGACACACCCAATGACTTCACCGGGTATACAGCACAACAGTAATAAATGTGAATCGCACAACACACACAGCGATTTCCCAAACGCCGCACCGTAGGGTGTAAACAGACGGGAACTTTAACATGTATATGCTGGGTGCCGCCGTGGCGTGATGCATAGGTATGTGGCAGAGACAGACGGAGTTGCGGAGGGTGGTGCCGACAACTACCGTAGGCCTCACAGGAGAAGGAGAGTGTTCAGACCAAGGGTGACCTACCAGGGGCTGCGAGACCTGGAGATAGTAGAGCGCTACAGGGTGGACAGGGACACGTTACAGCAAATAGTGGAGCTGTGCCGGCGCCTGAGAACAAGAGACAACAGAGGGGAGCCCATCCCAGTGGACACAAAGGTATGTGTGAGCTTGCGAATACTGGCTACAGGTACCTTTCAAAGGCCCACCGGGGACATAATGGGCATCTCACAGGCATCAGCATCCAGGGTACTACACCAGTTCCTGGATGCCATGTTACCACATGCCCATGAGCACATAAAGTTCCCCACATCTCAGGAGGAGTTGGCTAGCAATATGCGCCGCTTCCACCGTGTGGCACAATACCTGGAGGTCCTGGGTGCGATAGACTGTGCGCACATAGAAATCAAGTCACCACCTGGGGAGCAGGGTAGACGCTACATAAACCGCAAGGGATACCCCTCCATCAATTGCCAGGTCGTGTGCAATGCGCGGGGCATTATCATGGATGTGTGTGCTGGCAGCCCTGGAAGCTACCACGACTCCCATATCTGGCATGCCTCACAGCTGTATCAGGTATTCGCCAGTGGGGACATCACACAAGGTCACCTTGTGGGGGATGCTGGGCCCGCACTGGAGCCGTGGTTGATGAGACCCACCAGAAATGCACACACACACATGCAAGAACGCCATAATGAGGCACACGCACAAGCGAGAATAATCATAGAGCGTGTGTTGGGATCTTGAAATCACGGTTCCGGTGCTTGGATACATCCGGTGGAGCCTTGCAGTACTCTCCAGGCACAAGTGCCCACATATTCATAGTATGTTGTATGCTACACAATATGATTCTGCGGAAACAGCTGCTGCAGGGACATAATGCCGGAGGGCCACCAAGCCCGCCACAACTGCCAGGGCAAGCACAGGCACAGGGCGTGCGGCACCACGGACACACTGAGCCAGCCCCAGTAGGTAGACAGAGGCGTACCCAATATGCCTACGCCCTGGCAAAGAGGGAACGCATAGCACATACTTTGACAGTGTAGGCCCCATGGACTGACACCTCCTGACCTGCACACACAGTAAAATGGACGCCACACAAACATGTCCGCCCGTAATGTGTACCGTATGTGCGGACGTATGTGTGACTCCAACAAAGGCACCGGCCAAACACTGCACACCCAATAGCCAGCAGAGCATGGAACGCCAACACCTCAATGCACGCCGGGTAAACAGCACACGGCGTAGCCATATGCTGCCACTATCGCCGCAAGTCGACCACACATGTACGCATGTGCATACACAGATACGGAAATACATATCAGTACACATGTAGAAATATATGTACGCATACACAGATAGAAAGTACAACAGGGTAATATGGAACCCAGGGATGCAAGTTCACAGATAAGTAAGACGCGAAATCACCACATATTAAACATAGTGACCGACAACCCGATCATCCTGGAGGGTGGGCAGGGCAGGTAACGCCAGCCATGGAAATGTTAACCTGCATCAATACATATCCGCGTGTCGGGATGGTCACCAGTCCACGGTACAGTAACGGGATATGTGTAGGGTCACCACCTGTCCCACGTTGTGAGGGACAGTCCACCTTTGGGCAGTTGTGTCCTGCAAAAACATTGACAAAATGGCAAATGTCCTGAGATTGTAGGACAAAACCATTTCCCATAATTACTTTATTAGTTGCAGAAAACAGTTATTTTGTAGAAGAAACATCTAAATATGATAATAAACAGAATAAGCAACTGTAATGCTACAGCTTTGTATTCCGTCAAAAAAGTGAATCGCTGTCCTATGTACTGGCCGTGGGTATGTGTTGGCATGCAAAATCTGACGTTTCTACTAAAAACGTCCCACTTTGGCCATTTGAAAAGGTGGCAACCCTACATATGTGCGTGTCATATCCATAGGACATGAGTGCGGAGATACACGCCGCCACCGGCGGCCAACGTAGGTATTGTGGTCAACCGTCGGTGCGAAAGCGGAAAGCATACCAGTGAAGTGTACGACATTATGAGGAACGTACCTCATTTGGGGTGTAAAACAGTTCATGTTCCTCGCAGTTCCTCCAAGTTCCACATTGAAAATGTCTCTCAAACATCCATTGTTAGGAATGTATATAAATAACATCCTGGTAAATAGAATGTACTCATAGTAAGTTAGTAAAGGTTCTTCACTGTAAGTAAATCAGCATATCATAATCAACCTATGACCTACTTAGCTGAAGTTGTCACTATGCCATTACTATGTGTTCCACATTATGCCCATGTGTTTCACATTACTACTGTGTGTGTTCCCCACTCCGGAAATAGAAGGTTGACAGCCATGGCGGCAATATGTGTATGTGTGAGGTGAGGTTGTCGTGTGTTCCGCTGTGTGTGTGTAATGTGTGTGCCAGTGTAAACTGTGTATGAAGGTGACATGTCACAGGCGGAGTGTAATAACAGGCGTAGGCATACAGTACAGGAACCATAGGCGTATGTACAGCAGTACCCACAAAGTAGTACTGACATCTCCTCAGTGGCTATGCGTGGCGGCGTAAAATGATGCAAAGCGCAAATGTCCCAAAGTGTACCACAGGGCCATAGCAAACAGGAGATGCAAAGGACGCATGTACAAACCACGACCGTAGGTATGGCGGCCATAACGTAGACTCCACACGGTCCGTCGGCAACGTTACACAGCATCAGGCATGTACGGCGAAAATACGAATGTGCCATCCGGCACCGATCGTGAACACTCACGGTCCGGTAAATACCGCGGTGTGTTCCACGACCGTGACGTAAGCAAGCGGCACACGAATAGGAGGCTACCGGTAGCATACAGTCCGCCCCAAGTATAGGACCACAATCACCGTAACTATCAGCGACAAAATGCCAATGGATGGTAGGCACGGACGAACATCCGCAGATATATAACCGATGTGAAGGAGGAATACGTGCAGGAAGCACACATGCAGGCGATACCGACAGCAGGCGACATCAACAAAACAAACATTCCCGGAACAACAGACAGGTAACCCGCAGCTCCCCAAGCAGGGATGGAGCACACACACAAGCATATCTGGTATGTATAAATGCAAGACTCACACCTCGTACCCGTCACCCACATCCGCAGATATACCCCATTGCACATATCAAAGGGATAACAGCTAAAACCGTAGCAAACACATACAGGCAGTGAATGACAGCGGCATACCCACAACAAGCTCCTGGGAAACACTAGCAGCGGCTCATGCATCCATGCATTCGCTATGTACAGGAAAATAACAGCCATGTAACACATT
Source organism: Protopterus annectens (assembly GCF_019279795.1). Taxonomy (NCBI): domain Eukaryota; kingdom Metazoa; phylum Chordata; order Ceratodontiformes; family Protopteridae; genus Protopterus; species Protopterus annectens. Next base: position 1,319,573,225 of record NC_056744.1, read on the forward strand.
TGAATGCACAACGCCATCGACAGACGCCGCCAGGATACGGGGACCCACATGTCGAACACAATACCATACCCAACACACACAATCCACGGCTAACACCACAGCGAAATGTACCCGGCACCACACATAGCGGATGCAGTCACACAAACATGATACAATACATACCATCCTCACGAAGGTATTGCAAATAACCAACGGCCACACGAGGAAAGAACCATGGCCTAGTGCCGACGCGTACGAGCGAAAGGAAGGGGATCACCGCTGATATGCGCATAAGTACACACCGAGGAACAGCTATTGGCCTGATTAACCCACATGCATCAGGCGACCCCGAACATAAGGAAGACTCCCTGGATATGGAAACCGAATGTACATACGAACGCATACAAACTAGAGAAAGAGAAACAAGGGAATAGAGACGAACTCAGAACAAAAGGCGGAAAGGTATGTCGAACCCACGACATGTACTGGTGTGTAACGACGATACGTATGACGAATCTGTACAGTATGTGAACAGTGTGTGTAGGTAAAGATACCTGTCCATCAGGCAGAGAGGCGAAGGTTGGATATGTAATGCTAAAGCGCAGCATACCAACAACTGTGGACAACGTGTGCACAGCAGTGGGACAACATGTAAACAGCCGGGATAACCCCAGGGCCGGCTTGCCACCCTTTCAAAAGGCCAAAGTGGGAAATCGTCGGGACACACTTCAGATGTTACAGGTGGACACATACCCATGGTCAGTACAAAGGTTAGAACTCTACTCTTTTGCATAAAGAAAAGTGTAGTCTTGTAGCAGTTCAGTTGCTTATTGTGTGTCTTGTAACAGTTAGGAATGTACATACATAAATAAGTATGTTATGCAACTCTTACATAAGAATGGGATATAGTGATGTCCCACAATCTCAGGACATTTGCCATTTGTGATAAATTTTGTCAGGACACAACTGCCCAAGGAGGGACTGTCCCTTGCAAAGTGGCACAGATGGTAACCCTACCCCAGGTCTGCCATAGGGGTTGCAAACACAGAACAATGCCACCACCCACGCCGATGCTGGCAGTGGATATCCAACACTGAAGTGCCACAGCAGGGGATAGGACATTTATGTATAGTGTCACAGCACACATGTGCATGGGCATATACCGTCGATGTCATACGGAATGTGCACGGCGTGCACCTATCCCACGCAGTAGGCGACTATGTCAATTATGTGTAATGCAAAGCTGGCATGATGGATATGTTCACAAATCATAGACAGTATCACAGGCATAGCATGCATGATGGAGCGATGGGCTAATGTTATATACATACACAAGATATGTATGGCCTGCACATATGGGACAATGTAGTAGCAGAATAGGTACCGAAATGGAGGTAACAGCAAGTGACCATGTCCAAACGTTCCATAGCAGGTGCAATGTGTGCCACAATGATGTCCAGCAGGGCCGTGTGTAAACACATGTGCAATGTACACAGTACTGACACCCCCCCCCCATGGTAGTGTCCACTGAACGGCAGAACTGGATGTCAACTGTCATGTTTATACAACTCGTCCGCTGTGGTGGTACCATGGGTCTGTGTCACCCTACCAGCAAGGCAGCTATCACATGACTAGTGACACAGTGTGCCCCTGTGGGATGTGCACAGGACCTATGTCCCACAGCATGGTGTGTGTCCAGTCTGTGGATGTCACACAGACGCCCGGGCTGAGCAATGTGGCATGTGTGCACAAATGCAGGACTGCTCCTCCCCCCCTGCCCACAGCAAACGCCATGTAGGAGTACTACATGCATCAGTACTGTGGAGAACATGGCCCATGGCAGAGTACATTACACCCCTGTGTTAGTGGCATGCAGGTGAGCACAGATGTGTTACATGACTGTCATTTGCATATGTCAACTGTCTGAGCTGGGTAGAGAGCACAGCATGACTATACTGAGACATGTAACGTTGTATCCATTGTGTAAGGTACACCACACATGTGTTATTGTAACACGGCCTGCGTGTACATGTGTGTATGGCACAGGTACAAGGGCACCCAAGGTATCAGCTAGACATACGGTCCAGAAATGTGTAGTCCTGCACATGTGTACCCACGCTATGGTGTAATATGGCAACCACAGCACCATGTGGGCCATGTGTGTGTACATCAACCATGTACAACGTGATATGCCTGTATAGGGACAGTATCCATGTGATACACACCGCATGACTGTCAGTATGCAAAGGTGATGTGTATGCACTATGTGTGATGTAACTGATGCAATGATATCTACATGATATATCTGCCACACTGACACCTGTATGGGTGTCAGCAACATGAGTAGGATGAGCTAGAATGCTGCCAGGTATGTAGAAGTGGTATATGTAGGCATGTACAGTACTGTGTGACAGCAGGTAGTGTGCGTATGCAAATACTGAGCATGAGGGCCACATGTCTGAGGCGTGCAATGCCACACGTCCCTGAAATGTTGTAGTCAGCATGATATGCCTGCACCACTGTGTGAACTGTACAGAAGGCACATGGCGTAACATGCCGATACATAGATGCGATGTGATGCTGGATGTGTACACTGTCAATAGCATAAAGTGGAATGGTGCTGAAGGGCAAAGAGCGGATCATGTCTGATGTGATACCCTCTGTACCACCCCAACCACCCATGCAATAATATGACAGGTGGCCAGCACGGGATGTGGTGTGCTGTGGCGCACAGAAGCCCAACAAGGGTGCCAGGAAAGGCATGCAGGTAGTCAATGAGTGTGTGAAGCATGTATGTCAAGATGTGGCCCAGTGCCATACTGAATGGCCCAGTCATGGGTGTAGAGATGCAGCCCCATACGTGCAATGCAGTACCATCCATGTGTAGTGTGATAGATGTGGTAGTGTGGTGGTCAGGGTGCACAACGTACATGAATGGGCTAGCAGTCACTGGCGTGTGCTGCTGCAGAGACATGTAACAGCCAGGTTGGCGGGATACAACAACTACGGCGGTTGGAGGTGACATTGGGACTGTGTTCCCAGACATAACATGTGCATGCCAGTACTATGTATGTGTCCACAGGGTTAATACAATGTCCAGCCAAGGATTGGAACCCTGTAGTGAGTGAGAGTGTGTATTGTTGGTAGGTACCCCATTGGCAGGCAGGATGCCAGCAACATCTGTGTCGTCAATGCCTGCATGACCGTGGTATGCTGCATTGAATGTGGATGTAGTCAAACAGCAGAGACATACCACCACACTGCGTGAGGGCCCACACTGCAATGTCTGGCAGTCATGTGTAGGTAGCTAGCTGTGGAGTATGTCATGCACCAGCAGGACACACCATGACTGTCAAGTGACACACAACACACAGGTGAACAAAACTACCGTGCAACAGCCTGCACATGTGCCCATACAGCACGTGTGCATGGAACAGGAATACCACTGTGGCGTCTGTGAAAATGCCAGCACCACCATGTCTCAGTGTGGAATAGCATGGTCCCTACCAGTGTGTAAATGTAGCAGAAGTGCACTGTGATCACTGTTGGCATAGGCACATAGACTGTCCATCGGACGGGTGCCATGCCCTCAACTACCTCTGTCAGTGGATGTCAGTAATACCGGCTGTAGTGTGTATGTACCATGCATGCTGCTATGGTTGTGTGCTTAGGGTGTGGCTAGCAGGGATGGTAAGCATGGATGTTCAGCAAACAGAGGGGAGGTGTGTAGGCCTAGCATACAGACACATGGAGGTTTGGTGCATGCTGAGGGTAGTGTAGGTATGGTATGTGTCGTGTAATGTGTCACCCAGCTATGCGTACTGCATGGCCAAGCATGTGTGTGCGTGGGAGTCCATACTAGGGAAGGTCGTGTTGCTGGCAATACATAGCAGTAGCAACTGTCCCAGGTGCAATGTACAGCATGCCAACCCGACTGGCATGTAACCTGTGGTGTACAGTGTCTGCACTGTCGCGTGTCACAATGTGTGTAGTGGCCACAAACATGGGTATCTGAACATGGACTACCTATGATGCAATGTGTCATGGGAAAATACAGTATGTGTGTAAATCACGGTGTGGTGTGGGAACCACCCACCTGTGTGTGTTGCAGTCCAGGTATGTGACTGGGAGGTATGATCTGTGTACAATCTGGACTGGCAGGTGTGCCGTGTAGGGCATGGAGGCAGGTCCCAGGCACCGTAGATAAATGACATGTGTGCTGTACTGTGTGTGCAGTGCTAGTGTACAGCACAGTGGAGGGTGTAAGCATTGTCACACATCACTGCATGCTGTGCCTACCTGTGACAGCCCTGCCAGAGACAGACATGTGACACCGCTGCACAGGCAGCATAGCATGAGAAGATGTACATGTGGGCTGCACACCTTAGCCAGATGTCCACCGTCATGTGTGCCACGGTAGTGTGGTTCAACATGACTATCAGACTGGACAAACAGCACATGCCTGCATAACAACAGTATGACCATAGTCAACAGTCCCAGTGACAGAGTAGGCCAATGTAGACTATCCCTGCATGCAGACCAGTGGCTACTGGACACCTGGCTAGACACACACCTGGACGGTTAATTCACCATTGAGCCATCACATGTCCACGTCCATGTGGGCCGTACAATGTCATCACAGGGTGGTCACAATAGCAGGTGGCAAGGCAGACACGGTGTACCAGGTGATGTGTCATGTGTGCATATGTTGAGTAGCACAGCCGTTCACATGTCTGCAACATACTGGTGCACGATGTATACTGTTACATGATGAATGGAACTGCACTGTCACCCACTACAGGGCCAGCTGGCACAGGTGTGGTGTGACTGGTGTAATCCATGTTTGCACAGGATACACACTGCTGTTGTAGGCAGCCATGCTGGTGGCCACCAGTGATATATGCAGTGGTCATACAAACATACCGTACACAGTGTTCAGGCAGGAATGTCAATTGTCGTGGACGATGTGCTGCTATGTGAATGTGGGTGTTTGTTGTGAATGTCACACATCCAGAAGACACCATCTGGTGCAGTCATGGTTGTCAACACCGGTACACACATCCACAGCAGTCAGAACCCCGTCCCGACAATGTGTGTCAGTCACCCTTGTACCGTGTGACATATGTGCACATGGCGGAACACCTCCCACTGTCATCTAAGCTGGCTACATGATGGCTGGAATGTGCTGTAGAAATGTACAATGCTGGTAGCCCAATGAAGTACCTGGAATCAGACACAGTACACTATGTCAGCCATGTAAACCATGCACAACAATGACTGCCCAACAGACACAAACAATGCATTGACACATGGAACATGTGCTCATGACAACCCCACTGAGGTATGTTGCACATATAGATGTACAATTGTCATCTATGGCCATAGCATGGATGCAGACACACATACTCCACAGGTAGTACCATGTGATGTAGGTAGGGGCATTGCTTGTGTATATGTCACAGTAGATGTACACAGACATGTCCTGCATAGCCGTCATGTAGGGTAGCTGTGGTATGTCACTACTGGACATGCCCATACAGATTACCATGTCCGCAGGAGATGTGTTAGGTGTGTACCACATGTGACATGCTGACAACAATCTGCGATGTGTATGGCTGCGGTGTACCTGTGTGACAATGTCTGTGATGGGTGCAAAGGCACATAGTATCGTATTGTATGCACACAAGCCCCACATAGCTGCATAGCCTGAACATACAGTACAAGGAGTGTGTGGGATGATAGCAACCCACAGGTGGAGATGGGTATGGGCGGCCCACAACCACATGTGTGTGCACGGTGTTCACGTCCACGACACATGAGCATCTGAGATGCTAGCGTCACAGTTGTACAGGGTCGCATGTACATATGTTCAGCAACATCCCTGTATGTCCCACCACTGACCTGTGGAGCGATGATCAACAACCAAATGTGCAGGTATGAGATGTGCACAGCACATCACAGATGCCTACCGAGAACAGGCCTACCATGTAGACATGTGCACAGTAGGTCTGCACCACCTGCAGTCAAACACGTTAGGTGCCAAACCACACCAATAGTCCGCCAATGACACAGATGGTGCATGCCTCTGTGTATGTATGTCTGTGAATGGCTCCGGCATAGCAATATAGCCGTGTCACCATTGTGAACAACAATATGAATGGGTTGTATGTGTGAGGGTGCATCATATGTGTATGGTCAGATCGGCGACACCATCAGTGGGCCTGCTATGTGAACATCCATGTCCCCATACATGGATACCTCTGCTGAGGCCAACACCACATTCACACAGGGAGGGATGGCGGTGTGTGCAGCAGCAGACATGTGGGTGGCAGCGGGCAATGTATGTACACATATGTGTTACCCACATCAGTTCAGGCAGATATCCATGTGCATGGGATAGCGGTGTGTGTACACATACAGCACTGTGTCGATCAACATCCCAGCACATAGCACCTGCCAGGGCTACAGTGTATGCATGGATGTGTGATACCTGCATGCACCACACACACCCTCAACAAGCAGCGTGCACAGCATACCTCGCTGGAGGACAGTGTCCACACCATGGTGATAAACATGTTGAATGTCCATATTCACACAGCTATGACAAAAGCAATGGACAGCCACCCTGCCAATACCGTCAGCCCCTGGGTGGGTCACACCCATTGCCATGTATGTGGCATACCCTGCCATATCATGCAGAGATGACCAGCAAGGCTGCATGAGCTATCACAGTCCCACATGGTGCAATGGACAAAAGGCACTCTCACTATCAACCATACACAGTAGTAATGTGGTGGCGATGCACCCTGTCATGTTACAGGTGCTGTGTGATGCTCTGCACAATGTGTGTGTACATGCCATGCATGGCCTTTCCTGCTAATGTGTCATGGTTACACATTGCTCCATGTCTATCACATCGTAACACAGGTGAGCTGGGGCAAGTTGTCCAGCACCGGTACAGTGCTGTGTGGAAGTACATGGCACAACACATGCATGTGCAGGTGTCCATGTGTATGTGTACAGTGCCGCTGCTGGCGTTCACAATGGACACAGGCGTGGTGTGTACGGACATTTACACAGCGTACAGGAGAACCGTAGGAGAGGCGTCACATGGGGACATATGCCAACTGATATGGACATAGGTGCAGCCAGGTACACATGTCCATGGCAGGCTAACATCTACATGGTGCGTGCACAGTGTGATGGGGTGGCACACAGATATGATGTGACACCCAGTGCTCAATGGTGTGAAGCCACAACATCGGCTGTGTCACCGCCACGATGCCCTTCACAGATCACTGTGCAGATGCCGTACATGTCATAGCAATGTATTTCCAACAGTATGCCAGCACAGCAGTGTGAATGTGACCTGCCACCATCATCATGTCTTCCAGATAATGCCACGTTCCCGGCTTCCACCATTTAGCCGACAGGAGGAGGAGGTCATCATACCATACCTCCAGAGTAACTACAACGCCCTGTTTAGCCATGTGCCACAGCAGGCACAAGAACGGCAGGAGATGTGGGAGGAGTTGTGCAGGAGGGTGAACAGCGTGGGCGGAACCAACTGCAGCTACCAACAAATCCGCAGGCACTGCACAGACCTGATCCGGCATGCAAGACAGCGTGCCACTGCAATCGCCAGGCAACAACGTGGGACAGGTGGTGGGCCACCAACACAGCCCCCACTCACAGCTACGGAGGAGCTCCTGGCCAGTCTGGGGACACCCACGGAACAACACGCAGAACCACTTGCGTCCATCGTGGAGGTGGGTGTCTCCCGAGCTATGAGCCTGGAGCCGCATGGTAAGTCAGTGTTGCATGTTTGTATGATAGGCGACGTGGGTGTGGGTGTCATAGTACAACACATGATATAGCAATACATGCCAGGTATATGGCCACACAAGATGCAAACCATTGTATGCTATGTTGTGTTAGCAGACATGTGCATAGCACATGCAACCACACACATGCATGATGTGTCATGCACAGTGCTGACCGTGGAGATAGTAATGGCTAATGTGTATACCTTTGTGTAATGCCTTTACAGGTACGTCTGGCGTGTCGCAAGGACAAGGGTCTGTTGCAGGTAAGTCTGTTGCCAGTCAATCGCATGTTCTGCTGTATTGATATTCCCCATGTGTCTAGGCATGACATGCTCACCTGTGTGTGCCCCCGTCACGGTATACAGCTCGCACCACCTGACATACACACCACCCATGTACAGTAGATACACCCGTTACCGTAGAGTGGTATGACACCACACAACCAATTGGTGTGTTACGTGCATTCAGCTATGCATACAATGGCGTAGGTGTTACACAATGGCTGCATGTGTAGTATGCATTGGTATGCCAGTGCAGTATGGACACAGTACCACAGAGTGAGCTGTGATCTGGCCAGAGCACAGGTGTTACCAATGTGACCCATGCCCTGCATCGGTGTGCACGTTGTGACATGGCGCATGCCATGTCCCATGCACGTGGATGTCTGGCTGCAGCATTGCCACACCATGATATGACCTATGCACAACATAGCAGACATACACACTGTCAGCATATCCGTTGAGAATGTGACACGTCACACTAGTATGGGTGTATGTCACATGGGCCACCACAGGGCCGTGTGCACAATGTCTACCACACACAATTGTCAATGAGTCAGACAGACAAGGCCATGGTTGATACCTACAGGCATGTTGCCACACAGCACATCCACAGTGGGTACTCACCATTGCACCCTGTACACACATAGTGGGTTCATCAATGTAGTGGTAGCCCTGGACATCTGATGTAGTACACCAGTGACATGAAATTCCTCTCCACAGCTACTACAGGTGCCTCCAATGTCCACCATATATGTGCTGCTGAGCAGCTGAACTGACTTACAGACATGGCAATGTAATGCGTCCAGGTCACGCATCGCACAGACACATAGCTGTGTCCTGCTACTGTGCAGTGGCACAGAGCCCGCACCACACACCGTGCAGCTATGCACACAGCTCACAGCAACCGTACCTGCACAGACATCACTGTTACACATACATTGTATCTGTACACTGTACACATAACACTGCACCATGACAGCCATCGTGATGTGGTGCATGCGGTGGGACACCATCTTCACATGTCCACATGATACCGCACATGTTTGCGGTGTACATTACATAGTGTTGGCAGCCATGTGTACTCTCAACGTGCCCGGCCACACGGTGTATCACGCTGATGCATGCAAACTACCATGAATGTGTGTACTGCATGCCTACTAAATGACACCTGCCTGTTGTACTGTCCCCACCAGGGCAGTGTACATACTGCCACTATGAATGTCTGGTCTGCATTCACTGGTCTGTGTTGTGTGAATGCTGCATGCCACCTGCATTATCACATGCATGCTGTGTGTGTGTGTGTGTGTGTGTGTGTGTGTGTGTGTGTGTGTGTGTGTGTGTGTGTGTGTGTGTGTGTGTGTGTGTGTGTGTGTGTGTGTGTGTGTGTGTGTGTCTGTGTGTGTCTGTATTGTAACCGATGGTATGTCTTTGTATTGACAGGTGCTGTAGGTGCGTTCCCCTCCTGCGGTCAATCTGATGCTAGTGTCCCCACAGATACTAGTGGTGATGAGCATGTGCATGAGGCACAGGCAGGGTCGTCACAGGCAGAGTCTGTGCCACTGGAGAACATCACACATACGTCCCTTTCATCCCTGCACACGGTTCAGATGCCGACACATACCCCAACACCGTTGCCCATAGATGACGGTCAGTCAGCGTCTGTTGTCCCCGAGCAGGAATGTGTGGTGGCTGCAGAAGGTGTGGGTACACACGATGTTGCCAGTGTAAGGACTGGTGCAGTGCCACGCAGGCATGTGGCAGGTGCTGCCCGTAGGGGGAGCACCGCTAGACATACACCTGCCATACAGGGTGCAGCAGCTGGTATAACCAGACGCATGTTCCAGACTGTAATGGCGGCGCAGGCACGTGCCGAACGGCAGAACCAGGACGGGCAGAGGCTGCAGAGGTCCGCAATCCGTACCCTAAATGACAGCATCCAGGCATTGGCAAATGCACAACAGCATCTTGCCGATGTTCTGGATAGGAGATTGGGCGATATGGCTGGTCTCATCGACCGAGGCTTGGCCATCCTTGGCGTCGCAGTCCGTGCAGGAACACCAGGTAGGGGTGAGGCATAGGGCCCGTGGGCGTGTGCCAGCAACACCACCTGCTGCAGGTCAGCGTGTGCGTGCCACCTCCCATGCCCACACAGACAGTGATGGTAGCAGTAGCACTGCAGCTGCTACTACACCATCCACACCAGGACAGAGCAGGCCACGTGGGCGTGGCCCTGGGCGGCCCGTGAGCACGCGTTTCCAGCGGACATGTGACATCGGAGAGTGGACAGTCTGTACCTCCACCCGGTCGTGCCCGTGCGACCCCAGGCAGGCGGGTCGCCGCGCCCGGCAGACACAGTGAGCCGTAACACCTGCACTGTACAGTCAGGGGCTGCCAAGCATACCCGTGTAGGCATCACAGATGACTGAACTGTGTACACACACACCCACACACAGCAGACACAACTGTAGGGCTCCACCACACCCACATGCAATCTACATAGTCATGCCCACTCAATGCACTGGCCCTTACACACACACATGATGTCATCCATTGGTACAGCCCATGCCTGTGGCACACATATCACCCTGTGCATATGATTAAGTCTCTGCCGCATAACTGTGAGCCACACCATCAATGCGGTTAAGCTAACATATTATGATGCACAGGGTGGACACGATAGTGAGAGGTGTATGTGGTACCTGTGTGCGCATAGTACGTGCTGTGTATGTTGTGGTGTGTGTGTATGGCTGGTGACAGGTGTGTATGTGATGTGTGTTGTGCACGGACATCATGCAGCAGACATACCATGCAGGACAGGTGCAGCATTCATTGATATGTGTACACAGTATGTGTGGTGGTTACATGTGTAGCACCATGTCGGTGCAGTTAACCCGTATGATACTGATGGTGTACTTGCCCGTGCCTACTGGGAGCACTGTAATTAGTTCCCCACGTGTAGTCGTGGGGTACCCACAGGCATGTCTGGCAAAATCAGCATAGCACAGTTACCCACATCCGGCATGGACCCTACATAGGTACATAGGCACACATGAGCGTGACAGGATATGTGCCCTACGACATGTGTGGACCTAGCATGACTGTGTGTGGCATCTAACACCCCTCAGGATGGGGATGCCATATCCATCAGTCCCCAGTCCCTGGTCTAGCAGTGACACACAGAGGTTGACTGGCGCATAACTATCGTCACACATCCACCGTCATTAGCAGTCCTGGACAAAGGCAGTCAGGGCCTTTCCTTCACATGGCCTGGCACTCCTTCCCGTGTTGTAGGGTGTGTCTGGCCGTTACCCTGTTCCCCCAGCACGTCCCACTCATCTTTGAGTTGAGGTGTCTGACAGTCGCTTCTGTGCCCGTGTTTGCATGGGGCCTGGGAGGTGGAATGTGCCCATGTCACCCAGGTCAGACATGGCCGTGTATGTCAGGCACAGATCACCACGGAGCAGCTGTGCTGTGAAGATCCACAGCCGGTGTCCCCTTGGCCGTGCACCTTGTGACACATGTCCTAGCACCGTCATCCCGTCTTGTGGAGCGTTTGCGGTCCTTCCGAGTGCTGCAGGCGTCAGGTTAGCTACAGGCCACATGTGCCATTATGCGCAGTCATTGCACTGGTGTGTGATGTGTACAGGGTACAATGAACACCCTTGATGTGGTTGCCATTCCATCCAGACCAGGAGGCCACAATGGAATGTCTTCACACCCACATTGCCATTGTGTGTGTTGACAGAGGTTGCCGACAGGTGTGGTAGCCATTTCCTGAACATGTCCACCATCTTTAATGGCGTACCACCTACATGTGACATTGGGACGAACATGTTCTTCACACTGGGTAGGGCTGCACCTTCTCTGGCATTTGGTAGCAGGCCATGGCTCTGGCACCAGTCATCCATGTCTATAGCGCCCTAGGTGGATGTTCGTGTAACATGGGGTGTTGGGTATGTTGGCGGTGCGTAGTCATCTGCATACCTTGTCTGCTACAATCACCCTATCATTGCATGCACTTTGGAACGTCGCATGCCATATGGCTGTGGTCACAGGAGTGAGCCCTGTGGGCCTCCACTGGGTCCAGATATGAGTGTGACAAGGCACCTTGAGCACCAACCCTGTGTGGTGTGACCTCCAACCTGTGTGAGAAGCATCGGGTGACATATGTCCCCACATGTATGCTGGCGAGCCTTTCCATGGGTCCCATGTGTAGTGTGCTCTGAACGCTCCCACCAGGTCATGGTACTGTGTGCAAACCCACGTATCCCCATCAATGGCCTTGGTGAACACTCCAGACTGGACGAGCAGGTTCGGGAGGCAGGATCCGCCCTTGACTATGTAGTTGTGGGTATGTTCCGGTATTGGCTGTACACTGCTATCTGTAACCATGACCACCTGTATGGACCTCCACACAGCTTTGCAGACAACACTTGTCAAGCGTATAGGGTGTGGCTGTTGACAGTCCATAGGAGCACTACCCTGGCATAGTGGGACCACAGATGCCATATGGCATCCATTGGGGACATAGCCCATAGTAAGGCTAACATGACACAGTGGCGCATGTGTGGGCCGAGGGCCTCAAAGAGGATGGGTAGCACACAGCCAGGAAACCATCGGTGCCCATTGCTGGCGTGTCAAGCGCCATAGAGATATGGGATCACTCCAGGCCATATGACATGTTTGGGAGGATACACTCTGGTGGGATGGATATGTTCCCTGTTGGGGGATGTATGCATGGAACATGTCCTGTGGTATGCAGACAATGTCTGTGGGTGCAGTGACTGTTGTACCATTCTGGACCATTTCCAGGCAAGTCTGTGTGCCCCAACCATGTCCTTACCACAGTTAGGGAAGGCCCTGTGGTTGTCTCATGTGCCCTCTGCAGTACCACTCCCACAGCGGACCTGGATGATGGTATGTGGGGCCGTATGGTGGCCGGTATGAATGGGTGATGGTTTCCCTGGTACTGTCATTGCCCTGCCATGTAGTAGCTCCAACTGTTGATGTACAGGTAGTCAGTGGCTGCGGTCCACCACACCATGTGCCTACCTGTGGTGGACAAGGTCCTGATGTCATCATGTTTGCCTGTTGCAGACATGCATGTGGGTGGTCGGGGAAGGCATTCGTTAGGCGTTTGCGGTCTGGCCTCTGTTCAACATTGGCATGGAGGACTTGTAGGGTACCACACGGTCATATGATGTGTGTATTTTTCTGTGGAGAGGTCATCGCTGAGTGCCCGCATGCTGGTGTTGGTTACAGTGAGTGGATGACCAGTGGATCCACTATACGGTCTTGCATCACCATTGAGGGCTGTACATCCTGTGTGGGGCATATCCTCACCATGCGTGATGGGCAGAACTGTCAGACATCCCCCCCCCTGGTATGTATGGTGCATGGCTGTTTAACAGTGGCCAGGTGTGTGAACACCTGGGACTGCTGGCGTACTGTGTTGTGCCATGGGTAATGTTCCCAGGCTATGTATGGGTGGTTCATGTCACCCAATACGGTGCTGTTGTGAGAGCATGCCCACTCACCAGTGTCCTCAGGACATCTGTGAAGGTATCTTGTGTTTGGGAGGGTTGTCTGTAGCATGCAACAAACTGTAGGCCAGTCCTACACATGGTTAATTGCACCTAAATATTCCCGCAGCAACAACAACGTCTGTGGCATGACCGGGTTACTGTTGTGTGGCGGACACACAGGATGGTCCGCATTCCGCCACCCATGCCGTCGCACCATGTGTATGCATGTCTGATCTGTGCCGACTCTAAGTGTCTGAGCATGCCCAGTAGGCAGCTGTGTAGATAGACACACAGCACAGTGCACACCGCGCCGTCTGCAGTTATACCCGGGTGCATGCCTGTATCCCCATAGCGGCCACGTCTGTGGCATGGCCAGGTTTCTGTTGTGTGGCTGGACACACGACGGTCGACATTCAGCCACCCATGCCGTCGCAACATGTGTATGCATGTCTGCCCTGTGCCGAGTCTAAGTGTCTGAGCATGCCCAGTATGCAGTGATGTACTGATCAGTAGTTACTTGTTATTCTCGACTGCAGCACTAACGTGTTGGTGTACGGCGACCTTGGGATGGTAACAGACTGCGTGACTGCGCACTCTGTCCGAACACCCGATCGGGCGCATTGCCTCTGCAAATGATACCACTCACGTAGGGGTATGCCTCCTGACAGCGCTCTGCTCAGTAAACTCGGTAGCGTTCTGTAAATGCTTCATACTGTAGTGTGTTCATGTAGATAGGCGTAGGTTCGTCCCCCGTCCCTTCCGTGTGTGTGTGTGTGTGTGTGTGTGTGTGTGTGTGTGTGTGTGTGTGTTTCCAGCTGCCTCTGCGACTGATTATGCTTTTAGACGCTCCGCAACACATGCCTTGGCTATTGCCAACTATTGTCTTCGGGTGGCGTCAGCAGCCTACAAGTATGCCTGTGACAGCGCTCTGTTCAGCAAACTCGGTAGCATGTTCTGTAAATGCTTCATACAGTAGTGTGTTCATGTAGATAGTCGTAGGTTCGTTCCCCGTCCCTTCCGTGTGTGTGTGTCTCTGTGTGTGTGTGTGTTTCCAGCTGCGTCTGCGACTGATTATGCTTTTAGACGCTCCGCAACACATGCCTTGGCTATTGCCAACTATTGTCTTCGGCTGGCGTCAGCAGCCTACAAGTATGCCTGTGACAGCGCTCTGTTTAGCAAACTCGGTAGCGCGTTCTGTAAATGCTTCATACAGTAGTGTGTTCATGTAGATAGTCGTAGGTTCGTCCCCGTCCCTTCCGTGTGTGTGTGTCTGTGTGTGTGTGTTTCCAGCTGCCTCTGCGACTGATTATGCTTTTAGACACTCCGCAACACATGCCTTGGCTATTGCCAACTATTGTCTTCTTGGTGGCGTCAGCAGCCTACAAGTATGCCTGTGACAGCGCTCTGTTTAGCAAACTCGGTAGCGCGTTCTGTAAATGCTTCATACAGTAGTGTGTTCATGTAGATAGTCGTAGGTTCGTCCCTTCCGTGTGTGTGTGTGTGTTTCCAGCTGCCTCTGCGACTGATTATGCTTTTAGGCGCTCCGCAACACATGCCTTGGCTATTGCCAACTATTGTCTTGCGGGTGACGTCAGCAGCCTACAAGTATGCCTGTGACAGCGCTCTGTTTAGCAAACTCGGTGGCGCGTTCTGTAAATGCTTCATACAGTAGTGTGTTCATGTAGATAGTCGTAGGTTCGTCCCCCGTCCCTTCCGTGTGTGTGTGTGTGTGTGTGTTTCCAGCTGCCTCTGCGACTGATTATGCTTTTAGGCGCTCCAACACATGCCTTGGCTGTGCCAACTATTGTCTTCTTGGTGGCGTCAGCAGCCTACAAGTATGCCTGTGACAGCGCTCTGTTTAGCAAACTCGGTAGCGTTCTGTAAATGCTTCATACAGTAGTGTGTTCATGTAGATAGTCGTAGGTTCGTCCCCGTCCCTTCCGTGTGTGTGTGTGTGTGTGTTTCCAGCTGCCTCTGCGACTGATTATGCTTTTAGGCGCTCCGCAACACATGCCTTGGCTATTGCCAACTATTGTCTTCTTGGTGATGTCAGCAGCCTACAAGTATGCCTGTGACAGCGCTCTGTTTAGCAAACTCGGTGGCAGCGTTCTGTAAATGCTTCATACAGTAGTGTGTTCATGTAGATAGTCGTAGGTTCGTCCCCGTCCCTTCCGTGTGTGTGTGTGTGTGTGTTTCCAGCTGCCTCTGCGACTGATTATGCTTTTAGGCGCTCCGCAACACATGCCTTGGCTGTGCCAACTATTGTCTTGCGGGTGATGTCAGCAGCCTACAAGTATGCCTGTGACAGCGCTCTGTTTAGCAAACTTCGGTGGCGCGTTCTGTAAATGCTTCATACAGTAGTGTGTTCATGTAGATAGTCGTAGGTTCGTCCCCGGTCCCTTGTGTGTGTGTGTGTGTGTGTTTCCAGCTGCCTCTGCGACTGATTATGCTTTTAGGCGCTCCGCAACACATGCCTTGGCTACCGCCAACTATTGTCTTGCGGGTGATGTCAGCAGCCTACAAGTATGCCTGTGACAGCGCTCTGTTTAGCAAACTCGGTGGCGCGTTCTGTAAATGCTTCATACAGTAGTGTGTTCATGTAGATAGTCATAGGTTCGTCCCCGTCCCTTCCGTGTGTGTGTGTGTGTGTGTTTCCAGCTGCCTCTGCGACTGATTATGCTTTTAGACGCTCCGCAACACATGCCTTGGCTATTGCCAACTATTGTCTTGCGGGTGATGTCAGCAGCCTACAAGTATGCCTGTGACAGCGCTCTGTTTAGCAAACTTCGGTGGCGCGTTCTGTAAATGCTTCATACAGTAGTGTGTTCATGTAGATAGTCGTAGGTTCGTCCCCGTCCCTTCCGTGTGTGTGTGTGTGTGTGTTTCCAGCTGCCTCTGCGACTGATTATGCTTTTAGGGGCTCCGCAACACATGCCTTGGCTATTTCAAATATTGTCTTGCGGTGGCGTCAGCAGCCTACATGTATGCCTCTGACAGCGCTCACGTCAGTTAACTTCGGTAGCGTTGTGTAAATGATTCATACTGTACTGAGTTCATGTAAATAGGCGTAGGTTCATCTCCGTCCCTTCCGTGTGTGTGTGTGTTTCCGTTGCTTTCGACCATACAACTGAATAAGCAAATTGTTAAAGTGTTCACAATCAACAGTGTGATATTTAAAATCATGTTAAGACTCACATTGTTGTTTGTGAACATTCTTAGACATAGCATATTTCCTGCACACGTTGTGGAAACAACGAAAGCGTTGCATGTTTTAATGAACTGTTCAAATGTTACGAAGACTTGTGTTGTGTCGAACTACGGGACTATTCTTGCTGCAGGTTTCGGTTTGTTTGTGTTTCATAGTACAATATCATATGTCGTGTGTTCATAGTATGCTTTCTGTGATGTTGACATGTGTGTGTTTCGTTAGCAATGCGTCTCTGCTTTCTATGCTGTGGCTACATCTCCATTGCTCGCATAGAAAGTGACAAATGGAAGTGTAAGGGTGGACATTTAAAGCCTGGATACTTCCATGTTATGTGTAAGTCTCATGGGGCCCAGCGGGTGATAAGCGCATACATGTCTTTGAAGTACCTTTGGATACCATATGCGACCTGTCGTGGGCGAAATGTTTATGTTGACTGTTCCATCTACCTATGTGTGACATGGTTTGTGGCCATAGGGTGCCAGCAAGTCTTCCCTGTTCATTGGGTGTTTGCCATGGTGTATTGACATCAATCCTATTAATTCACCGAAGGATGTCTTTCTTTGGTGTCAACGCCATAGTTTGACCATCCTATGTCATTCCCAGCAGGCGTGGAGATTGTGCCATAGGTATCTTTACACAGCTGACCCATCTGTTCCACTGTATGGGCGTGTGATCCCCATAGATGTGCTGGCACATGGAGTGTTGTGTCGCGGTATCTGCCCAGCGGTGTTTCTTTGAATGGGGAGTGTGTACTGTACACCGTATCTGTATTCCCTGGGTTATGCCTTGCAACAGCTGTGGGATTCCCCCAGGTTTGCAGCTATGGGTGCCATCTTGGCGTCGTTTGTCCATCCATGGGAACTGCCTACTGGACACTAGTATCGGGCTGTCAACATTTCACAGCTGCATTCTCCATTTCCGGTGGATGATCGGTATTAGTATTGCGAGTGCGCATATGCCATGGCCACGTCCGCTTTGCAGGCGGGGCGATGAATCATCTGCCAATCCACACCGACACCCATATTTGCATACCCACGATCCCATGTCTGCAACCGTCGACAGTACCCTTGCACACCCTTCATGTGTGCGGAAATGGGATGTGGAATGCGTGTATGGATGCAGCAGCCTGGGGAGTCCTATTCATATGTCCTGCATTTCATGGACGGCTGTCATCACCCTTGAAGACACCTGTGGTGCATATATCTACCTGTGCCGTAGTCACGGCTGTCACCTCTTCCGGTTCACACTATGTTGCTCACACTCACTTAAGGAGTAATTTTGGGTCCTGCAATGGACACCGATGTGCATATGTAAAGTTTAGGACATGTTGGACTGTGTCCATTCGGCCAGTGGGTTTGACTGCCGCCGTATGTTCCCCATTCCAGGATGTCTGTCCGCCTACCCATATTATGTAGTGCTACGTAACCCGTGTCCTTCCACAATTTACCCATAGGGTGTTACTGTAGTCCTGCAGGTTGGCAACTGCTTTACATAATCCTCACAGGTACCATTGTGAACTATCCGCCACTGTATTGTCAGTATAACACAGCGGTACATGTAGAACCTATTTATTCATGACAGTATGTCGGTTATGTGTGTGAACTCCATATTTTAGCGATAGTATGACCTTCGTAGTTGGCGTTGTTGGTGTGCGATTAATATGTGTTCCACAGGTCGCAGGTATGTTCCGCAGAGTGGGCGGGTGATCCCCACATACTGGATAGCACCTTCGCTGCTGTATGCGCTGGGATTCGCATGGCAGGATGGATGTCTACGGGTGTATGTACTGCTGTTTCCATCTTTATGTCCTGTGTCATGCCCTACTACGGCTGTGTGATTCCACCAGGCTTGCTATTATGGGTGCCATCTTGTCCGTCGTTTGTCCATCCTTGGGAAATGCCTACTGGACACTGATGTAGGGCTGAACACATTTCACACATGCCTTTAGCATTACCCTATGGATGCTTTGCATCCTTACTGAGGACTAAGGCACGTCCTGTACCCGCAGCCCTCCCACGGGGCGGGACAACGGATTATCAGCCAAACAACACGAGCCCCATTTTGCATACCCAGGATACCATGGCTGCAACCCCCCGATGCGCATGACACATCCTTCATGTGTGCGGAACTGGGATATGGACGCACATGTATGGACACGGCAGTCTGGGGACCTCTGTTCATATGTCCTGCATGTCATGGGCAGGTATCATCAACCTTAAACACGCTGGTGGTGCATATGTCTAGCTGTGCCGTAGTCACGGTTTGTACTCGGATTGGCTGATCTTGGCGCATACTGGCAAAACAGTCAGAATTTTGGAGTCCTACAATGGACACCGATGTGCATTTGTAAAGTGTAGAGCGTGTTTGACTGTCCCCATCTGGCCAGTGGTATTGACTGCCGCTGTATGTTCCCCAGTCGTGGATGTCTGCTTGACTACCCATCGTTTGTATGACATGGCCTATCTATATCCACGTGCCAGTATGCGTAAATACAGCAAACCTTGCGTCCTGCCCATCTTCATAAAGCGCATTATGGCACATATATCGCCAGAAACAGACACTGTCAAATCGATAGACTCCACAGTGAAAGGATACTGAGCTCTCTCAACTACTAACATGGGGCACCGTCGGATGCGGATTTCATGACATAGCCGTCCCTAATACACTTCCTTCAGAGTCGGTTTAAAGCGAAATAATCAATAAACCTGCTCATAGTTAGGTGGACAGTGCTCCAAGTCTTGATTATAACGTGACATATACATATCAGTGTTGCATGCCTTACTTCATGGAAACAATAATACGGCAACAATGTGTTAATATATCTACAATATTGGTAAATACAATCAGTATCCGGACACATAGTTGATAATTGGTGAGAGTGCACCTTAGAATGTAGTGTGTTGATCAGGTTATTGTATATCGATGTGTATAATAGTAGCATTACGATAACAAAGCATGGAATCAATAAGTACTATTTAAGCATATATTTGACAATTATGAATGTATGCGTGTGGAGGAGACATCCGTAACCTTCCCTGGTTCCACTGGATCACACACGCACGTACACTCGCATGTCCGGATTGTGGGTTACGCGCACGCGCACATGCATATCCGTAGTCCGTTTATATATGTTTACAGTGTCTGTGTGGTTACGTGTTTTGCGTTACTTGTGACTATTCCGGTAACATATGTCTGATCCGGTTGACGGACGTGTGCAGAAAGCACTTACAGCTTTATATATGTAACAGTCTTTGCAGCATGGGCGCTTTACGTACACGTGCACATCTATATGTTCTATAGTCATAATTCCAGCGTGACTGCAGTCACGTTTGGCGCTACTGTGACCAGTGCCGTTAGCTGTTCGTTGTCATTAATATGCATACCCTTGCTACCTATGTACATTCACATATCACCCCTCACACACGCACGTCACAGGCATCCATTCTCCTGCTGGGAAAGGTGCGGTACTGCATGTTGAACATTCCTAATTCCCACTCGCTCATGGCCCAGGATGCATATGTCGTCACCACAGGGCTGTTCAGATGACAGCTGCTTATATCCCATATGCATACAGGCCTTGATTGTCAGGGTGTTGCTGTGGTGCTTTGGGTTTGGTCTTGGCGCCCACTGTGCGGGACCGCCCTGACCCTGTCTGAATGTTAGATGAGTCACATGGGCACGTTTTGTCCGTGTCCATGGTACCATGTCACGGCCCCAATTAGTCTTAACCGTGTGCCGATTGGCGGTGTATCCGTTGTAGATCTCGTTATACTAATTGCACACGGTCTGATCGAACTAACCTACTTCCATTACTAACCCTCCGTATGTATGGCCTGTGTCGCAATATTACAAGGGTTTAACATTGCGTGGCGACTTTCACTGAGCCACAGACATGTCCGTTGCTTTGTTTGGCCCGGTTCGCTGTGCTACACACATTTAACATGGCGTAACAGGTTGAACAGCTCAGACACGAGGACATCGGGTTGTCCGTCGTTGTCTATTATTGAATGTCTCTGTGGAGTTTGTTTCACAAAGCGACACATTGTCGGCATTGTTAGCGGACATCTCGCGCGATGCGTCCGCACCGGCGGGTGGCGTATGTCTGCCTTTGGCGGCGAACAGGCATTATGCTGTGCCATTATGTCTGGGGATATATGGTTTCCTTCCTTACGTAGATGATGTGCCATACTAGCAATGACCCTAGCGATGACCAGCGTCTGGGTGTGGGTACTGCTGTATTACCCACGGGAAGAGTGGCCTTAGGGTAAGTGGTGACCTAGGCAGAAGTTGCCACCGATACATCACCGCTACCCCCTCCTGGTCTACCTACACCAAATAGAGTCTGGAAAGGTGCCCGGTAGAGCAACACCCTAGGCGGCTACCTACTTGGCCTATGCCTAAGGCCGGCTATGTGTGTGGTCCCTTGGGCATCGGACTCGGGAGCGTGTACGTCTGCCGTGGGTATGTCCAGCATTACCCACATCCAGCCCCAAGGCAGTCAACACAGCATCCATGGGTCCACATGGTGTCCCAGCTGTGCACTCCAGGAACTCTATGGGAATTTAACCCACACTTAGGACAGCTGTGTAATCCTAGCCTCACCTCAGGATACGTGCCTGAGTAGTAGCACAGGGCGACTGTAGTCACACTCCACATAGATGGTGCCTCCACTGACCCTGGTTATTACCATACCATTAGTTTGACAAGCCTTATCTGCAAAGCCATGGAGATGGATCATAATGGGACACATAGATAAAGACATAGGGGACCGCATACTTTGGATACAACCCAGTTTAGCTTGGTCATAGTCAGATCATGCCCTTTACACGTGTTTCACTTTGTAGAATCAGTCACCAAGGCCATTGCTGAGGGTAAAGCAGTCCATACAGCCTACCTCAACCCGGCAGAGGCCTTGACACAATACCCCCTCGGGTATACTTGATAAACCCGTCATCTTGAATGTAAATCCATACATCGCCATATGGGTTGCAAGCGGGCTAAGTCACAGAACACACATGGCCATAGTTGCTGGCGCCATGTCATACTCACAGCCAGTCACAGGTGGTGTCCCATGGGGCTCAGTCCTGGGTCCACTATTTCCAGCATCTCGTTTCCAATGTACACGCATACACAGGGGTTATGGGTGACAATGTTTGCATCGACTGCAAACCGGATGCCAAAGTCAGACACACATCTGACACAGATATCCTTCAGGAGTGCCTCACAGATGTGGATAAGTGGTACCAGAGACATGTCCTACAGCTAAATGCCAGGAAATGCATAGGCATACCCTTCGGGATGAACAAGGTTACCCGAGCTACCATATAGGTGGCAGTCCACTGAGCACGGAGGGTTACCAGTGATCTGGGGACACGTGTTGTTGTTAACCGTTCGTTAGACACACATGTTGCTAACATAGTTAGGTAGACCTTCCACATTGCCCACATCATCATGAAGGGATTCACATCTAGATCAGGGAGGTCATTGTCCCCTTGTACTCATCACTCAATAGACCTATGATTGGGTACAATGCCCGTTCAGAATGTATCTGACCCAACACCTGCAGCAGCTGGAAAGGCACCAACAGTTCTTCGACAAGCGGTTGCAGGGTCTCAGGTATATGTGTTATACTGACCGACTGAAAGAATTCCAGCTGTATACAGTTGCATACCACTTGCCCAGAGGTGACCCGTGCCTGGCATGCACGGCTAAGTCGAAGGCAGATCTGATGACTATGCTTCACGTAAATAAGGTAGATCCTCAGAACCACAAGGGCAGCTGGCGTACACCTTGACACTGTCATTAATCGAGCGTGTTGTTGGGACGGATTCATCACCCAGACACTCACTATGCTGTGGAGCGACATCCCAGTACATGTGAGGGCAAGCACCTCGCTGGCCTTCTGTTAGTATTTACACATGGATGTCTGGATTGATTTATTTAAGTAACCTTCTAAATGAATGTTACATTAGCACATTGTGAATCTTTACATTTCGTTGGTCTATTTTACAGTAGTCATAATCATACGGTTTATGTGTATATATTATGGTTCATTCATATTACTAGGTGTCTGCAGTTCTGTTAATATATTGGCACAATCCGTAGGACATATATATGTAGCTTACACAGTCAGACATTTGGAAAACATTTTATGTTGGTTCATGTTTCATATATGTACATATATTTCCATTTTCCGATGAAGACTGTACCTTTTGAAGCAATGTCTGATGTCCTCACTGTGTGGGATGTGTAACCCAAGTAAGGTTTGTTCGCTTGTCTGCCTTTAAGGCATGTAATTAGTACCTAGCACATCTAATGTACCAACCAATTAATGCTTGTAAATGTAGTAGGTTGGACTGCATTGTATGTAGTCTGAATAAGTCTGCTTATGAAGCAGGCGAAGTGGGCTCAATAGACTATGGTGACTGCCTTTAATTCTTGGTGTGCTCTGGTTGGTCACTGGCGGTCCCTACAGTACCTCGTCTTTGCTTTGGACTTCATCGGCTGGTTGTCTGTGTTTCTTGTATGGGGAATGTCAACTGTAGTCCCTATGTGTATGACTTGTGTAATGCCTTACTACGGCAGTGTAATTCCCACGGGTTTGCATTTATGTGTGCCATCTTAGTCATACGCTTGTCCATCCATGTGAATTGCCTACTATACACTGGTATAGGGCTGTACACATTTCACACCTGCATTTTGCATTCCCGGAGTATGGTGTGCATTATTAGCGGAGAGTGGCGCATGTGCTACGCACGTCCCTCCCAGGCGGGACAAAGGATTGCCTGCGAAACAACACCGAGGCCAGATTCTACATACCCAGACTCCCTTGACTGCAACAGTGGACAGTACCCATTACACATCCTTCATGTGTGCTGCAGTGTGATGTGGGCGCAGCTGAATGGACCCGATACCCTGGGTATTTCTGTGCATGTGTGCTGCAGTTCATGGACAGCTATCATCAACATTGAACACGCTTGCGTGCCTATGTGTACCTGTGGCGTGGTGTCGACAATTAGGTCACATGAGTAATGCAGGAAGCTAGCAGGCATTCTCTGAACAGAATTTTTGGGTCCTACAATGGACACCGATGTGCATATGTCAAGTTAGATGTTGCTGGACTGTGTCCACCTGCCCAGTGCTTTTCACTGCTGGTGTATGTTCCCCAATCGCGGATGTCTGTTTGACTACCCATTCCACATGGTGCTACATAACCAGCTGAGTTAGTACTGTGAACAAATGACATACATCCAAAGATGCTGGTTACCAACTGCTTCATATAAACCTCAGACATCCCAATGGGACATATCCGTCACTATATTTCCAATATAACACCACGGAACATGTTGCTTACCTATGCATTCATTTAACCGTGTTGGCTTCGTAGGTGGGAATGCCATAGTTTACACATCCTACGTGGCGTTGTGTGTGTGGCATTAGTATGTGTTCCACAGGTCGCACATCTGTTCCGCTGTGCGGTGGCGGGTGCTCCTCAGTCTGTTGCTGGCAGACTGAGTGCTGTATCTTGCCCGGTGTTGGCACGACAGTCCGGCTTTGTATGTGGAATGTCAACTGTGGTCCCTATGTGTATTTCCTGTGTCATGCCTTACGCGGCTATGTCATTTACCGGGTTTGCAGTTGTGGGTGCCATCCTGGCCATACGGGTGTCCATCCATGACAATTGCCTACTGGACACTAGTATAGGGCTGTACACATTCCACACCTACATTTAGCATTCTCCGGAGTATGGTTTGCATTATTAGCGGAGAGTAAGGCAGGTGCTACGCACATCCCTCCCACAGGGCGGGAGGAAGGATTGCCTGCGAAACAACACCGAGCACAGAGTCTACATACCCAGAATCCCTTGACCGCAACAATTGACAGTACCCATTACACATCCGTCATGTGTGCGGAAGTGTGATGTGGATGCAGTTCTATGGACCCGGTACCCTGGGTATTTCTGTGCATCTGTGCTGCATTACATGGACAGCTATCAGCAACATTAAACACGCTTGCGGTGCATATGTGTACCTGTGACTACAATGAGTTCCGTTAGGTGATTAAATAAGGCGGAAGAGCTGTCTTTAGACAAATTTTTGGGTCCTACAATGGACACCACTGTGCATATGTAAAGTGTAGAGCTTGTCGGACTGTGTCCTTGTGAGCAGTGGATTTCACTGATACTGTGTGTTCAGGAATCGCGGATGTCTGTTTGACTACCCATTCCACATGGTGCTACATAACCAGCTGATTTAGTACTGTGAACAAATGACATACATCCAAAGATGCTGGTTACCAACTGCTTCATATAAACCGCAGACATCCCAATGGGACATATCCGTCACTGTATTTCCAATATAACACCACGGAACATGTTGCTTACCTATGCATTCATTTAACCATGTTGTCTTCATAGGTGGGAATGCCATAGCTTACATATCCTACTTGGCGTTGTGTGTGTGCCATTAGTATGTGTTCCACGGGTCGTACTTCTGTCCCGCTGTGGGGTGGGGGGTCCCCCTCGGTCTGTTGCGGGCAGACTGAGTGCTGTATCTTGCCCGGTGTTGGCACGACAGTCCGGCTCTGTATGTGGAATGTTAACTGTGTTCCCTATGTGTATTTCCTGTGTCATGCCTTACGGCGGCTACGTCATTTACTCGGGTTTGCAGTTGTGGGTGCCATCCTGGCCATACGGGTGTCCATCCATGACAATTGCCTACTGGACACTAGTATAGGGCTGTACACATTCCACACCTACATTTAGCATTCTCCGGAGTATGGTTTGCATTATTAGCGGAGAGTAAGGCAGGTGCTACGCACATCCCTCCCACAGGGCGGGAGGAAGGATTGCCTGCGAAACAACACCGAGCACAGAGTCTACATACCCAGAATCCCTTGACCGCAACAATTGACAGTACCCATTACACATCCGTCATGTGTGCGGAAGTGTGATGTGGATGCAGTGCTATGGACCCGGTACCCTGGGTATTTCTGTGCATCTGTGCTGCATTACATGGACAGCTATCAGCAACATTAAACACGCTTGCGGTGCATATGTGTACCTGTGGCGCCAATGAGTTCACTTAAGTGTTGAAAGAAGGCGGCATTCCTGTCTTTAGACAAATTTTGGGTCCTACATTGGACACCACTGTGCATATGTAAAGTGTAGAGCTTGTCGGACTGTGTCCTTGTGAGCAGTGGGTTTCACTGATACTGTGTGTTCAGAAATCGCGGATGTCTGTTGGACTACCCATTCCACATGGTGCTACATAACCAGGTGATTTACTACTGTGGACAAATTACATACATCCAAAGATGCTGGTTAGCAAATGCTCCATTTAAACCGCAGGCGTCCCAATGGGACATATCCGTCACTGTATTTCCACTATAACACCACCAGAACATGTTGCTTACCTATGCATTCATTTAACCATGTTGTCTTCATAGGTGGGAAAGCCATAGTTTACATATCCTACTTGGCGTTGTGTGTGTGCCATTAGTATGTGTTCCACAGGTCGCACATCTGTTACGCTGTGCGGTGGCGGGTGCTCCTCAGTCTGTTGCTGGCAGATTGAGTGCTGTGTGCGCGCCGGTGTTGGCACGACGGTCCTGCTTTGTATGTGGAATGTCAACTGTAGTCCCTATGTGTATTTCCTGTGTTATGCCTTCCCGGCTATGTCATTTACCGGGTTTGCAGTTGTGGGTGCCATTCTGGCCATACGGGTGTCCATCCATGACAATTGCCTACTGGACAGTAGTATAGGGCTGTACACATTACACACCTACATTTAGCATTCTCCGGAGTATGGTTTGCATTATTAGCGGAGAGTAAGGCAGGTGATACGCACACATCCCTCCACGGGCGGGAGAAAGGATTGCCTGCGAAACAACACCGAGCACAGAGTCTACATACCCAGAATCCCTTGACTGCAACAATTGACAGTACCCATTACACATCCGTCATGTGTGCGGGACTGTGATGTGGGCGCAGTTCTATGGATCCGGTACCCTGGGTATTGCTGTGCATCTGTGCTGCATTACATGCATAGCTATCGGCAACATTAAACACTCTTGCGGTGCATATGTGTACCTGTGACGACACTGATTTCAGGTACGCATTGAAATAAGACATAATTTGGTTCTTTCCACAATTTTGGGTCCTACACTGGACACCACTGTGCATATGTAAAGTGTAGAGCTTGTCGGACTGTGTCCTTGTGAGCATTGGGTTTCACTGATGCTGTGTGTTCAGCAATCGTGTATGTGTGCTTGACTACCCATACTGTGTTGTGCTACAGGAACCATGTCTTCCGACACCAGAAACCAATGCTATACATCCAATGTTGCAGGTTAACAACCACTTTCATACCATACCCAGAGGTCACGATTGGGAGGTATTGCCACTTTATTATCGGAACAACAACCCCAGACTGTGTACATCATGGGAACTTAAATTGTTTTCTCATGGGAATAACACAGCCTTGCAAGGCACCTTGTACATTACAGTATCCTTTTGTGATTGTAGCTGTTTCAAGGACCCTAGACTGTTACGATACAGTGGACAGTTAATTTCTTGATCGTTGCTTTGTCTGTCTGGTAGGGAGTTGTACTGCTATCTTCCATTGAGCTCACAAGGCCATCCTCCTCTGGGGAAGGAGTGCTGTTATGCATGTACATACATTTATTGTTCTGTAACCCAGCACATAATTAATGATGACAGACATGAGCCTGCTGTCCTGCTTACTGCCAGGTTCAGAATTCCATCACAGTACAGCTTAGCTTCACCAATTACATGCAGGCTTAGTTCTGCTGCCATATTATGCGGTACAATTCAATACATTATATAGTATTTGAGTGTAAACTGGAACTTCATATGTGTTTCTATATATTTTGAACAACATCCATCCAGCCATATGCATGTTGTTCCATCCTTTACCTTGACCGTGTGTATTTGTCCGTCCAGCCACGCTAATCTCCACATGTGATGTCCCAGTTTCCCCTTCTTTGCCTGTAGCACCCTGTTAGGATGTCCTGTGTGTTAGGCACCTGTTCCGCTATATGTGATCGACTTCACTGCAAAGATAATCGTCGCTGCGGTGGTCCAACGACCCGACTTGTCCACATGTGTACACTTATGTGCACCGTGTCGTATGCAAACCTAGATGGTTTGGGCGGGTACATACTACATGGGGGATGTACACATTCTGCTGACACATTCACATGCAGCCATTTACTTATCTGTACCTGCGTCGGTAGGTGACATGTGGGAATGCGTATTTGCCAGCGTGGCATTGCCTAACACAAACATCTTACCACAGTTCAGGTATGCACATTGTGTGTGGTTGTATAGCTGCACACGGATGCTAGCAGGTTTGGGTGCTGGGGTATACATGGGTGTGACTGACATGTACAATGAGGCTATTGTGTAGTACATCCGAATGCATGGGTTCTGCTTCTGGATATTACACTTCATCATACACCATCCAGTGTATGCAACAGAGATGTTGCTGGGTCTGGGATATGTTGCTATGCACATGTTTGCCTGTGTTTGGGGTATCTTGCTTCCTTACTGTTGTTATGTCGGCACAGCTACCCGGCTATGTACTGTCACTACTGCTTGTGACCATTATGGTTGGCACCTTTTCCAATGCCCATAGTGGGGCATGTTATGTGGACACTTCGAAATTTGCAGGACTACACATACCCAGGGCTAGTGCAGTAGACAGAACTTCACTTGTTTGCCATACTATGAGCCTATTCTGTTAGCGTTTGGGTTCCTTATTTATTTTCTTATGCCATGTCTGTGTTCCATACCGTAATGTATATGTTTTATGCTACTATTTACATGTATATTGCGGGAATTTGCGTGGCAGGGATCGCAGGTCATTTTCCATTTTACGATTGTTGCAGGGACACGACTGTCCAATCAGGGACTGTCCATGGCACTTTGGGACAGCAGGTAACCCTGGTGACCATGCCCATGTCGCTGCTGGGGTTTCCACCTTTTCCATTTTCCGATCTGGGATATTTCCGGGACTCACATCTGCCTTTACAGGCCGACACATACAAGCGGTCACTATATAGCATAGAAATTCACTTGTTTGCCTAAATAATTTGCTTATTATTGTGGCAATTTCCTTGCTTATTCTGTTTATTGTGTCATTTCGGTATTTCTGTTACAGAAATAACCAATTCATGCTACCATTACATTACATACGGGATATCATTGTGTCCTACACTCGTAGCACATCAGCCATTTCTAATCGTTTTTGGGACACAACTGTCCATGGAGAGACTGCCCCAAACAAAGTGGGACAGGTGGTGACCTTAGTCGCTGCTCCTATGTCGGTGCGGCGCTGACATGCTTGGCTGTACACCTTCTCTGAGTGTAAACACTGACAGTGCATTGCGGGACGGAGGCTGTCTTATGCGTATCCTTTGCTCCTTGAGCGGGTACACTTATGCCTTGGTGGCTTCTATTTGCTTCTCCGTTAATTTGGAACGGGGACTATGTTGCGTACTGTACGTGCGTTTCATTCTGCACGGGACCTGGCTGCTGCCATTACTATTGTGGGCGGACCGTGGCTGTCAGCACATTAGGTTGCTCACCTCCTGCCGGCTTAGACACGCCTCCAGACGCATCCTACCTGGGCTCGCTCACGTACACTACGCACGTGTCTGTGATTCCGGTGCACTCTCATTAATATGTATATGGCGCTACTGCGCCGGATATTCCATGCACCGCCGGCGCAGGCCTTACGCCGGCCTTGCGCCGAGCTTCATGAATCCCGGGGTTGGTTTATTTATTTATCTGATATATTACCTTATTTTAATATACTGCAGGAGTTTATCTCAACGTTAAGGATACTATATAAAAATGCATACACAAATTTATTTATACGTCACGAATGCTCGAATAGGATAAAAATCAAAAATGGTACCCGACAGGGCTGCCCATTATCTCCCAGCTTATTCAATCTTTACTTGGAGCCCTTATTTTTATACCTTAAGCAAAATGTTTTTTATAATTCTCCTGTACTGCATGGAATAAAGGTTAGGATGGCTGCCTTTGCAGATGATTTAAACATATATTGTACCACACCTGTTTCTGATACTGAAAAAATATTAGCTGCAATAGAAGTCTTTGAGAGAATTTCCAACTATAAGCTAAATTTTAAAAAATCTAAAATATTCCCATTAAAGACTCCCACACCTTTCTCAATGCTACCATTGATAGGACAAGTAATGACGGAAGAAAAGATAAAATATCTGGGGATTGTCTTCTCAACTGAAAATAGAGATTTTTTTATAAACAATGTAAAGTCAACTGCAGATCAAATAACATTGGATCTTGAAAGATGGAGTAAATTGAAGTTACCAATGATGGCAAGAGCAGCTATCATAAGAATGAATGTTCTTCCTAGAATGTTATATATTTTTAGAGCTGCACAACTCAGAATTACCAAAACATTCTTCAAACAGCTTCATGTAAAATTGGGGAGATTTCTTTGGGAACCTAGGAAGACGAGAATATCATATGAAAAATTGATGGCTCCAAAAAATAAGGGGGGCTGGAATTACCAGATTTCGAAATGTACTATTTAGTGATTCAGGCCAATAGGATTTTAAAGACGTATTACTTCGACAGTGATAGTAGAAAATGGACACCCAAATGGGTGCTCTTAACGTACAAGCATATAAATGAAGTGGGAGTCAATGTTAAAGCATTACCCTTTCTGAATAATTGGACAATGAGTAAATATAAGTTAATGGAGCACATCAAAAGTTATGTAATGGCAATTCAAACTCTTTTTGCTTCCTTAAATTTACTAAAATATATGATGGTTTACCAACTGTTTCATAGGAACCCAAATTTAACAATTGGTGGTCAATTGATTGATCTAAAGAAATTCCCCTTAATCAAGGAGTTGACGGTACTCGATTTGTATCCTTTTCTAGGAGTACCAATACATAATATTCTAAAAGAAATAGAACTTCCTATGTCCTATTTAATTATAGTAAGACAGCTAAAAGACTTGGCTATAAACTATTTTAATAACTTTGAAATGAAAGGGGAGGATTTAACCTTTTCTCGTAATTTATGGGAAGCACTGCTGCAGGATAGAAAATATATAACCACAGCATATAAATTGATAAAAGAGAGGAAGTATAGTAATTATATTCTCTTATCGAGTTACGGGAGAGAGAAATTGATATTGCCAGATGACAATAAGATATTGGAGGCATTTAAGTTAACATTAAAGTCCGTATCCCTTCAAAAATTGCTATTTACGCAGCTGATGATATTTAACAATGCATGCTATACTCGTCTCACTTTGCACAAATTTGATGCAAAGAATTCACCCATATGCCCACAATGCTTAGATCAGACTGCAGATTTGCTTCACATGTTCTGGAGTTGCAAGTGCATCTATAAATTGTGGAATTCATTAAAATTGCAGTTACAAAAAATGGGTTACCAGAATTCAACACTCTCTTGGGAGTTTATGATTCTTCATATTCCCCCGGAGAATCTAGATAAATCAAAAATGATTGTAATTATGAATATTTGCCTATTAATGAAATTATATATAGCCACAAATTGGTTGAACCCAGCCAGGACATCATGGGAAAATTTTAGATTGATGGCAATAAAACACATTTTAGCGCATAAACTGTTAATTAATGACCACAAGAAAAATATCAACAATATAAAAATATGGGAGCAAATTTTCAATATTGTTTTGGCTTAGAGGTTACTATCCACTTTTTCTCAGGACCCAGAGAATAGTCTAAAATCATCCTTAGATTAGATAGAGAATGTACAGAAAAGACAGAGGGCCAGATTCAGGAAGCCTCCGTGTAAGAGTTATAACTCTTACACGGAGGCTGCAGTTAAACTGTGTGATGTCAGCATGTCATGCATATGCATGAGGTGCATGAGGCATGCTGAATCACACTAGTAACTCTTACACGGTCCGTGTAAGAGAGTAGGGGGCGTGTCTGTAGGCTAAGCCCTGCAAGCGGACACGCCCGAAGACTAGAATGGCTGAAATTAAACAGCCACGAGAAAGGCCATGAAAATGTGAATAAACACACTATACAACACATGCCCCAACTGGCCATCAGTGTATAAAGTGAAGAGATGTCATAAAATTAAATTAAAACCTCTTTTTTGTTAAACCCGTAAATGTTTGCTACTGTGTGCGCTACTAGCGCAATCACAGTTAGCAGTCAGTGGAAAAGGATATAAGAACTAAATATGCAAAGTAAGCCCAGAAGTAATAGCTTAGCGGTAGAGTTGCCGGCCTAAGAGTAGGCAGGCAGGGTTCGAGCCCCCCAACAACCTTTTTTTTTTTTTTTTGTAAATAAGCACTAAAAAGCCTCCTGACAGTATTGTACAAATGTAAATGTATTCCC
>NC_056744.1:1319605963-1319655295 GCF_019279795.1 Protopterus annectens
CAGCTTCCCCTTAGCAACCACTACATTGTGGCCATGTTGTTTTTGGTCTGCTGGTCCCTGCATTGTCATTCCATGTATTGCATGAAACCCACATTTGTGGGTTTATAACCTTCTTTTTTATGTTTTTATACAGCGCAGCCCGTTAGCGCGGGGCTGCGCTGGGTTTAAACATCAGCGATCGCCGAAAAAAAAAATATATAATTTTATTTTTTTGGCATCGGTTTATATTGCCAATGGCCACATATTTGGCCATTGGCATGCTGCCTGAGTCATATGCAAGCTTTTTTTGGAGCTGACATGGCTCCGTTGTGGAATTTGCAGAAATGTACTCAGTTGTCAACTGAGTACATTTCTGCAGCTAAAACGTCTCCTACACGGACTGGTTTCTGCTTCGTGGATCGCTAATATACCTCATTTGCAAACCTTTCGGATGCAAGTGAGGTATTTAGCATGTCCACGCCCAGTCCATGTAAGAGACGTTTTAGCTGGTCTCTTACACGGAGCTTAGGGCTGTTCCTGGATTGCGAGGCTTGCATGGAGTGTTGCACGTCTCTTACACTCTGTGCAAGCCTTCATGAATCCTGCCCTAAGATAGGGACTGTTAACATATAAAAAATAACAATTTCATGAAATGCAAAGGCTTCTATTTGTAACCATTTTTTTGTCACAAATACATACCAAAGCAGGCACTTAATCAAAAAAATCTGGCCAATTTTGGCTCCAGATAGATTCTTTTCTACTTTAATTATATCTAGGTGTCACTTTACTTACAGAGGGAGTTGAAACATAAGACAACAGCTTTCATATTTTAAATACCCACTGAAGCCAGTACAGACAAGTACAGACAGGCCTACTGAATGCTTTCTTAAAATGGTCCACATTAAGAACACCTTTCTTGATCCCTATGTTCAGGACAGCTTCATAACTCATTCACAATCTTTAATGACTACAAATATTATACAGCCTTCTAAAGTGGGTCATCACAGCATGAAACGTAGGTTATTTTGAATGCCACCTACTATACATTCCTGGACCCGACAAAATGATGGGTGACACACAGTCTCTATATGTAAAACTGAAGACACACTCCTTGAGGAGAAAAGGAGGAAAAGGGATTTTTAAGGGCTGAGTTTTCATTCATAGGATCCTTTGTTAAAGGATTTTAAGTTATCTCTCACAAAATGTTTTCCTTCGGTTTTCCAAGAACTTCTTGCAGGCATTTGTAGCTGGATTCAGGTAATTATTCTTCCTCAACCCCCCCCCCACACACACTTTTCTCCCCTCTTAACTCATTGCTTCCCAATTACCTTGACTTATTTCCATATTACAGAGACAGCTTCACAGCATTACTCACTTGCTATTACAGAGTTAATTTCACCACCCTACTGACTTGCTCAGTATCAAGTATGAATTTTCCTTACTAAAGAAAAGGTTATTTCAAAAGGATCATAAAGTAGTGTAATACGTTCCAAGCAACAAAACATTTAAGGACACCATTTAAGGAATACAGTAACAATTTCCATAAAAACTGCAAAAAGAAAAGCTGAGTTAGATATGTGAGAATGGTAACAGTAGAGAAAAAGAAGTCCAGGCTTTGACCACCACGGCTAAACACCACACTTAGATTTATTGAAGTAAAAAATAAAAAGGTTAGCACTTTTGCGGCAACAAAATACCACTTCTTCAAACCATTACAGAACCTAGTAGACCATCTTCTTATATAGAAGTTCAAAAAGAAAATTAACCAGTCCACGTTACTAGTCATTAACTGAATATCCAGTCAGATTCAATCAAAAGACAACAACTTTTACATATTATATTGGTTCTAGAATCAGATCAACAGCCAATAAAAATATACAAATTCCTTCATACACCAATAGAATTCAATGTTGTCATAAATATGCAGTAACAATATGTGTCTAAGGCAAAAACTAACAATAAATGAAGAATCAGTGTTCTCTTCAAAGTCCAATAGCAATTGGCACTTCATTTAAAAATACACTTTTCTATGTAATGTATTACAATCAAGCTAAAAGATCATATTGAGAATTGGTGCAATGATTAGTGCTTCACACACATGGTGCAAGGTTCAACACCTGCACAAAGTAACTTTTTCTATTGGTTTATCAGTTAAAACTCTTAACTACATAAACAGCTAAAAAATTAGAAATTGTTCAATCAAATAAAACTAACCCCTATTAATAAAAAAGTAGGAATACTGTATTGAATAGTGTTGATTACCTTAAAACTATTGCACCTATATAAATAATACATAACATATAAGTATGAGGATCTAACACATATAAACCATCCACGGAATTCATGAACGCTGCGCCAGGCGGACGCATAGCGTAGGCATTACAACGCCAAATATGGCCACCGAGCGATTCAGGTACGATCCAATTCCACGTGCACTACCGGCGTGTGCCGGATCTGTGCCGCCTCCGGTGTAGGTATGCTAAACACCCCATGTGCGGTGTTGCACCATGCAAATGAAGGCATATAGCGATCCACGAAGTGGCGCAGGCGTAGCATAAGGGCACGGCAATGTAAACCAAAAAAAACGGTTTACATTTACCCAAACATAACATAGGAGTAACGGAAGGCTGTCACCGTCAGGTATCACACTGTTGCCACATGCCAATGGAGAAAGACACAGAGAATGTCAAAAGAAAACATGCACAACATGTAAATAATAACATAAATTGTATGTCCACAAAAACTCACAGCAGAACCCCAGGACATGTCCGCGGAAGATGCTAAACAATGAAATAATATGACAATGTCATAAAAGAGCAGTGTAATACACATCAGCTTCACAGCCACAATACACCATGGTATGCATGGAAAGCCACATCCACGGTGCAAGGGTTGCCAAGGAGTCGCGGCAGTGTTGGTAGCGGTAACTATGAATTAGTAGTCAATGCCATGCAAATGAGGCAGATAATACTGAATCGCAAAACCCCACGGTAAGGCTGTACCAAACGGCGCAGCGGTAATACACCGAGGAGTGGCTCAGAGGGAAAACATGTCACCTGCAGAGGGGTGTGCCACTGTAGGAGGAAGCACATTGGAGCCCAGCAAACATGGGCTGTACATTGCACATCACAGCTGCAGGACCGGCATGTGGGGAAATAGTTGAGCTGAGAGCACACAATGTGCGCAGAGGTGCATGTGCACGAGGATGGCTACGTTCACTTAACCCAGTCATGTGACGCCCGCCCCGCAAACAACAACGGATACAGGAAGGTGATGTTGAGAATATGAGGAAATGCGGAAGCAGTGTAATTGGAGTAGTAATGAGCAATCAACAGTAATCAACCCACGAAGGCCAATTGGCGGCAGCTGACAACTCTGCATGCAGAAACCTGCAAAACGGGATAGGGGAGGCATATGAATGCAAAGAAAGCAGGGGAGGTAGCAGATTGCAAAGAGTGAAGAACTGACACAGCAGAGCCACGTAGACAGGCAGCATAACGGCGGCGGCACACAAAACGCACGATATGCCATGTCCCAGAAACTACACATGACAGGGCTCTGCAGGATGCATGCCTGGAAATAGTAGGTGCAACGTGCAGAAACAGTAAGGTAAGGTCGAAAGATAATCCATTGCAGGCAAGAGTAATGCAACACCAAAGGCAACAGCGTTGCAGTGCCAACGGTAAAACACGAAAGATAATCCCCAGATACGGCCGCACAGACACACCCTATGACATCACCGGGTGTACAGCACAACAGTATAAAGTGTAAATGCACAGAACACACAGCCGTGTATTCCCAAACGCCGCACCATAGGTGTAAACACACAGGGAACTTTTAAAATGTACATGTTGGGTGCCACCGTGGCCGTGATCCATCAGCATGTGTTAGAGACAGACGGAGTTGTGGAGGAGGGTGCCGACAACTACCGTAGGCCTCAGAGGAGAAGGAGAGTGTTCAGACCAAGGGTAACCTACCAGGGGCTACAAGACCTGGAGATAGTAGAGCGTTACAGGGTGGATAGGGACACTTTACAGCAAATAGTGGAGCTGTGCCGGCCACGCCTGAGAACAAGAAACAACAGAGGGAGCCCATCCCAGTGGACACAAAGGTATGTGTAAGCTTGCGAATACTGGCCACAGGTACCTTTCAAAGGCCAACTGGGGATATAATGGGCATCTCACAGGCATCAGCATCCAGGGTACTACACCAGTTTCTGGACGCCATGTTACCACATGCCAATGAGCATATATACTTCCCCAGATCTCAGGAGGAGTTGGCCAGCAATATGTGCCGCTTCCACCGTGTGGCACAATACCCGGAGGTACTGGGTGCGACAGACTGTACGCACATACAAATCAAGTCACCACCTGGGAGCAGGGTAGACGCTACATAAACCACAAGGGATTCCCCTCCATCAATTGCCAGGTCATGTGCAATGCGCAGGGCATTATCATGAATGTGTGTGCTGGCAGCCCTGGAAGCTACCACGACTCCCATATCTGGCATGCCTCACAGCTGTACCAGGTATTCGCCAGGGGGGACATCCCACAAGGCCACCTTGTGGGGGATGCTGGCTATGCACTGGAGCCGTGGATGATGACCCCCATCAGAAATGCACACACACACATGCAAGAACGCCATAATGAGGCACACGCACAAACCAGAATAATCATAGAGCGTGTGTTTGGGATGCTGAAATCACGGTGCTTGGATACATCCGGTGGAGCCCTGCAGTACTCTCCAGGCACATGTGCCCACATATTCATAGTATGTGCCATGCTACATAATATGATCCTGCGGAAGCAGCTGCTGCAGGGACATAATGGTGAAGGGCCACAAAGCCCACCACAACTGCCAAGGCCAGTCCAGGCACAGAGGGTTCAGGACCATGAACACACTGTGCCAGCCCCAGTAGGCAGATGGAGGCGTACCCAATATGCCTATGCCCTGGCAAAGAGGGAATGTATAGCACATACTCTGACAGTGTAGGCCCCATGGACTGACACCTCCCTACCTGCACACACAGTGAAATGGACGGCACACAAACATGGCCACCCGTAAAGTGTACCGTATGGGTGGCCCCATGTGTGACTCCAACATAGGCAGCACCCAAACACTGCACACCCAACAGCCAGCGGAGCATGGAACGCCAACACCTGAACCGTACACGGGTCCTACAGCAGACGGCGTTGCTGTATGCTGCCAAGTTCGCCGCAAGGTGTATACATATAGACATGTAGATATGTGCATATACAGACATGTAGATAGATATAATTACATACATAGAAATATATGTACACGTATACATATAAGTACAACAGGTAAGACAGGGAATCAGAGGGATGTAAGGTGACAGAGAAGTAACATGCGATATCTGTACATAGTAAACATAGTGAAAGACAACCTGAGCATCCGGGAGGTTTAACAGAAGAGGAAACCACCACCCATGGAAAGGTCAACATACCGAAATGCATAACCGCGAGTCGGAATGATCGCCAGGCCACAGTACAGTAACAGTACATGCGCGGGTAATACTATGATGATATGAGGGGGGAGGTAGACACTGCCGCCGGTGATGCGGCCCATGCAGGTACTGTGTGCAACCGTCCCTCTGACTGCCGCAGTATGTGTATGTGTGCGGTGAGGGTGCTGTGTATTCGCTGTCAGTGTAATGTGTGTGCCACTGTAAAATGTGTATGTTGGTGCCATGTGAGAGGCGGAGTGGAATAACATGTGTAGGCATACAGTACAGTAACCCCAGGCGTATGTACACCAGTAGTCCCAAAGTAGTACTGAGAGCCCCACCCTGGCTAGGCGTGTGGCGACGTATAACGATGCAAAGTGAAAATGTCCCAGAATGTACCACAGGAATATACCCCACATGAAATGGAAAGGACGTATGTACTAATCATGACCATATGTATGACACCGATATGCTAATTGCAAAACGATACGTCGGCAAAGTTACACAGCAATAGGTATGTACCGCGGAAATACGCATGTGCTACCCCGGTACTGATCGTGGCCACGTATCGGCCCGTAAACACCGCTGTGTGTTCTACAAGTGTCAAACAAGCAATCGCCACCTGAATAGGCGGCAACCACTGGCAAACAGGCCATCCCAAGTACAGGACCACAATGACTGTAAATATCCGGGACAGAATGATAAGGGATAGTAAATCGCATTACAAACAACCGCAGATATACCACCGATGTGACGGAGGAATACATGCAGGAAGCACACACGCAGGCGATACCAACACCACATGACAACAACACAACCTACACTCCCAGAACAACAGACAAGTAACTGTCAACTCCCCAGGCAGGGATGGAGCACACAGACAAGCATATCGTGTATGTAGAGATGCAAGGCCCACAACCCGTATCCGTCACCTACAACCTCCGATATTCCCCATCGTACATATTAAAGGGATACAAGCCGTAATAGCAGCACAAACATACAGGCAGTCAATGACAGCTGCATAACCGCAACATCTCGCGTGGGAAACACTATCAACAGCGGATGCATAGTTGCATCCGTTGTTTAAAGGAATACAACAGCTATGTTACACATCCGAATGCAAAACGCCATCAACAGCCACCGTCAGGACAGGGACACCCACATGCCGAACATAATACCATACCCAACACACACAATCCACGGCTAACACCACTGCGAAATGTACCTGTTGCCACACATAGCGGCTGCAGTTACACATAACATAACACAATACAGACCATCTCCATGAAGGTAGGGCAAATAGCCAACGCCCAGGTGAGGAATGCAACCATACCCTAGTTACGATGCGTAATGTACGAATGGAGTAGATGCACAGGTGATATGCGCACAAGTACACACTGAGGAACAGCTATTGGTGTGATGAACCCACATGTCGCAGGTATCAATGGATATAAGGATGACTCCCAGGATATTCAAACCGTATGCTTATACCAAACAAGTACTCCAAAACGGATAGAGTAAGAAATCGGAATAGTGATACACGCAACAAAAAACGGAAGGAAACACAGACAAGGTATGTAGAACCCACGATATGTATGGGTGTGTAACGCATGATGTGTATGACGAAGCTGTACTGTATGTGAATCGTGTTTGTAAGTAATGATACTTGTCCATAATGCAGAGAGTGGTGAAAGGTGGTTATGTAGTGCTATCCTGCTGAGCATACCAACGACTGTGGACACCGTGTGCACAGCAGTGGGACATCATGTACACAGCCGGGAGAACACAAGGGCTGCCACAGGGGGGCATAACAGAAAACAATGCCACACCACACGCCGATGCTGGCAGTGGATGTCCAACAAGGAAGTGCCATAGCAGGGGATAGGACATGTATGTATACTGCCACAGCA
Organism: Protopterus annectens; assembly: GCF_019279795.1. Classification (NCBI taxonomy): domain Eukaryota; kingdom Metazoa; phylum Chordata; order Ceratodontiformes; family Protopteridae; genus Protopterus; species Protopterus annectens. The sequence goes on from NC_056744.1 coordinate 1,319,613,320, forward strand.
CACATGTGTATGGGCATAAACCGTCGATGTCATATGTAATGTGCGCCCGACGTGCACGTATGCCTTGCAGTAGGGGATACTATGTCAACTATGTGTAATGTAAAGCTGTCATGGTGGATATGACAGACATCATACACAGTATCACAGGCATATCATGCATAATGGAGTTATTGCCTATTGGTATGTACAATAACAGGATACGTACGGCCTGTACATATGGGACAGAGTAGTAGCATAATAGCCATCCGAAATGGAAGGAACACCAAGTAACCATGGCCAAACAATCTGTAGCAGGTGCAATGTGGGCAACAATGAAGTCCAGCAGGTCCATGTGTAAACACATGTGCAGTGTACACAGTAGTGTCACCTCCCGATGGTAGTGTCCAGTGAACAGCAGAGGTGGGTGTCAACTGCATGTCTACACAGTACTGCTGCTGTGGTGGTACCATGACTATGTGTCACTCAAACAGCAAGGGAGCTATCACATGAACAGTGCCACTGTGTGTCCCTGTAGGATGTGCACAGGACCAATGTTCCACAGCATGGTGTGTGTTGTGTCTGCGGAAGTAACACAGAAGCCCAGCCCATGCAATGTGTCATGTGTGCACATATCCATGAGTGGTCCGTTCACACTGCCCACTGCAATTGCCATGTATGAGTACTACATGCATCAGTAATGCAGAGGACATGGTCCATGTCAGAGCAGAAGACACCCCTGTGTATGTGGTATGCAGATGTGTACAGATGTGTTTTCCATCTGTCAGCTGCATATGTAAACTGTCTGAGCCTGGTACACATCATGGCATGACAATGCTGTGCCATGTAAAGTCATAGCCATTGTGGAAGGTACACCACGAATGTGGTATTGTAACCTTGCCCATGTGTAGATGTGTGTATGCCACAGGTACAATGGCTACCTATGTACCAGCATCACACACAGTACAGATAGGTGTGGCCCTGCAGATGTGTACCTATGCCACAGTGAAATATGGTAACCACAGCACCATGTGGGGCATTTGTGTGTACAGCAACCATGTACAATTTGATATGCATGTACGGGGACAGTATCCATGTGATCCTCAGTGGATGAATGTTGCTATGCAAAGGTGATGTGCATGCACCATGTGTCATGCATCCTGATGCCATGACACCCACATGATGTATCTGCCACACCGACACCCATACGGTTGTTATAAGTATGATCTGGTGGAGCTATAATGGTGCCAGGTATGTAGATGTGGGATATCTAGGCATGGGCAGTACTCTGTGACAGCATGTTGTGTATGTAAGCAAATAGTGAACATGAGGGGCCCCATGACTGAGGACTGTGTAATGCCATATGTACCTGACATGTAGTATGTAGCATGATATGCTTGCACCACTGTGTGTCCTGTCCAGGAGTCATATAGCCTAACATCCTGAGACACAGGGTATGATGTGCAGGTGGATGTGTACGTTGCCAATACCAGAATGTGGAATGGTGCTGAAGGGCAATGTGAGGACAATGTCTGATCTGTTGCCCTCTGTACCACACCAACCACCCATGCAATGGTATGACAGGTGGCCAGCATGTGTATGTGGCATGCTGTGGCACACAGAAGCCCAACAAGGGTGCCAGTAAAGGCATGGAGATCATCAGCGAGTGCGTGAAGCACGTTTGTGAGGATGTGCCCCAGTGCCATACAGAATGGTCCAGTCATGGGTGTACGAATGCAGTCCCACACGTGCAATGCAGTGCCACCCATGTGTAGTGCGATAGATGTGGCAGTGTGACGGTCAAGGTACACAATGTCCGACAACAGGCTAGCAGTGAATTCAGTGGGCTGGTGTGGAGACACATACCAAACAGGTTGGCGGGACATAACAGCTAGGGAGATCGGAAGGTGACATTGGGACAATGTCTTAGGACATAACGTGTGCATGGCAGTACCATGTATGTGTCCACAGGGACACTACGATGTCCATGTGTGGATTGCAACCCTGTAGTGAGTGAGAGTGTGTATTGTTGGTAAGTACACCATTGCCTGGCATGTTGCCAACATTATCTCAGTCTGCAATGCCTGGGTGACTGTTGTACATGACATCGAATGTGGATGTAGCCAAACAACACAGACATACCACCACACTGCCTGATGACCCACACTGCAATGTGCGGCAGTCATGTGTAGGTAGCTAGCCTTGGAGCATGTGATGGACCACGAGGACCCACCATGGCTGTCAAGTGATGCACCCCACACATGTGAATATACACCACCGTGCAACAGCCTGCACATGTGCCCATACAGCAGATGTGCATGGAACATGACCACCACCGTGGCATCTGTGAAAAGGCCAGTACCGCCATGTCTCTGTGTGGAATAGCATGGTCCCTACCATTGCGTACATGCCTCGGAAGTGCACTGTGGTATGTGTCAGCATAGTTATGTACACTGTCCATCTGCCGGGGTGCCATGCCATTAACAACCCCTGTCAGCAGACGTCAGTAGTACTGTCTGTAGAACACATGTACCATGTATGCTGCGATGGGTGTGTGTCCAGGGTGTGGCTAGCAGGGCCGTGAAGCATATATGTTCATCTACCAAAGGGGGGATAACCCCAGGTTTAACACACCAGACACATGGAGGTATCATGAATGCTGAGGGTAGTGTAGGTATGGTATGTGTTGTGTAATGTGTCACCCAGCTAGGTGGAGTGCATGCCTCAAGCATGTGTGGGTACATGGGTGTCCATTCTAGGGAAGTGTGGGTTGCTGTCAGCACATGGCAGTATCAGCTGTCTGAGGCCCAATGTACAGTATGACAACACAGACAGCATGTAACCTGTGGTGTACAGTGTAAGCTCTGTTGCGTGTTACAATGTGTCTAGCGGTCACAAACATGGGTATCTGAACATGGAGCACCTATGATGCATTCTGTTTGGCAAATATCCAGTATGTGTGCAAAACACTGTGTGATGTGGGATCCCCTCACCTGTGTGTGTTGCAGTCCAGGTATGTGCCTGGGAGGTATGATCCGTGTACAATCTGTACTTGCAGGTGTGCTGTACAGAGCATGGAGGCAGGTCCCAGGCACTGCAGATAAATGTGAGTGGTGCACTAGTGTGTGTGCCTTGCTTGTGTGCAGCACAGTGGAAGGTGCAAGCATTGTCCCACATGACCCCATGCCGTGCCTGCCTGTTACAGCCCTGCTGGAGACAGTCATGTGACACCGCCACAGAGGCAGTATAGCATGTGAAGATGTACATGTGTGCTCCACACCCCAGGCAGATGTCCGCAGGTCATGTGTGCCACAGCAGTGTGGTCGACCAGGACTGTCATAGTGGTCAGATACCACATGCCTGTATAAGTACAGTATGAGCATAGTCAACAGTTGCAGTGACAGAGTAGGTCAATGTACAGTGTCCCTGTGTTCAGACCACTGCCTACTGTACACTTGGCTAGACACACCCAGAGGGTGAATATACCGCTGAACCATCACATGTCCCAGTACACGTAGCCTGTATAATGCCATCACAGGGCAGTCACAATAACATGTTGTATGACAGACATGTCATACCAGGTGATGTGTCATGTGTGCACATGCCAAGTTGCACAGCCATTCACATGTCCGCAACATATCAGTGCATGATGCCTAGTGTAACATGATGTGTGGAACTGCACTGTGATCCACAACAGGGTCATCTGAGACAGGTGTGTTGTGAATGGTGTAACCCATGGTTCCACGGGATATACACTGGTGCTGTTGGCTGCCATGCTGGGGGCCACCAGTGGTGCCTGCAGTGGTCATACAGACATACTGCACACATTGTTCTGGCAGGAATGTCCATTGTTGTGGATGATGTGTTACTACGTGAAGGTAGGTGTGTGTTGTGAATGTTACCCATCCAGATGTGACCATCAGGCGCAGTCATGGTTGTCGACAGCATCACACCCATCCACAGCTGTCAGAACCCTGTCCCCAGAATGGGTGTCAGCCCTCGTGCTGTGTGACCTATGTGCAGATGGCGGAACACCTCCTACTGGCTGGCTAAGAGTGTCAGGTAGGAAGGCTATGTGATGGCGAATGCGCTGTTATAATGTATAATGCTGGTATCCCAATGAAGTACATGGAATCACACACAGTAAGCCATGGCTGGCATGTAAACCATGTACAACAATGACTGTGTGACAGACACAAACAATGCGGAGCCATGTTGAACATGCACCCATGAGAACACCAAATGAGGTATGTTGCACATATCGATGTACAACTGTCAGCTATGGCCATAGCATGGATGCAGATGCATATCACCCACAGGCAGTACCACGCCATGTAGGTAGGGGGGCATTGTACGACTACATGTGACAGTTGCTGTACCGCCACATGTACTGCATATCCGTCATGTAGGGGTAGCAGTGGTACGTGACTGTTGGACATGCCTGTACATATGACCATGTCCCACAGGATATGTGTTACGTGTGTACAACACGTGTTGTACCGTCATCAAGCTGTGAAGTGTATGGCTGCCAGTGTACCTGTGTGACATGTTCTGCAATGGGTGCAAAGGTACGCAGTAGTGCACTGCATGCCCACATGCCCCACACAGGTGCATAGCCTGAACATACAATACAAAGAGGGTGTTGGATCATAGCAATCCACAAGAGGAGATGGGTACAGGTGGCAACCCACTACCACCTGTTCGGGTAAGGTGTGCATGTCCATGACACATTAGCACCCGAGAAGCTAGCAGTACAGCAGTACAGGGTGGCATGCATATATGTTCACTAATACCCCTGTGTGTCCCACCACTGGCCTGTGGACTGACAGACACCAACACAATGTGCAGCACTGACATGTGCACAGCACATCACCGCTGGCTACTGTAGAACAGGCTTACTGTGTAGACATGTGCACAGAATGTCAGCGCCAGCCACACTCAAACACGTTATGTGTTGAACCCCACCATTATTGTAGCCCATGCCACAGACAGATGTTCACGCATCTGTGTATGTACGTCCGGGAATGTCCCTGGCCTAACAGTATAGCTGTGTCAGTGTTGCGAACAACATACTGAATGGGCTGTGTGTGTGAGGTGTGCGTCATACGTGTATGGTCCGATGGATGATACCATCAGTGCCCCTGTTATGTGAACATCCCTGCCCCCATACATGGATACCTATGCTGTGCCCAACACCACGCTCCCTGTGGGAGGGATGGCGCTGTGTGGTGCACCAGCTGACATGGGGTGGCAGCAGGCACTGGATGTAGACATATGTGGTACCCATGTCAGGCCAGGCAACCATCCATGTGCATGGGATAGCAGTGTGTGGGCACATACAGCACTGTGTTGAACAATATCGCAGCACATAGCACCTGTCAGGGGTAATGTGTATGCATGGATGTGCGATACCTGCATGCACCATACACACCCCCACCAAGCAGCGTGCTGCCTACCTTGCAGAACGCCATTGTCCACACCATGATGATAGACATGTGTAATGTCCATATACACATAGCAATGACATATGGAATGGACAGCCACCCTGCCAATATCAGTACCCCCCAGGTGGGACACATCCCTGTGCCATGTATGTGACATACCCTGCCATACCATGCATCCCTGCCCAGCAAGGCTGCACGTGCTATCACAGTCATACATGGTGCGATGGACAAATGGCACTTGCACTATCAACCGTCCACAGCAGTAATGTGGCACTGATGCACCCTGTGGTGTCACAGGTGCTGTGTGTTGGTGTGTACAAGGTGCGTGCGCACATGCTATGCATGACCTTCCCTGCTAATGTCACATGGTTACACAATGTCCCACCCGTACAGTGCTGTGTAGATGTACATGGCACAACACATGCATGTACAGGTGTCCATGTGTATGTGTGCAGTGCCACCGCTGACGTTCATAATGGCTGCGTACGTGATGCCTAGTGACATATACACAGCATCCAGGTGAACAGTAGAACTGTGTGCACATTGGGACACGTGCCAACTGGTATGAACACAGGTGCAGGCAGGTACACATGTCCACAGCAGGTTACCATCAACATGGTGTGTGTACAGTGTGATGAGTTGACACACAGATATGATATGATACTCACTGCTTAATGGTGTGACGGCAACATGTCAGCTGTGTCACTGCCATGATGCATCGCAGAGATTACTGTGCAGATGTCGTACATGTTATAGCAATGTATGTCCAGCAGTATGCCAGTACATCAGTGTAAATGTGACCTGTCACCATCATTATGTCTTACAGATAATGCCACGTTCCCGGCTGCCAGCCTTCAGCCGCCAGGAGGATGACGTGATTATACCGTTGCTCCATGACAACTATGAGCTACTATTCAGCCATGTGCCACAGCAAGCACAGCAGCGGGATGACATGTGGCAGGATATGCGCAGGAGGGTGAACAACGTGGGTGCCAACAACTGCACCTACCAGCAGATCCGCCAACACTGCAAAGACCTAATACGGCACGCGAAACAGCGTGCCACTGCAATCGCCAGAGAACAAGGTGGGACAGGTGGTGGGCCACCAAGCCAGCACCCACTCACACACAAGGAGGAGCTCCTGGCCAGTCTGGGGACACCCAGGGAACATCATGCAGAAACACTCGCTGCCATCGTGGAGGTGGGTGTCTCCCAACCAACGAGCCTGGAGCTGCCTGGTAAGTCACTCTTGCATGTGTGTATGATAACTGACGTAGGTGTGGGTGTCACAGTACACCACATAATGTACCAACACATGCCAGGTATATGGCCACACAAGCTGCATACTACAGTATGCTACGTTGTGTTTGCAGACATGTGCATAACACATGCTACCACACAGGTACATGATGTGACATGCACAGTGCTTACTGTGGCTACAGTAATGGATAATGTGTATACTGTTGTGTCGCCCCTATACAGGTACCTCTGGCGTGTCACACAGCCATGGGTCCGTCTCAGGTGAGACTGTTGCTAGTAATAGGCATGTTACAGTGTATAGATATTCCCCATGTGGCCAGGTATGACATGCACACCTGGGTCTGCTCCAGTCACGGTATACAGGTTGCACCACCCGACACACACGCCACCCATGTACAGTAGATACAACCGTTAGTATACACCGGCATGACACCACATAACCCATCGGTGTGATATGTGCAGTCAGCTATGCATACAATGGTGGAGGTGTTCTACAATGGCTGCATGTGTAGTATGCATCGGAATGCCATTTGCGGTATGCACACAGTACCACATAGTGAGCTGTGATCTGGCCAGCACACAGGTGTTACCAATGTGACTTATGCCCCTGCATTGTGTGCACACGTTGTGACATGGCGCATGACATGTCCCATGCACGTGGTGTTCTGTCTGCAACATTGCCACACCATGACATGACCTACGCACGACATAGCAGACATCCACAATGTCTGCATAGCCTTTGGGATCGTGACACCTCAGACTAGTATGGGTGTATGTCACATGGGCCACCACAGGGATGTGTACACGATGCCCATCACACACAATTGTCCATGACCCAGTCAAACATGGCCATGGGTGATACCCACAGGCATGTTGCCACACAGTACATCTGGAGTGGGTAGTCACCGTTGCACTTTGTCCACACATAGTGCGATCATAGCTATAGTGGACCACCTGTACATCTGATGTGGTACACCAGACAAACGCAATGCCTGTCTGCAGTCACTGGAGGTGCCACCAATGTCTACCATATACGTGCTGTGGAACAGCATGACTGTGTTGCAGATATGGCAATGCAATGCGTCCATGTTACGCATCGCACAGAAACATACCTGTGTCTTGCTGCCATGCAGTGGCACAGTGCCTGTACTCCCCACTGTATAGCTATGTACACAGCTCACACCAACCACACCTGCACAGACATCTTTGTTACACATGCATTCTATCTGTAGCCTGTACACATAACACTGCACTGTGACGTCCAGTTTGATGTGGTGCATGTGGTGGGACACCATTGTCACATGTCCACATGTTATCGCACATGTTGGCGGAGTACATGACAAAGTGACGCCAGCCATGTGTACTGTTAACCTGCCTGTGGCCACACGGTGTATCACGGTGATGCATGCAAAGTACCATGAATGTGTGTACTGCATGCCTACTGAAATGACACCTGCTTGATGTAGTGTGCACCCCGGGGCAGTAGCCATACTACCACTATTAATGTCTGGCCTGCATTCACTGAGGTGTGGTGTGGGAATGCTGCATGCCATCTGCAATATCACATGCATGATGTGTCTGCATGTGTGTGTGTCTGCGTGTGTGTGTCAGCGTGTGTGTGTCTCTGCATGTGTGTGTCTGTGTGTGTGTGTGTCTGTGTGTGTGTCTGCATGTGTGTGTGTGTGTGTGTGTGTGTGTGTCTGCGTGTGTGTCTGCGTGTGTGTAATGTATCTTACAGTATGTCTTTGTATTCACAGGTGGTGTAGGTGCGTTCCCCTCCTGCGGTCCATCTGATGCTAGTGTCCCCACAGATACTAGCGGTGATGACCATATGCATGAGGCACAGGCAGGGTTGTCACGGGCAGAAGCTGTGCCATTGATGAACATCCCACCTATGTCCCCTTCATCTCCGCCCACGGTTCAGATGCCGACACATACCATATCACCGTTGCCCATAGAGGAAGGACAGTCAGCGTCTGTTGGCATTGAGCAGGAATGTGTGGTGGCTACAGAAGGTGCGGGTACACACCATGTTGCCAGTGTAATGACTGGTGATGTGCCACACAGGCATGTGGCCGGTGCTGCTCGTAGGAGGAGCTCTGGTAGACATGCACCTGCCATACAGGGTGCAGCAGCTGGTATCACCAGACGCATGTTCCAGACTGTAATGGCGGCACAGGCACGTGCTGAACGGCAGAACCAAGAAGGGCAGAGGCTGCAGAGGGCCGCAATCCATTCCCTAAATGAGAACATCCAGTCATTGGTGAATGCTCAACAGCAGCTTGCTGATGTTCTGGATAAGTGATTAGGTGAGATGGTTGGAATCCTCGACGAGGCATGTCAATGTGGCGTGAGCTGTCTGTGCTGGAACACCTGGTAGGGGTGAGGCATAGGACATGTGGCCGTAGGCCAGCAACACCACCTAGTGCAGGTCAACGTGTGCGTGCCACCTCTCATGCCCACTCACACAGTGCTGGTAGCAGCAGCAGTGCAGCTGGTGCTACACCAACCACTGTTCAAGAAAGACAAACGACAGTTGAATAAAACACCTTTATAAAACACAGAGCTTTCGGGACACACCCTTCCTCAATGATTAACATAAGGTTCATTAAAAGTTCACTTAAATACACCCAAAAGACATCACATGACCGCAGCCAGGATCATATGACCAAAATTCAATTAAAAGGGTCAATATTTAACACATATAAAGGTACATATAAATACATATAACCATGTGAAAATTCTTATATAGAAATGAAAATATGAGCATCATCTTCACTTCAGTTTTGTTTGTTGTATTTTAACCAATATTGGTTTTAAAGAAACAGCTGTGTTCAAACCTGGATATACATCAGCCATAAGACGTATTATCCATTCATATTCCTTTGTTTCTAACAGATTATTTATATCCCCACCTCTAAAGGGTTTCTGTACCATATCTAAAACTCTAAACTTAAACTTATGGTTCTCACCTAGTGTCCTAATGTGTTTACCCAAGGCATTATTTTCACATCCTCTCCTGATTTCTGACTTATGTTCTATAATACGGTCTTTCAGTTTACGTGTTGTTTTCCGACATAGAAACAAGTACAGGCAACGCATGTTGCTAGGTATACCACATTATTAGATATACACGTTGCCAAATCATGAAATACAAATATTCTTTTGGATACTGGATGTTGGAACATACTATTAGAACCCAGTTCCATACTATTGGAAGAAATTATATCATTGCAACAACTGCAATTATGACAACAAAAGGTACCAGTTTTAGCCCCTATAGACTGCTTAATAGTATTGATGTTAAAATCTTTGTAACATAACAAACTTTTTAAAGATCTTTTGTTCCTATAAGCAAAAGATGGTCTCATGCCTACCAATGCAGCAATGTCATCCTGTGCAAGAAGTACTTTCCAATATTTACTTATAATATTCTTAACTATATGTGATCTTGAGGTATAAGAGGTAATGAACCTTAATTTCTCATCTTTAGATGTAATAGATGGTGGGGTATCATCAAAATTGCAACTGAAGGTAGGCTTATAAAGTGAGCTCCTGTTGGTTTCTATTTCCTTCCTTATATCAGTTAACAATGACTTAGAGTATCCACTCTCAATAAATTCCTTGTCCGTTTCATCCATCTGTTTCAAAAAATCATTTCAGTAGTATTCATTCTACTTACACGCATAAGTTGTGCTTTACAATACCCTGGAACACATGAGAAGCATGCATACTAGATGCATGTAAATATCTACCACATGATACTTCTTTTTATGTATTGAGGTTATTATGTTATCACCTTCTATTGTTAAATTAACATCTAGAAAATTTATATCAACGTTAGAACATTCCATTTTGAACCTTAAAAATTAGTAGTATCATTAAGATGGTCAACAAATTCTGTGAGTTCAGTCAAGGAACCTCTCCATACAAAAACAATCGTCCACAAATCTCTGGTAAAACCTAACCTTCTCATTTATATATTTCACCCCATCAAAAATATGTATTCTCTCCCATTCATGCAACACTAAGTTAGCATAGGTATTTGCTACGGCAGTGCCCATTGCTATGCCTGTTAACTGCAAGTAGTATTCTTCATTGAAAATAAACACATTATTACGTAAAACCACATCAAGCAACATACATATGTTCTCAATATGCCTAGTTGTAAAATTTGAACAACGTGTTAAGAATTGACGATAGAGTCAAGGCCTAAGTCATTCGGAATAACAGTAAATAGAAGTTATATCCATAACTACCAGATATATAGGCCCATAGGTTATATCAAAGTTAGTAGCTTTCATATGCCAACACTTCAATTTTTCAAGAAGTCAACTGAATCTCTCAAGACGGCATGGCAATGGGACAACAAGGGACCCAATTGTTTTTGCAAATATAGAGAAATAGGCTCAGTAGCCCAGCCATTGCCAGAGACTATTGGTCTCATTGGTGGATTGTCTCTAGATTTATGGACTTTGGGTATGCCATATAATTGAGGTATGACTGGACATGACACAGTAAAAAAATGAAATAAATCTATTGAAATATCACAAGATAACTGCAAGTCATAAATACACATATTTATGTAAGATATACATTTCTTTACTTCTGAGTATGATATACTTTTGAATGCTGTAACATCCTTCAACAAACTTAAAACAGAATCAAAATACTTGTGTTTGTCCATAATCACAACCATGCCACCCTTATCTGCTTGTTTAATTATAATATTAGAGTTATTTTTCAAGTCATTTAAAGCCAGGAACTCTAAATATGTAAGGTTGAAATTCTTAACATTATTCTTGTTAGCAAAGGCCTGTCTCAACTCATGTTCACATAGATCATTAAAGGCAGTCAAAATTGGTATATTATTAGGTATAAAAGTACTTCGTGGTTTACAGACATTCATTTCATGTGATTCATTTTTAAAATCAATTTCAAGCTTACAGATCTGGTAAACATTTTCAAATCAGTAAGAACATTTACAATATCATCCCCACAAGTAGGAATGAACCCCAGTCCTTTTTTCAACACAGAACAATGTTCAGAGGTTAGCTTAATGGAAGATAGATTCAATATACCTGCCCTTATCTCTTGGCTAATTTCACTTGTTTTAAAGGACTTGAATTCTTTCTCTTGTTGTCCATATTCGTCAACGGAAACGCTCTCGTTGTCGCCTCCCTCTGGATCTAGACCTAGACCCAGTAGCACGCTCCTTCACTCGTTCTGCCTGCTGCAACTGAAAAGGCTTATTGAAAAGCTCAAAGTACTTTGATTCAACTTTCTTGCACCTTCAGCAGCATTTGAGTCATTCTCTGTAGTTAGTCCATTTGCAGACGTTTTCAGGTCTGCTGTCTCTCACACATCTTTCTGGCACATCCTCAGGCTCGAGGCATGTGCCGTTAAATATGATGTCATCACGACGATTTTCAGAGTGCTCCATATGAGCGCCAACATTTAAAGTGGCAGTACTCTTCTCACAGAACACATCCAGAGTATCAAGCAAATTCACAGACTTCTTGGAATTTATGCCACCAGATTTATTTGTAGAAATCACAAAGGTTCATTCCTAGGCCAGGAGAAGATATTACCACATTGAAAATCCTTTATGTCTCTGATTAATTTACGTTTTTTAACTGCTTCCAGTCTATCATCTAGAGCTGATAGTCTATCTATCATGGATTGGTAAGATGAAAGCATATTCTCAAAACAAGGCAAAGCAAACAAATCATCTTCCATAGAGATTATCTCATTTTTTAGTTCAAGTTCTACACCCTGGAAGTGATTGTTCATTAAGACCATGTAATCATGGCTTAATTTGAGATTTAAACACTGCCATTGCTTAAGTAAGTCAGGGTAGGTGTTACCATAGGAGGGCATTTTTAATACCCTGAGTCCACGAGGCACCACGCCTTTCTCAATATAAGCAGAAAAACTAAAACGTTGCCACTGAAGGCGTTTATATGCACCCACCTTCCTTTCCAAGGTTTGTAACTTGCGTTCATACTCTCTTAAATCCACATTTGGTGTAGGCATTGCTTTGTCACCAGCAGGTAATACTTCAGGAAAAACCTGTAGTAAAGGATTCACTTCTCTTTCGAACTGGAACTTTAAACGATTTAAAGATTCCATTAGGCTGCAATAGGCTTAGACAAAATCCAACTATCCAGCAGCAAATAATAACACAAACAACAGCTGTTCAGCACCCAATGTTCAAGAAAGACAAACGACAGTTGAATAAAACACCTTTATAAAACACAGAGCTTTAGGACACACCCTTCCTCAATGATTAACATAAGGTTCATTAAAAGTTCACTTAAATACACCCAAAAGACATCACATGACCGCAGCCAGGATCATATGACCAAAAATTCAATTAAAAAGGGTCAATATTTAATACATATAAAGGTACATATAAATACATATAAAAATGTGAAAATTCTTATATAGAAATGAAAATATGAGCATCATCTTCACTTCAGTTTTGTTTGTTGTATTTTAACCAATATTGGTTTTAAAGAAACAGCTGTGTTCAAACCTGGATATACATCAGCCATAAGACGTATTATCCATTCATATTCCTTTGTTTCTAACAGATTATTTATATCCCCACCTCTAAAGGGTTTCTGTACCATATCTAAAACTCTAAACTTAAACTTATGGTTCTCACCTAGTGTCCTAATGTGTTTACCCAAGGCATTATTTTCACATCCTCTCCTGATTTCTGACTTATGTTCTATAATACGGTCTTTCAGTTTACGTGTTGTTTTCCCGACATAGAAACAAGTACAGGCAACGCATGTTGCTAGGTATACCACATTATTAGATATACACGTTGCCAAATCATGAAATACAAATATTCTTTTGGATACTGGATGTTGGAACATACTATTAGAACCCAGTTCCATACTATTGGAAGAAATTATATCATTGCAACAACTGCAATTATGACAACAAAAGGTACCAGTTTTAGCCCCTATAGACTGCTTAATAGTATTGATGTTAAAATCTTTGTAACATAACAAACTTTTAAAGATCTTTTGTTCCTATAAGCAAAAGATGGTCTCATGCCTACCAATGCAGCAATGTCATCCTGTGCAAGAAGTACTTTCCAATATTTACTTATAATATTCTTAACTATATGTGATCTTGAGGTATAAGAGGTAATGAACCTTAATTTCTCATCTTTAGATGTAATAGATGGTGGGTATCATCAAAATTGCAACTGAAGGTAGGCTTATAAAGTGAGCTCCTGTTGGTTTCTATTTCCTTCCTTATATCAGTTAACAATGACTTAGAGTATCCACTCTCAATAAATTCCTTGTACGTTTCATCCATCTGTTTCAAAAAAATCATTTCAGTAGTATTCATTCTACTTACACGCATAAGTTGTGCTTTTACAATACCCTGGAACACATGAGAAGCATGCATACTAGATGCATGTAAATATCTACCACATGATACTTCTTTTTTATGTATTGAGGTTATTATGTTATCACCTTCTATTGTTAAATTAACATCTAGAAAATTTATATCAACGTTAGAACATTCCATTTTGAACCTTAAAAAATTAGTAGTATCATTAAGATGGTCAACAAATTCTGTGAGTTCAGTCAAGGAACCTCTCCATACAAAAAAACAATCGTCCACAAATCTCTGGTAAAACCTAACCTTCTCATTTATATATTTCACCCCATCAAAAATATGTATTCTCTCCCATTCATGCAACACTAAGTTAGCATAGGTATTTGCTACGGCAGTGCCCATTGCTATGCCTGTTAACTGCAAGTAGTATTCTTCATTGAAAATAAACACATTATTACGTAAAACCACATCAAGCAACATACATATGTTCTCAATATGCCTAGTTGTAAAATTTGAACAACGTGTTAAGAATTGACGTATAGAGTCAAGGCCTAAGTCATTCGAATAACAGTAAATAGAAGTTATATCCATAACTACCAGATATATAGGCCCATAGGTTATATCAAAGTTAGTAGCTTTCATATGCCAACACTTCAATTTTTTCAAGAAGTCAACTGAATCTCTCAAGACGGCATGGCAATGGGACAACAAGGGACCCAATTGTTTTTGCAAATATAGAGAAATAGGCTCAGTAGCCCAGCCATTGCCAGAGACTATTGGTCTCATTGGTGGATTGTCTCTAGATTTATGGACTTTGGGTATGCCATATAATTGAGGTATGACTGGACATGACACAGTAAAAAAATGAAATAAATCTATTGAAATATCACAAGATAACTGCAAGTCATAAATACACATATTTATGTAAGATATACATTTCTTTACTTCTGAGTATGATATACTTTTGAATGCTGTAACATCCTTCAACAAACTTAAAACAGAATCAAAATACTTGTGTTTGTCCATAATCACAACCATGCCACTTATCTGCTTGTTTAATTATAATATTAGAGTTATTTTTCAAGTCATTTAAAGCCAGGAACTCTAAATATGTAAGGTTGAAATTCTTAACATTATTCTTGTTAGCAAAGGCCTGTCTCAACTCATGTTCACATAGATCATTAAAGGCAGTCAAAATTGGTATATTATTAGGTATAAAAGTACTTCGTCGTTTACAGACATTCATTTCATGTGATTCATTTTTAAAAATCAATTTCAAGCTTACAGATCTGGTAAACATTTTCAAATCAGTAAGAACATTTACAATATCATCCCCACAAGTAGGAATGAACCCCAGTCCTTTTTTCAACACAGAACAATTTCACTTGTTTTAAAGGACTTGTGGCTGATGTATATCCAGGTTTGAACACAGCTGTTTCTTTAAAACCAATATTGGTTAAAATACAACAAACAAAACTGAAGTGAAGATGATGCTCATATTTTCATTTCTATATAAGAATTTTCACATTTTTTATATGTATTTATATGTACCTTTATATGTATTAAATATTGACCCTTTTTAATTGAATTTTTGGTCATATGATCCTGGCTGCGGGTCATGTGATGTCTTTTTGGGTGTATTTAAGTGAACTTTTTAATGAACCTTATGTTAATCATTGAGGAAGGGTGTGTCCCGAAAGCTCTGTGTTTTATAAAGGTGTTTTATTCAACTGTCGTTTGTCTTTCTTGAACATTGGGTGCTGAACAGCTGTTGTTTGTGTTATTATTTGCTGCTGGATAGTTGGATTTTGTCTAAGCCTATTGCAGCCTAATGGAATCTTTAAATCGTTTAAAGTTCCAGTTCGAAAGAGAAGTGAATCCTTTACTACAGGTTTTTCCTGAAGTATTACCTGCTGGTGACAAAGCAATGCCTACACCAAATGTGGATTTAATAGAGTATGAACGCAGTTACAAACCTTGGAAAGGAAGGTGGGTGCATAACGCCTTCAGTGGCAACGTTTTAGTTTTTCTGCTTATATTGAGAAAGGCGTGGTGCCTCGTGGACTCAGGGTATTAAAAATGCCCTCCTATGGTAACACCTACCCTGACTTACTTAAGCAATGGCAGTGTTTAAATCTCAAATTAAGCCATGATTACATGGTCTTAATGAACAATCACTTCAGGGTGTAGAACTTGAACTAAAAATGAGATAATCTCTATGGAAGATGATTTGTTTGCTTTGCCTTGTTTTGAGAATATGCTTTCATCTTACCAATCCATGATAGATAGACTATCAGCTCTAGATGATAGACTGGAAGCAGTTAAAAAACGTAAATTAATCAGAGACATAAAGGATTTTCAATGTGGTAATATCTTCTCCTGGCCTAGGAATGAACCTTTTGTGATTTCTACAAATAAATCTGGTGGCATAAATTCCAAGAAGTCTGTGAATTTGCTTGATACTCTGGATGTGTTCTGTGAGAAGAGTACTGCCACTTTAAATGTTGGCGCTCATATGGAGCACTCTGAAAATCGTCGTGATGACATCATACGAACGGCACATGCCTCCGAGCCTGAGGATGTGCCAGAAAGATGTGTGAGAGACAGCAGACCTGAAAACGCGTCTGCAAATGGACTAACTACAGAGAATGACTCAAATGCTGCTGAAGGTGCAAGAAAGTTGAATCAAAGTACTTTGAGCTTTTTCAATAAGCCTTTTCAGTTGCAGCAGGCAGAACGAGTGAAGGAGCGTGCTACTGGGTCTAGGTCTAGATCCAGAGGGAGGGCGACAACGAGAGCGTTCGTTGACGAATATGGACAACAAGAGAAAGAATTCAAGTCCTTTAAAACAAGTGAAATTAGCCAAGAGATAAGGGCAGGTATATTGAATCTATCTTCCATTAAGCTAACCTCTGAACATTGTTCTGTGTTGAAAAAAGGACTGGGGTTCATTCCTACTTGTGGGGATGATATTGTAAATGTTCTTACTGATTTGAAAATGTTTACCAGATCTGTAAGCTTGAAATTGATTTTTAAAAATGAATCACATGAAATGAATGTCTGTAAACGACGAAGTACTTTTATACCTAATAATATACCAATTTTGACTGCCTTTAATGATCTATGTGAACATGAGTTGAGACAGGCCTTTGCTAACAAGAATAATGTTAAGAATTTCAACCTTACATATTTAGAGTTCCTGGCTTTAAATGACTTGAAAAATAACTCTAATATTATAATTAAACAAGCAGATAAGGGTGGCATGGTTGTGATTATGGACAAACACAAGTATTTTGATTCTGTTTTAAGTTTGTTGAAGGATGTTACAGCATTCAAAAGTATATCATACTCAGAAGTAAAGAAATGTATATCTTACATAAATATGTGTATTTATGACTTGCAGTTATCTTGTGATATTTCAATAGATTTATTTCATTTTTTTACTGTGTCATGTCCAGTCATACCTCAATTATATGGCATACCCAAAGTCCATAAATCTAGAGACAATCCACCAATGAGACCAATAGTCTCTGGCAATGGCTGGGCTACTGAGCCTATTTCTCTATATTTGCAAAAACAATTGGGTCCCTTGTTGTCCCATTGCCATGCCGTCTTGAGAGATTCAGTTGACTTCTTGAAAAAATTGAAGTGTTGGCATATGAAAGCTACTAACTTTGATATAACCTATGGGCCTATATATCTGGTAGTTATGGATATAACTTCTCTATTTACTGTTATTCAATGACTTAGGCCTTGACTCTATCGTCAATTAACACGTTGTTCAAATTTTACAACTAGGCATATTGAGAACATATGTATGTTGCTTGATGTGGTTTTACGTAATAATGTGTTTATTTTCAATGAAGAATACTACTTGCAGTTAACAGGCATAGCAATGGGCACTGCCGTAGTAAATACCTATGCTAACTTAGTGTTGCATGAATGGGAGAGAATACATATTTTTGATGGGGTGAAATATATAAATGAGAAGGTTAGGTTTTACCAGAGATTTGTGGATTGTTTTTGTATGGAGAGGTTCCTTGACTGAACTCACAGAATTTGTTGACCATCTTAATGATACTACTAATTTTTAAGGTTCAAAATGGAATGTTCTAACGTTGATATAAATTTTCTAGATGTTAATTTAACAATAGAAGGTGATAACATAATAACCTCAATACATAAAAAAGAAGTATCATGTGGTAGATATTTACATGCATCTAGTATGCATGCTTCTCATGTGTTCCAGGGTATTGTAAAAGCACAACTTATGCGTGTAAGTAGAATGAATACTACTGAAATGATTTTTGAAACAGATGGATGAAACGCAAGGAATTTATTGAGAGTGGATACTCTAAGTCATTGTTAACTGATATAAGGAAGGAAATAGAAACCAACAGGAGCTCACTTTATAAGCCTACCTTCAGTTGCAATTTTGATGATACCCCACCATCTATTACATCTAAAGATGAGAAATTAAGGTTCATTACCTCTTATACCTCAAGATCACATATAGTTAAGAATATTATAAGTAAATATTGGAAAGTACTTCTTGCACAGGATGACATTGCTGCATTGGTAGGCATGAGACCATCTTTTGCTTATAGGAACAAAAGATCTTTAAAAAGTTTGTTATGTTACAAAGATTTTAACATCAATACTATTAAGCAGTCTATAGGGGCTAAAACTGGTACCTTTTGTTGTCATAATTGCAGTTGTTGCAATGATATAATTTCTTCCAATAGTATGGAACTGGGTTCTAATAGTATGCTACACCAACCACACCAGGACACAGCAGGCCACGTGGACGTGGCCCTGGCCGGTCCCAGCGTGGACACGGTTCCAGCGGACATGTGTCATCGGAGAGTGGCCACTCCATACCTCCACCCGGTAGTGCCCGTGCGACCCCAGGCAGGCACGGGTCACGTGGCCGCAGGCGGACACAGTGAGCCGTACAACCTGCACTGTACAGTCTGGGGCTGCCAAGTATACCCCGTGTAGGCATCACAGATGGCCGAACTGTGTACACACATACCCACACACAGCAGACACAACTGTAGGGCTCCACCACATCCACATGCATTTTGCACAGTCATGCCCAGTAAATGCACCGGCCCTTACAGACACACATGATGTCATCCATTGGTACAGCCTATGCCCCTGGCACACATATCACCCTGTGCATATGATGAAGCCTCTGCCGCAGCACTGTCATCCACACCATCAGTGCACGGTTATGCAAATATATTCTGATGCACAGGGTGGACAAGATAGTGAGAGGTGTATGTGATACCTGTGTCCGCATAGTGCGTGATGTGTATGTTGCAGTGGTTGTGTATGACAGGTGACAGGTGCGTATGTGACGTGGGTTGTGTACTGACATCATGCAGCAGACATACCATGTAGTGCAGGTGCAGCATACATTGAGCTGTGTACACGGTATGCGTGACGGTTACATGTGTAGCACCATGTTGGTTCTGTTAACCTGTATGCCTAATATGGTGTACTTGCATGTGCCTACTGGGAGCACTGTTATCAGTCCCCCACGTAGCTGTGGGTTACCCACAGGCACATCTGGCAATATCAGCATACCACAGGTACCCGCAACCTGCATGGACTCCTACATAGGTACATAGGTGCATAGGTACATACCAGGCTATGTGCCCTACGGCATGTGTAAGCCTAGCCAGAGTGTGTGTGGCTTTCACCACCCCTTAGGATGAGGATACTACATCCATCGGTCCGCTGTCCCTCTGTCCAGCAGTGACACAGAGATGATGCCTCGCGATACCTACGATCACACATCCACACGCCAGGATTACTCTTGGACAGAGTCAGTGAGGGGCTCTGCTTCACATGGGCTGGGAATCTTTTCCATGTTGTAGGGGGTCTCTGGGCAATGACCCTGTCCCTCCAGCACGTCCTATTTATGTCCGTGTTGAGGTTTCTGTCAGTTGCTTCTGTGCCCGTGTTTGTTTGGAGCCTAGGAGGTGGAACATGTCCATGTCACCCAGGTCGGACATGGCCGTGTATGTCAGGCACAGATCACCTCAGAGCAGATGGTATGAGAAGGTATACAGCCGGAGTCCCCTCAGTCGGGCAGCGTGTGACATATGTCTCAGCACCTTTATCCCTGTGTTGTGGAATGTTTGAGGTCCTTCCGAGTGCTGCAGGTGTCAGGTTAGGTACATTCCAAATGTGGCGTTGTACCCAATCATTGGTCTGATGTGTGAAGAGTACAGGGGTACAATGGTCTCCCTTGATGTGGATGTGAATCCCTTCATGACCAGGTGGGCACAGTGGAATGTCTTCCCAACCACATTGGCAATGTGAGTGTCGAGAGGTTACCGACAGGTTTGGTACCCATGTCCCTGATCACGTCCACCATGTTTAATGGATTACCACCTATATGGTAATTCGGGGTGAAGATGTCTTTCCCAAAGGGTAGGTCTATACCTTCCCTGGCATGTAGCATCAGGCCATGGCTCTGGCACCAGTTATCCATTTCTATGAGACCCCAGGTGGATGTCCGTGTCCGATGGGGTGTTGAGTATGGTGGCCGGTGTGCAGTCATCTGCATACCTTGTCTGCCAATATCCCCCTATGTTTGCATGCACATTGGAAAGCTGAATGCCAAACAGGAGGGGGCCCAGGACTGAGCCCTGTGGGCCACCACTCGGGACCAGCTTGGAGTCTGACATGGCACCAGGAACAGAAACCCTGTGGGGTTTGACCCCCATCCAGTTGGCAAACCATCGTGTGACATATGTCTCTACATCTACTCTGGTGAGCCTTTCTATGATGCCCATGTGGAGTGTGGTTTGAACACTCCCGCCAGGTCATGGTAGTCTGTGCAAACCGACGTACCCCCATCAATGGCCTTAGTGACTCCTCCAAACAGGTCGACCAGGTGTGGGAGGCAGGATCTGCCCTTGACTAAGCCGATGTGGGTATGTTCCGGTATTTGCTGTACACCAATGTCTTTATTTATGGGCTCCAGTATGGACCTCCCCACAGCTTTGCAGACAAGGCTTGTCAAGCTGATAGGGCAGGGATGTATAGAGTCCATAAGAGCACTACCCTGGTGTAGTGGGACCACAGTTGCCGTATGCCATCCATCGGGACGAGACCGTAGTAAGGCTAAGATGAAACAGCAGCCTTATGTGCGGGGTGAGGGCCTCAATGAGGTTGTGTAGCACACAGCCGGGGACACCATCTGGTCCCATTGATGCTGTGTTCACTGCTTAACAGATATCAGCTCTCTCCTGGGCATACGGGATGTTTGGGAGGCTAGTCTCTGGTGGGATGGATACGTCCCTCTTGGGGGTAGATGTATGCATGGAATATGTCCGCTGGTTTGTTGGCAATGTCTGTGGGTTCAGTGATCATTGTACCATTCTGGAGTAATTCCGGGCATAACTGTGCGCTTCCACCCATGTTCCTACCATAGCTAAGGAAGGCCTTATGGTTGTTTTATGTGTCCTTTGCAGTACCAGTCCCACAGGAGGCCTTGGATGATTGTATGAGTGATCGTATAATAACGCCGGTATTACTCAGTGATGCCTTCCCTGGTACTGATATTGCTCTGTCATGTATTAGCTTTCAACTCTTGTTGTACGGTTTGTCAATGGCTGGGGTCCACCAGACCATGTGCCTGCCTTTGGTGGACAAGGTCCTGATGTTATCAGGATTGCATGGTGCAGACATTCCTGGGGGTGCTCATAGAAGGCATTTGTAAGGGTTTCATCAGTGTGGCCTGTGTTTACCACTGGCATGGAGGCCTTGTAGGGTACCACACCAGTCGTATGACATGTGTGGTTTGCTGTGGAGAGGTCTTCACTGTGGTCTCCCATGCTGGTGTTGGGTGCAGGATGCGGATCTCCAGTGAGTTCACTATATGGTCTGACCTCACCATTGAGGGATGTACATCCTGTGTGGAGCATGTCGTCCCCATGTGTGATGATCACAACTAGTATAGTTCCCCCCCTTGTGGGTATGGTGCATGGTTGTTCCACAGCATTCAGGTGTATGAACACCTGGAACCTTTGGTGTAGGGTGTTGTGTCCTGGGTAATGTTCCCGGTCTATGTATGGGTGGTTGATGTTACCCAATATGACGGTGTTGTGAGAGCATTCATACTCACCAGTGTCTTCATGAAGGCTGTGCAGGTATCCTGGGTTTGTGAGGGTGGTCTGTAGCATGCAACAAACTGTAGGGCAGTCCTACCCATGGTTAATTGCACCTGGATATTCCCCGCTGCTACGTGCATTTCTGCCAACCTGGAGGTGTGTGTATCCTTCATGGAAATGGAGACTCCCCCTCCTTCTGTGTTAGGTCCAGGTTATGGTCCTGAACGCGTGATACGGGCTATGACCTGATAGTGCTGGGGTGCTCTCAGCAGCCCTGATCAATGTTTCAGTCACAGCACTGACATCGATGTCCTCCATACTGAGGAGGGCATTTGAGAGTGTGCAGCTTGGGCGTAGGCCACTGGCACTGAGCAGTATTACCCTGTCTGTTTTCCAGGTTTGTAGTGTAGGGTGGTAGGTTTATCATTCCAGCCTTGCCTGCAGTGGGCACTGTGGGGGTGGCAGGTGCCTTAGCCAAACCCTTGAAGACCAGGGGCGACAGGTGCGAGCCATACCTTGCGAAGGGGCATTGCGTGCCAAGCACGTCATCCCGGGTATGAGGAATCTGGATCCCCTCAGACTGACACCGGTAACCAGGCACATTATCAAGGGTGACCACTTGGAGCCAGTATAGTGGCATCATACTTGATGAGGGTGGGATACTGCCCAGGGTCAGGGACATGCTGGCCTGGCCTACACAATCTGAGTGGCCCTCTATGTCTCCTTTAATGTATCCCAGGGTGGTATGTCTCCAGTCGTTGACACTAGCATGGGCAATGACCGCGTCATACCTGTACATGCTGCGGAGTGATCTGAGTGCGTGTGTTATGTGGTGGATTCCAGCGCCCGACAGGCAGCCTACTGTGATCATTCCCTTGTTCAGTCTGGTGGGTGGGACGTCGGTGTGTCTGACAGTGGCGTCACCCATTACAAGTGTGTCTGGCATTGTGTGTGTTGCCTTTGGGGCTCTGACTGTTTAGCACACTGACGTTGAGAACTATGTGTTGCATGTCCTATGTCTTGTGGAGGCAGTTGCTTGTGTGTCTGCTTCAGAGGGCTCGTTAGGTTCGTGACATGTTTTAACAGTGCCTCCAGATATGTCTTAGTGTGTTCATGTGTTTGATTAGCATTTGCGATAGTCACATGTGACACTGGGTTTGTGGTGTGCATGGTGTCCTTCCCCTCCCGTTTGGTCTTGCCGGTCATGGTTTGAGAGAGCACAGCCCCCTGTCTGGCTATATAGTTGCATCTGTCACATGTATTATGTTCATTGGGGGAGGTGCGGCTTGTCCGTGTCCATGAGGCACCAGTAACAGTGCCCAGGACGCCCAGATTCACCATCTGAACAGGAGAGGTCGCTAGCAATTGACCCTTCGACATGCCAGAGAACGTGAATGCATTTGCTGTGTAACTGGGTCAGAAGGCACCTATAGGGAAGTGGGTACACAAGGGGAGTCTAGGCCAGTGTAGTACTCCATTTAGTATACATGTACTTTACCTATGTAGGAATACTATGGGAGCAGGTGCAGAGCTTTTGTGATATAGAGAACAGACAGTCAGGATTGCAAGAAGAGAGGTTATACACATAAACCTGCGGAGCACGGAGCCAGATACAGTGTAACATTGCTTACAATGTACATGACGCACATGTCCACACATATACTGCACCTGATGCCTGTGGTCGGTGCCACAGGCTACGGTGGACAGAGACATCACATACATGGCATGGCACAGTACAGGTATGGTGACATTCTGCAGGTGTCGTGCGCAGTGTGCTGGCTATTGACCGCAGGTGTCACCTGTCAGCTGTGGTGCACGGTGTGCAGCAGTCGGATGCTGTACCGGTACAGGAATATGTCCGCAATCACGGTGCGTACACCTCTATGGCACACACACCATTGTGTGCAGATGGGGACACCTGTCTGTGTGGTCAGCACCCTCACAAGACAATGCACCCACGCGCCATGTCACAGGGGTGGTCTTGCACAGGTGGCCAGTAAGGCTCACAGGTATGGCATTGACAGGGCTGTACAATGCAGCACCAGTACGGGATGGTCACCCTGTGTGGTCAGTGTCCAGTCACAACACTATATCTGCATACACCCTCACAACAGGCAGCAGACATACACACATGTTGACACACTGACATGGTGGTGACCACACATGTCTACACGGAGGGATGACGTGTTGCATGTACTGCACCATCCACATCCATGCACCCCACACTGAGGTAGGTACAGATCTCTACCATGGTGTACAGTGATGTGTGGCACGTGGCACATAGTCCCCCCGATCTGTGGCATACATGGGCACACATTCCTGCACACATATTGGTGCTAGGAATGCCACACCCACTATATGGGATATGTGCAGGCGTGCAGCGGTATGTAGTGCATCCTGCGTACTACCACTGTATCTGGCAGCTGTGCCAATATTTGCACTTGGGAGGTGGTACGGGTTACAGTGGCCATGTGACATATGGTCGATGACGCATGGCCGATGGGTATGCATTATGGCAGCGCTGTCATGTAAAGGCGACATAGCAGACTGTATGCACATGGCAGGGTAGGATGGTGTGTGACACACCTGTGACCAGCACCTGCACACATGCATGTGGACAGGTGTTTAAACACATGGTGTACACACAGACTGCCATGCATGCTGTTACTATGCCACCATTTGACGGCCCCCATGATGGGTATGCATGTGGTAGGGGGTTGCAACTGTGTTACGGACACCGGACACCGCTCATGCACGGCTGCACCGTGCACAGTACACGTGTCACATGTATCGCCTGTTGCCATGTGTGTATGCATTGCTACGTTGTGACATGTGTGTTGACATACATGGAACATGGACTGTGGTATGGTATCACAGCTGTCACAGGCAAACTGTACATGGGTATGTGTCCCAGTGAACACCGCTACACCCTGTAGGGGGTGCATACCACAGACATGTGTCCGCCTTCCCTTCGTGTGTGTATTACCACGTACGCCTGTGTTATGCATGTGGTACATCACAGGCTTTGTATGTGCCCTGCGTGCAGTCCATGCACACAGCCAGGAAATCACATATGTGACATATCCGGACATTGTTTCACTGTGGTACAGCTGCAGTCATGTGTCATATCTGTGTCAGGCCTGTGGTATGTGTGGAGCACGCCTGTCCGTGTATACCGGTATGGGTGGACTACATCACACCTGTGGGATCATTGATAGTACATGTGTACTCTGCACGACGGACGTACACCACCACATAGTCTTGTGGACATATGTCACATGCTGTTGCTGGACCGTGAGGCATACTGCTGCACCGATGACATGGTGCTGGCATGGTAGCTACAGTGTTCACTGCAGTGTGTACATGTTCAGCCTGCACCCGTGATGCCTGTGCTGTCATCTGTGTGTGTACGTGTGACTGCATGTGTGTCCACCCTGTGCGTGTGTACGGGTTTACCTGGCCGTGACTTGCGGTGTGTGCACTCCGTCTGCATGCCGGAC
Organism: Protopterus annectens; assembly: GCF_019279795.1. NCBI lineage: Eukaryota > Metazoa > Chordata > Ceratodontiformes > Protopteridae > Protopterus > Protopterus annectens. The sequence continues at coordinate 1,319,638,994 of NC_056744.1, forward strand.
GGCGCGTAGCACATACTACGTGTGTGAGCATGGCCGGGTTGCTGTTGTGTGGCCACACCCGTCTGCGTTGATACCCCGTGTGCATGCCTGTTTCCCCTTCGCAACCGCCACATCTGTGGCATGGCCGGGTTGCTGTTGTGTGGGTGGACACACACGATGGTCCACATTCTGCCTCCCATGATTTTGCCCCATGTGTATGCATGTCTGCACTGTGCAGATTCAAAGTGTCTGAGCATGCCCAGTAAGCAGCTTTGATGATGGACACACAGTACAGTGCACACCGCGCCCGTCTGCGTTGATACCCCGTGTGCATGCCTGTTTCCCCTTCGCAACCGCCACATCTGTGGCATGGCCGGGTTGCTGTTGTGTGGGTGGACACACACAACGGTCCACATTCTGCCTCCCATGATTTCGCCCCATGTGTATGCATGTCTGCACTGTGCAGATTCAAAGTGTCTGAGCATGCCCAGTAAGCAGCTGTGATGATGGACACACAGTACAGTGCACACCACGCCCATCTGCGTTGATACCCCGTGTGCATGCCTGTTTCCCCTTCGCAACCGCCACGTCTGTGGCATGGCCGGGTTGCTGTTGTGTGGGTGGACACACACGACGGTCCACATTCTGCCTCCCATGATTTCGCCCCATGTGTATGCATGTCTGCACTGTGCAGATTCAAAGTGTCTGAGCATGCCCAGTAAGCAGCTGTGATGATGGACACACAGTACAGTGCACACCGCGCCCATCTGCGTTGATACCCCGTGTGCATGCCTGTTTCCCCTTCGCAACCACCACGTCTGTGGAATGGCCGGGTTTCTATTGTGTGGGTGGACACACACGACGGTCCACATTCTGCCTCCCATGATTTCGCCCCATGTGTATGCATGTCTGCACTGTGCAGATTCAAAGTGTCTGAGCATGCCCAGTAAGCAGCTGTGATGATGGACACACAGTACAGTGCACACCGTGCCCGTCTGCGTTGATACCCCGTGAGCATGTCTGTCTCCCCTTCGCAACCGCTAGGTGTGAGGGCATGGCCAGTACACCATTCGGGGGTACACACTACAGTCGGCACCGATGTCTGCTACTAGGCATGTAGCCATGGCCAATGACATCCTGCATAGCCATGGTGACCATCCAGGTGAGACATATGTGGTTGTTATGCCACAATGGCTGCCTACATCGTGCACGCCGGATGCCCTCTCATAGGGTATACTGTATGTGGTGCATCCTGTATCCATGTCGTGATGTACTGCTCCGTAGTTAGTTGGTATTCCCGACTGCAGCACTACCGTGTTACTGTACGCCCACCTTGGGATGGTAACATGCTGTGTGACTGCGCACTCTGTCTTCATTCCCTATCAGCTGCCTTGCCACTGCAGATGATATCACCCACCTAGGGGTATGCCTCCTGACAGTGCTGTGCTCAGTAATCTCTGTAGCGCGTTCTGTAAATGCATCATGCTGTAGTGTGTTCATGTAGGTAGGCGTAGGTTCAACTCCCGGCCCTTCCCCATGTGTGTGTGAGGTGTGTGTGTGTGTGTGTGTGTGTGTGTGTGTGTGTGTGTGTGTGTGTGTGTGTGTGTGTGTGTGTGTGTGTGTGTGTGTGTGTGTGTGTGTGTGTTTCCAGCTGCCACTGCAGATGAATATGCTTTTAGATGCTTCGCAACACATACCTTGGCTATTGCCAGCTATTCCCTTATGGATGATGTCACCCGCCTAGAAGTATGCCTCTGACAGCACTGTGCTCAGTAATCTCGGTAGCGAGTTCTGTAAATGCATCATGCTGTAGTGTGTTCATGTAGGTAGGCGTAGGTTCGACTCACGGCCCTTCCCTGTGTGTGTGTGTGTGTGTGTGTGTGTGTGTGTGTTTCCAGCTGCCTCTGCGGATGCACATGCTTTTAGACGCTTCGCAACACATACCTTGGCTATTGCCAGCTATTCCCTTATGGATGATGTCACCCGCCTAGAAGTATGCCTCTGACAGCGCTGTGCTCAGTAATCTCGGTAGCGTGTTCTGTAAATGCATCATGCTGTAGTGTGTTCATGTAGTTAGGCGTAGGTTCGACTCACGGCCCTTCCCTGTGTGTGTGTGAGGTGTGTGTGTGTGTGTGTTTCCAGCTGCCTCTGCAGATGGACATGCTTTTAGACGCTTCGCAATACATACCTTGGCTATTGCCAGCTATTCCCTTATGGATGATGTCACCCACCTAGAAGTATGCCTCTGACAGCGCTGTGCTCAGTAATCTCGGTAGCGCGTTCTGTAAATGCATCATGCTGTAGTGTGTTCATGTAGATAGGCGTAGGTTAGACTCACGGCCCTTCCCTGCATGTGTGTGTCTGTGTGGGGGTGTGGGTGTGGATGTGTGTGTGTTTCCAGCTGCCTCTGTAGATGGACATGCTTTTAGATGCTTCGCAACACATACCTTGGCTATTGCCAGCTATTCCCTTATGGATGATGTCACCCGCCTAGAAGTATGCCTCTGACAGCACTGTGCTCAGTAATCTCGGTAGCGTGTTCTGTAAATGCATCATGCTGTAGTGTGTTCATGTAGGTAGGCATAGGTTCGACTCCCGGCCCTTCCCTGTGTGTGTGTGTGTGTGTGTGTGTGTGTGTGTTTCCAGCTGCCTCTGCAGATGGACATGCTTTTAGATGCTTCGCAACACATACCTTGGCTATTGCCAGCTATTCCCTTATGGATGATGTCACCCGCCTAGAAGTATGCCTCTGACAGCACTGTGCTCAGTAATCTCGGTAGCGCGTTCTGTAAATGCATCATGCTGTAGTGTGTTCATGTAGATAGGCATAGGTTTGACTCACGGCCCTTCCCTGTGTGTGTGTGTGTGTGTGTGTGTGTGTGTGTGTGTGTGTGTGTGTGTTTCCAGCTGCCTCTGCAGATGGACATGCTTTTAGACGCTTCGCAACACATACCTTGGCTATTGCCAGCTATTCCCTTATGGATGATGTCACCCACCTAGAAGTATGCCTCTGACAGCGCTGTGCTCAGTAATCCCGGTAGCGCGTTCTGTAAATGCATCATGCTGTAGTGTGTTCATGTAGGTAGGCGTAGGTTCGACTCCCGGCCCTTCCCGTGTGTGTTGGGTGTGTGTGTTCACAGCTGCCCTAGTAGAGTGTAGTTATTTTAGACGCTTGGCAACACATACCTTGCCTATCGGCGGCTATTCCTTTACGGATGTTGTCACCCACCTGGACATGTGCCTCTGACGGTGCTGTGTTCAGTGGTCCACGTAGCGCGTTCCATACCTGTGTCACACTGTTGTGCGGTTGGGTATGTGGGGTTGTGGTCAATCACCATGCCTGCCAGATGTGTGTGTGTGTCTATGCTCCCAGCCGCATGGGTTCATAGGGTATGGCTTTAGAGTTTCCGCAGAACACTTATATCCTGCCGCCATCCCTGTGTTTGTGGATGGTGAGACGCAGCTCGTGGACTGCCTGTGTGCATGCTGTGGTTAGCGACCTCCATAGCGTGTTCTCCACGTGCACCCTGCTGTGGTGTGTTGGGGTGGTGCTGTGTACGTTACACTCACGGCCTTGCCACATGTGTCCGTCTGTATCTCTCTCGTTGTATATATACACACCTATGTTGTGCCCATAGCGCTGCTCTTGCATGGACAGCTGTCTGTCCCATGTATCGCATATTTGCACGGCTGACACATAGAACTGTGGTACGATGCATATCCACTCATTGTCCATGCAACGTCCGTATTCCGGAACGCCCTAGAGACATCTGCTGGATATCATGGCAGACAGCTATCCTTGCTGTACTGACACTGTAGCCGTACACGCCATATACCTTGTGTATAATTGCCTGTTTATGCTGTGTGTATGTCTATCTGTGCTGTATGCATGGTCGTGTGTGTGTCCCGCTATAGCCGCCTGTGCAGGTGTCGCCACTATGGGTAATCCTTGTAGACCACTGTTTCATGTGCACTTCAGCACATACCTGCAGTCTGTACTACCCCTCCTATGGCAGCGGCCTTAGATTGACCGCTGCCCTAGGCTATAGGGCTCCATGGTGCCCACCACCACAACACATGGTGCCCCCATCCTGGTGTACCTACATGACATACCTACTAGACAGGTGGCCCTACTAGTGCGGCGCCCTAGGCAGCCGCAGGATTGGCGTATGCCTACGGCCGGCTATGAGCACATCACAAGGCATGCGTTTACATTCAGTGTTTTACAAAGGCTAGGTTATAATACCAGAGGGGGGACCTCATCAGCTATGCTTTAGAATGCGGATTGAGATGGATTATTAAGTGGAGAGTTGACCACACACCAGGGATGACTGATGAAACACTGATTAAGCCTCTTTTGAGAAGCAGGTGGCTTAAACCCAAGTAACAGGAATGTAGTTTAGGTACAGATTTACAGTTAACACACATTAGTCCACTCTTTCAGTTGTTTACCACTGTATTACATTGATATGATATACATATCTTCTATATATATTGTTAGATCTTTGATAGATGAGTATTAGGCATAGTACAATATCGTATCATACATGTTTTAATAGGATGTTTTTGGAGATGTTAATATATGTGTGTGTAGTTAACATTGCGTCTGTGCTTTATATGCTGTGGTTAATTGTTCATTGTTTGCTGAGAAATTGACCAATGAATGTGTAAGGAGGGATATTTGAAGCCTGGATGCTTTTATGTTATGTGTAAGTCTGACGGAGCCTACGGGTGAAAGCGCTTACTTGTCTATGAAGGAACCTTTGTATACCATTTGGTCACTGTCCTGGACAACTTCTACATTGACTGTTTCATCTACCTATGTGTGTTTTGGATTGTGTGCCATAAGGTGCCAGCGGTTCTTTGATGTTGATTAGGTGTATTCCATGGTCAATTGACATTAATCCTATTAATTCATTGAAGGATGTTCTTTATAACTGGGAACGCCATAGTTTAACCATCCTATGACCTTCCTAGTTGATGTTGTTGGTGTGCCATTGGTATGTGTTCCACAGGTCGCCCATTTGTTCCGCAGTATGGCAGCGAGTGATCCCCATTTTGGTGCTGGCAGATTGAGTGCTGTGTACGCCGGTATTCGCACGGCGGTCTGACTTAGAATGGGGAGTGTCTACTGTAGTCCCTATCTGTATTTCCTGTGTTATGCCTTACTGCAGCTGTGTAATTCCACCAGCTTTGCAGTTATGGGTGCCATTTTGGTCGTACGCTTGTCCATCCATGGGAATTGCCTACTGGACACTGGTATAGGGCTGTACACATTTCACACCTGCATTTAGCATTATCCGGTGGATTCTTTGCATTATTAGTGGGGAGTAAGGCATGTGCTATACCCACATCCCTCCCACGGGGCAGGACAACAGATTATCTGCCAAACAACACCGAGCCCCATTTCTGCATACCCAGGATCCCATGGCTGCAACCCTCGACGGTACCCATTACACATCCTTCATGTGTGTGGGACTGGGATGTGGACGCACTTCTATGGACTCGACAATCTGGGGATTTCTGTTCATATGTCCTGCATTTCATGGACACTTGTCATGAACCTTAAACACGCTGGTGGTGCATATGTCTAGCTGTGCCATTGTCACGGCTGTCATTTCTTCTGGGTCGATCGATCACAGCAGGTTGATATTGCGTACGGATCAATTTTTGGGGTCCTACAATGGACACCAATGTGCATATGTAAAGTGTAGAACTTGTTGGACTGTGTCCATCTGGCCAGTGGTTTTGACTGCTGCTGTATGTTCCCCAATCGCGGATGTCTGTTTGACTACCCATATTATGTAGTGCTACGAAAACCAGGTTTGTCTAAAATGAACCCAAATGGTGTAAATCCAATGATGCAGGTTAGCAACTGCTTTAAATAATCCTCAGAAGTCCCAATAGGAAATATCCGCCACTGTATTGTCAAAATAACACCAACAAAACATGTAGATCCTATTAATTCATTGAAGGATGTTCTTTATAAGTGGGAACGCCATAGTTTAACCATCCTATGACCTTCCTAGTTGACGTTGTTGGTGTGCCATTAGTATGTGTTCCACAGGTCGCCCATGTGTTCCGCAGTATGGAAGTGAGTGATCCCCATTTTGTTGCTGGCAGATTGAGTGCTGTGTATGCCGGTATTCACACGGCAGTCTGGCTTTGTATGGGGAGTGTCTACTGTAGTCCCTATCTGTATTTCCTGTGTTATGCCTTACTGCAGCTGTGTAATTCCACCAGCTTTGCAGTTATGGGTGCCATCTTGGTCGTACGCTTGTCCATCCATGGGAATTGCCTACTGGACACTGCTATAGGGCTGTACACATTTCACACCTGCATTTAGCATTATCCGGTGGATGCTTTGCATTGTTAGTGGGGAGTAAGGCATGTGCTATACCCACATCCCTCCCACGGGGCGGGACAACGGATTATCTGCCAAACAACACCGAGCCCTATTTCTGCATACCCAGGATCCCATGGCTGCAACCCTCGACGGTACCCATTACACATCCTTCATGTGTGCGGGACTGGGATGTGGACGCACTTCTATGGACTCGACAATCTGGGGATTTCTGTTCATATGTCCTGCATTTCATGGACAGTTGTCAGCAACCTTAAACACGCTGGTGGTGCATATGTCTAGCTGTGCCGTAGTCACGGCTGTCACTTCTTTTGCGTCGATCGCAGCTGGTCGATATTGCGAATGGATCAATTTTTGGAGTCCTACAATGGACACCGATGTGCATATGTAAAGTGTAGAACGTGTTGGACTGTCACCATCTGGCCAGTGGTTTTGACTGCTGCTGTATGTTCCCCAATCGCGGATGCCTGTTTGACTACCCATATTATGTAGTGCTACGAAAACCAGGTTTTTCTAAAATGAACCCAAATGGTGTAAATCCAATGATGCAGGTTAGCAACTGCTTTAAATAATCCTTAGAAGTCCCAATAGGAAATATCCGCCACTGTATTGTCAAAATAACACCAACAAAACATGTAGATCCTATTAATTCATTGAAGGATGTTCTTTATAAGTGGGAACGCCATAGTTTAACCATCCTATGACCTTCCTAGTTGACGTTGTTGGTGTGCCATTAGTATGTGTTCCACAGGTCGCCCGTTTGTTCCGCAGTATGGCAGTGAGTGATCCCCATTTTGGTGCTGGCAGATTGAGTGCTGTGTATGCCGGTATTCGCACGGCGGTCTGACTTAGAATGGGGAGTGTCTACTGTAGTCCCTATCTGTATTTCCTGTGTTATGCCTTACTGCAGCTGTGTAATTCCACCAGCTTTGCAGTTATGGGTGCCATCTTGGTCGTACGCTTGTCCATCCATGGGAATTGCCTACTGGACACTGGTATAGGGCTGTACACATTTCACACCTGCATTTAGCATTATCCGGTGGATGCTTTGCATTATTAGTGGGGAGTAAGGCATGTGCTATACCCACATCCCTCCCACGGGGCGGGACAACAGATTATCTGCCAAACAACACCGAGCCCCATTTCTGAATACCCAGGATACCATGGCTGTAACCCTCGACGGTACCCATTACACATCCTTCATGTGTGCGGGACTGGGATGTGGACGCACTTCTATGGACACGACAATCTGGGGATTTCTGTTCATATGTCCTGCATTTCATGGACACTTGCCATCAACCTTAAACACGCTGGTGGTGCATATGTCTAGCTGTGCCGTAGTCACGGCTGTTACTCCTTCAGGGTCGCTCGCTCGCAGCTGGTTGATATTGCGTATGGGTCAATTTTTGGGGTCCTACAATGGACACCAATGTGCATATGTAAAGTGTAGAACTTGTTGGACTGTGTCCATCTGGCCAGTGGTTTTGACTGCTGCTGTATGTTCCCCAATCGCGGATGTCTGTTTGACTACCCATATTATGTAATGCTACGAAAACCAGGTTTTTCAAAACTGAACCCGAATGGTGTACATCCAAACATGCAAGTTAGCAACTGCTTTAAATAATCCTCAGAAGTCCCAATAGGGAAGATTCGCCACTTTATTGTCAAAATAACACCACCAAAACAAGTAGATCACGAGCACTTTCGCCCGGTCTTACCGGGCATTTTCAGGTGTAATTAGCTAAAACAATAACTCTAGCTTTTATAGCGCAAGTGCGTTCTGTTAATTAAGTAATTGATTACAATATAACCATATTGTAAATAAATTAAATCCACGTCTACAAGCATTAAAGAGACAAATACATATTTAAAACTGCTCGACACAATAAATGCATTGTTAAAATGTATGTATGCAACTTATATGAATTCAAACAAAATTCATTCTTTATGTTCAAAGTTGTTTGTGAACCATTTGAACCAAATAAAACATCAGTACCATGGTGATATTTTAATCGATTAGTTCTATAAAAGCTAGAGTTATTGGTTTAGTTAATTACACCTGAAAAATCCCGGTAAGACCGGGCGACAGCGCTCGTGATCTACTTGTTTTGGTGGTGTTATTTTGACAATAAAGTGGCGCATCTTTCCTATTGGGACTTCGGGGGATTATTTAGAGCAGTTGCTAACTTGCATCTTTGGATTTACACCATTTGACTTCATTTTTGAAACACTTGGTTTTCGTAGCAATACATTGTGTTTGCTTGGTGCTCTCGGTTTAGGACCTGGTGGGTCCTTTTCCTAGGTTTTTCTTGGTAAACTGTTCCTTACTTCTTACCCATATTATGTATTACTTGGCCTATCTATATCCATGTTCCAGTAAGTGGAAATACAGCAGACCCTGAGTCCTGGTCATCTTCATAAAATACATTCTTGAACATAAACCATGCCAAGACAGACGATGACAAAAACGATACATTCCACAGTCATAGGATACTGAGCTCGTTCACCCTCTAACATGGGGCAATGTCGGAGTACGTGATACATTAGATAGTCATCCCTTATATACTTCCTTCTGAGTCAGTTTAATGACAACTAATTAATAGACTTGCTCATAGTTCAGTGGACCGTGCTCCAAGTCCTGATGATAAAGTGACATGTAGAACTCGGTGTTGCATACATTACTGAATGGAAACAATGATACAACACCGATGTGTTAATATAAATACAATGTTGGTCAATACCATCAGTATATTGAAACATAATTGATAATTGTTGTGAGTAAACCTTAGAATGTAGTGTGTTGGTAATGCTTTTGTTCATTAATGTGTATAATTGTTGCATTAAGATTCCAAATCATGGAATAAATAAGTACAATTACATGCATATTTTGTATAAATATGAATGTAAATAAGGGTCACATTGTTAAATATTGATATGACTGTATTATTACTATATCAATATGATATGGACTAAACTGTAGTTGTTCACATCTTGTTTTCAGGTGACAAATCTATGTCCATGCCATATATACGGGCCGGACTGCTGGGTGTAGATATATACATGTGAACCCCTCGTTTCATACCTTGCTTTGTTACTGTCTGTGGATTACCTGTGTACACACATCAATTACCATGCCATACCTTTCCACTGTACAGGTTCTGGCATGGTGTACGGCTGGTTGGCCCTTAATGTTGCTGTGTGTTACATTGACCTGTGTCTATCTGGGAATTCGCTGGCGTGTCATGTGAGACCTTCTTGCTTCTATAGGGACATGATCCCATAATTGTGACGTGCTTCCACTGGCCATATATTTCTCTGTCGTCTGTGATCTGTGTGTAACCAGTCCTTTCAAGACACTTTCTATCGTTGTTCTTCTTTGGTACATATATGAGTACTCTGGTATGTTGTGCTATTATTGTGTGTGGAGCATTTCTCCACGGGCCTCTGCTGACACTGGACATATATCCAGCTAGCCTAGCCCGGTCAACAAGTGTGAGCCCACTGAACACTTTTCGTACGGGTGCACCTTCTGACAAGTGGGTCGAGTTACACATGCATAACTGTCGCTCATCCATACTACTAACGTGCACGTTATTCTATCCACATTCTATGTTTGTCTTATCACATAGCGTGTGTTTCTCACTACTTCTAACGGTACTTTACATGGCACTGCCCGATTCCATACTTTCAGGGGCTGACAGTTTTGGGACATGTATGATTGATGTGGAGGACATGGCCTTAACATTACCTGCTGTGAGCGGATCACACACGCACGCCGCACTTGCATTTCCTAATTGTGGGTTACGCGCAGGCACATGCATATCCGTATTCTGGTTACATATGTTTACTGGGTCTGTGTGGTTACGTGGCCTGTGTTAGTTGGGACTGTTCCGGTAACATATCTGTGATCCGGTTGATGGACGTGTCGAACGCACTTTCACCTTTACACATGTAACAGTCTTTGCGGCATGGACGCATTACGACACGCACATTTATATGTTCTATAGTCGTAATTCAAACGGGACTGCATTCACGTTTGCCGGCTACTGTGACCACTACACGTTAGCTGTTCGGTCTCATTTACATGCATACCCATGGTACTTAGCTAACTTTACATATCCCCCTGCCCCCCCCGCACACACGTACGTCACAGGCATCCATTCTCCTGCTGGGAAAGGTGCGGTACTACATGTTAAACATTCCTCATTCCCTCCGCCATGGCCCAGGATGCATATGTCATGACCGCAGGGATATTCAGATCACAGGGGCTTATATCCCCTACGCATACAGGCCTTCGATTGTCAGGGTGTTCCTGTGGTGCTTTGGGTTTGGTCTTGTCCGCCTAGTGTACGGAACTGCCTTGACTGTGTACGAATGTCAGACGAGTCACATGGGCATGGTTTGTCCGTGTCTATGATACCATATCCCCCCCCCCCATTATTCCTAACTGTGTGCGCTGATTGGCCAGCATGCCCGTTGTAGATCTTGATATAGTAATTGCACACGGTCTGGTCGAACGGACCTATTTCCATTACTAAACTTCGGTATTTATAACCTGTATTGCTATATTACATGTGTTTAACATTGCGTGACAGCTTCCACCGAGCCATGGACATGTCCGTTGCTTAGTTTGGGCCAGTCCTGCTCTGCTACACACATTTAACATGGCAGAATAGGTTGTACAGCTCAGCAACGGGGACATCGGGCTCTCCGTCGCTGTTTAGTATTGAATCGCTATATTGACATTATTTCACATAGCGTGACAGTGTCGACATTGGTTATGGACATCTCGCACAGTACGTCCGCACCGCCGCAGGTGCTGTATGTCTGCTTTGGGCGGCGGACAGGCATTATGCTGTGCCATTATGTCTGGGAATATATGGTTTCTTTCCATAGATGATATAGCATACTAGCAATGACCCGCGTCTGGGTGTGGGTACTGTAGGTGTGGCCTTGGGTCATGTGGTGACCTAGGCAGAAGGACTCCATGGTGCCCCCACCACATCACCCGCTACCCCCATCCTGGTCTACCTACACCGAATAAAGGCTGGTAAGGTGCACCTAGCAGGGCGTCGGCCTAGGCAGCTGCCTACTTGGCCTATGCCTAAGGCTGGCTATGTGTGTGGTCCCTCGGGCGTCGGGCTCGGGAACGCACCACGTCTGCCGTGGGTATGTCTAGCATCACCCACATCCAGGCGTGGTTTATTGCTATGATGTTCCATGTGTACGGACACGTGTGTTTGGACAACATACAATAGCTTCTGCTATTGGCATACTATGCTGTGGGTGGTGCCGGTTACCATACATATGGCTTTCTCAAGAGCCGACTTCACACTTCTAAACACTAGTGTGGTCTCCTTTAAGGCCCCTGAGCCAGTGGTGAACATTACTCAAGCCACTGAATCACTTACATATGCCTTCTACCAGCACATTCAGGACTGCATGGATCAGGCAATCCCTTACACAACTGTGAGTCTTTGTACCAATGCCAAGCATCCAGTCTGGTGTACCCCAGCCATACACAAGCTCTACAACGACAGGAGGTAGCTACTACAAGACAGAGCAGAATCCTTGTAAGGTATGACACCCTTGCTCATTATATGTGAAGAACTACAAGCTCTCATGACATCATCCAGGGCAAATCCGACAGATATATCACCAAGGACTCGACAGACAATCATACGGCCTTCTTTAGCTATGTTGGACACCTGGGAGGACACTCCCAGATATGCTCGGACTGGGTTCACAATGGTGTGAAGTTTACTGAACCTACACACATTGCCAACATACTGGCTGACAGGTTCGGTGCAAACATCCCCCCCCCCCACATGGTGAGATGTCTGCACCAGAAGATTGTGGCCACCGAAACTTCTGTAACGCACAGGTGGGACATGCTCTCTCCAAGGCAGTGAACACAGCATCCATGGGACCATATGGTGTCCCGGCTGTGTACTCCATGAACTCATTGAGGAATTAGACCCACAGTTAGAACAGCTGTTTAATCTCAGCCTCACCTCAGGTAACGTACCCAAGTTGTGGCACACGGCGACTGTAGTCCCACTTCACAGGGGCAGTGCCTCCACTGACCCTGGTAATTACCATCCCATTAGCTTGACAAGCCTTATCTGCAAAGCCATGGGGAGGGATCATAATGGAACTCATAGATGAAGACATAGGGGACTTGCATACTTTGCATCCAACCCAGTTTGGCTTGGTCAAAGGCAGATCATGTGTTTAAAACTTGGTTGACGTTTTAGGAACAGTCACCAAGGCCATTGCTGAGGGTCAGGCAGTCCATACAGCCTACCTCGACCTGACAAAGGCCTTCAACACAATACCCCCCTCAGGTATCATTGATAAACCCATCGGCTTGGATGTGAACCTGTACATCGCAGGATGGGTTGCAAACTGGCTAGCTGACAGAACCCACACGGTCATAGTTGCTGGCACCATGTCAGACTCACAGCCGGTCACAGGCGGTGTCCCACGGGGCTCAGTCCTGGGTCCACTCTGTCTCTGCAGCTACATTTCCAAAGTACAAGCAAACACAGGGGGGTTATGGCTGACAATGTTTGCAGATGACTGCGAACTGGGTGCCATAGTGGGACGGACATCTGACACAGATATCCTTCAGAAGGGCCTCACAGATTTAGATATCTGGTGCCAGGGACATGGCCTACAGCTACATGCCGGGAAATGCATAGTCATACCCTTCGGGAAGAACAAGGTTACCCCTAGCTGCCATATAGGTGGCAATCCACTGAGCACAGAGGGAGTTACCAGGGATCTGGGGACCCAGGTTGTCAGTTACCATTCGTTCAACACACACGTTGCTAACGTAGTTAGGTAGACCTTCTACATTGCCCATCTGATCGTGCAGGGATTCACATCTAGATCAGGGAGGTCATCGCCTCCTTGTACTCATCACTCATTAGACCTATGATTGAGTACATTGCCCCGTTCAGAAGGTATCTGACCCGACACCTGCAGCAGCTGGGAAGGCCCCATAGGTTCATCATCAAACGGATGCAGGGTGTCAGGAATTTGTGTTATGCTGCCCGACTGAAAGGACTCCTGCTCCATTCAGTCACATACCACTTGCTCAGTGGTGACCTGTGCCTGACATACAAGGCCATGTCGACCCATATTTGATGACTATGCTTCACCTACTGGATCTACATCCCTCAGAACCACAGGGCAGGTGACGTGAACCTTGACACGGTCATTAATAGAATGTGTTTGTGGGACAGATTCATCACCCAGACACTCACTATGCTGTGGAACAACATCCCAGTACATGTGAGGCAGAGCACCTCACTGGCCTTGTTTGAGGGGGATCTTGACCAATGGATGGGAGATTGCAGATATACCCCAGGGATTACTTCATTGTCACTGCTTGACAGAGGTACAGCAATATAATAGGCATTGTTATCTTCGGACTGGAGGGTTGGCAAAGGCAACATAACTATGGGCTAGGGTTATAGCTGCCCTTGTGCAGATAGCCTACTATGCACCTGTGGACCTATGAACCTATGTTCATAGTTTGTCCCATTCACACTTGTCTATCCCCTATCCTCATTCGTATGTGTATATTTCTGTGGCACATGATTGAACTATGTATTACCTGCAGGTATGCTGTGTACAGTGCACATATGTCACGGTTGATAACAGTCTATCTGTGTACCTACCTCGGTGATACTGAGGACTACCACACATCCTTCACAGCATTACATGCATATGTCCATACTATTATTCGTTGGCCTGTGGGGGGTTGTTAGGGCAACGGTTACACGTGTCCCTGTTTGTGCACGCGTCATGGTGGTCTTTGATCAGCCTCCGTTGCTATCGTGGGATGGACGGTAGTGTTGGTGTGTGTTTGGGATGTGTTTCCACTGCCGGTACATCTGTGGGGGGTGGGGTTGGCACATGTTCCTCTTTGCATGGAGCCCCATCCTGGACATTTGTGTCATGCGTCCACACTTGGCACGTGCCATATGTCCTGTGCTATTCCCACAGTCGTGTATGCCGTCCTGCATTACTACTGCGTGTTACTGGCAGTTTGTATCTGGTACGCATGGCTATTATGTTGGATAGCTTGGCCTAGTCCCATGCTATGACATACCCATTCATCCAGGCATATACATGTTATTCCATCCTTTGCATTGGTCGGGTGTTTGGCCATCCGCAACGCTATTCTCAACGGTGATGTCCCACCTTCCCCTTCTGTGCATGTGCCACCCTGTTCGGGCGTGCTGCTTGGTGGGCAGATGTTCCGCCATATGTGTTGTGTTTGACATGTCTGCATAGCTAATCATCAGTACAGTGGCTGAACATACTGCCTTATCCAGATGTATACAGTTATAGCACCATGGCGTGTGCACGCCTATGGGTTTTTGACAGGTCCATACCACATGCGGGATGTACACATTCTGCCGACACATTCACATGCAGCCATTTGGATATCAGTACCTGAGGTGGGATGTTGACATGTGGGGCACATATTTGCCCGCGTGGCACCGCCTAGACAATACTTCTACTACATTTCAGGTATACCCATTGTGTAGGTGTGCAGCTGCAAGGCTGCTAGCTGGGTTGGGTGCATGGTCGCATATGGGTGCGGGTTACGTGCTATGACGGGCTGTTGTGTATTACATTTGCATGCATGGGTTCTGCTTCTGGATATTACGCTTAGGCATACGCCCCTATGTGTATGCGACGGGCACCTGCTGGGTGTAGTACATGTTGCTATGCACATGTTTGTCTGTGTTTAGGGTATCTGGTTTCCTTCTGGTTGTTATATCGACACGGCTACCCGGCTGTGTACTCTCACTACTGCTGGTGACCATGCCCATGTGGCTACGTGTGTGTAGGTGCGGCGCGCTGACATGCTGCGGTACACCTTCACTGGGTATGCCCACTGACAGTGCAATGCGTGACGGACACGGTATTACGCATATCCTTTGTTCCTTGGACGGGTACAATTTGGACTTCGTGGGTTAATGTTTGGTTCTCCGTTTTGTGTGAACGGGTACTATGTTGCATACTCTGCGTACGTGTCATTATCCACGGACCCTGGCTGATGCGGTTACTATTGCAGGCGGCCTGTGACAGTCAGCACTTTAGGTTGCTCATCGCCTGCCGGCTTGGCCATGCCTACGGGCGCATCCTACTTGCTCGCCACGCGTTCTCTGCACGCAGTTCGTGGTTGCGGTGCGCACTCATTACTATGCATATGGCGCTGCTACGCCGATTATACACTGCACTGCCGGCGCAAGCCTTACACCGGCCTTGCGCCGAGCTTCATGAATCCCGGGGCATATTCAACCAAATCTCTTACTACTGTTCAGTGTTTTAGTGGAAGTAGTTTCAAAACTGGCCTAAGTGATACTTTATCATTTAGGCCTGGATATACATGTGCCTGTAGTGTTAGAATTTATCTCAATTTCTTTTCTTCTATCTTACTGTTCACATCACCACCTCTTTTGTTATCTGCCAACAATTCCAACACTAAAAACATAAATTTGTAGTCCTCACCATACATCTGTTCATGCTGTGCTAATGTAATGGATTTTTTCTTGTTTCTAATGTCCCCTATGTGTTCCAGGATCCTCATCTTAAAAGTTCTGTTAGTATTACCTACAAAGTAGGTGATACATTTAGTACAACTTGCCAAGCAGACTAAAGTAGATTAAATTCCTACTCATGCAATCAGCATAAAAGGAGAATTCAACCTTCTGTCCAGTCCTAGGGAACACATAAGAAGTAGGTAAATCTAACAGATGTGAGATGTGGATGAATATGGTTTATATGTATTAGAACTTCATACTTGTATGTTATATATTATTTATATAGGTGCAATAGTTTTAAGGTAATCAACGTTGTTCAATACACTATTACTACCTTTTTATTAATAGAGGTTAGTTTTATTTGATTGAACAATTTCTATTTTTGTTTAATTT
>NC_056744.1:1319655795-1319693320 GCF_019279795.1 Protopterus annectens
CCCTGAAAGAGTAACAGCCGTGACTATGGCACAGCTAGACATATGCACCACCAGCGTGTTTAAGGTTGATGGCAAGTGTCCATGAAATGCAGGACATATGAACAGAAATCCCCAGATTGTCGAGTCCATAGAAGTGCGTCCACATCCCAGTCCCGCACACATGAAGGATGTGTAATGGGTACCGTCGAGGGTTACAGCCATGGTATCCTGGGTATGCAAAAATGGGGCTCGGTGTTGTTTGGCAGATAATCCGTTGTCCCACCCCATGGGAGGGATGTGGGTATAGCACATGCCTTACTCCCCACTAATAATGCAAAGCATCCACCGGATAATGCTAAATGCAGGTGTGAAATGTGTACAGCCCTATACCAGTGTCCAGTAGGCAATTCCCATGGATGGACAAGCGTACGACCAAGATGGCACCCATAACTGCAAAGCTGGTGGAATTACACAGCTGCAGTAAGGCATAACACAGGAAATACAGATAGGGACTACAGTAGACACTCCCCATACAAAGTCAGACTGCCGTGCGAATACCGGCGTACACAGCACTCAATCTGCCAGCAACAAAATGGGGATCACTCGCTTCCATACTGCGGAACACATGGGCAACCTGTGGAACACATACTAAAGGCACACCAACAACGTCAACTAGGAAGGTCATAGGATGGTGAAACTATGGCGTTCCCACTTATAAAGAACATCCTTCAATGAATTAATAGGATCTTCATGTTTTGTTGGTATTATTTTGACAATACAGTGGTGGATATTTCCTATTGGGACTTCTGAGGATTATTTAAAGCAGTTGCTAACCTGCATCATTGGATTTACACCATTTGGGTTCATTTTAGAAAAACCTGGTTTTCGTAGCACTACATAATATGGGTAGTCAAACAGACATCCGCGATTGGGGAACATACAGCAGCAGTCAAAACCACTGGCCAGATGGACACAGTCCAACAAGCTCTACACTTTATATATGCACATTGGTGTCTATTGTAGGACCCAAAAATTGATATGTACAGAATATCATCCAGCTGCGATCATTCTACCAGAAGAAGTGACAGCCGTGACTACGGCACAGCTAGACATATGCACCACCAGCGTGTTTAAGGTTGCTGACAACTGTCCATGAAATGCAGGACATATGAACAGAAATCCCCAGATTGTCGAGTCCATAGAAGTGCGTCCACATCCCAGTCCCGCACACATGAAGGATGTGTAATGGGTACCGTCGAGGGTTGCAGCCATGGGATCCTGGGTATACAGACATGGGGCTCGGTGTTGTTTGGCAGATAATCCATTGTCCCGCCCCGTGGAAGGGATGTGGGTATAGCACATGCCTTACTCCCCACTAATAATGCAAAGCATCCACCGGATAATGCTAAATGCAGGTGTGAAATGTGTACAGCCCTATACCAGTGTCCAGTAGGCAATTCCCATGGATGGACAAGCGTACGACCAAGATGGCACCCATAACTGCAAAGCTGGTGGAATTACACAGCTGCAGTAAGGCATAACACAGGAAATACAGATAGGGACTACAGTAGACACTCCCCATACAAAGTCAGACCACCGTGCGAATACCGCATACAGCACTCAATCTGCCAGCAACAAAATGGGGATCACTCGCTTCCATACTGCGGAACACATGGGCGACCTGTGGAACACATACTAATGGCACACCAACAACGTCAACTAGGAAGGTCATAGGATGGTTAAACTATGGTGTTCCCACTTATAAAGAACATCCTTCAATGAATTAATAGGATCTACATGTTTTGTTGGTGTTATTTTGACAATACAGTGGCGGATATTTCCTATTGGGACTTCTGAGGATTAGTTAAAGCAGTTGCTAACCTGCATCATTGGATTTACACCATTTGGGTTCATTTTAGAAAAACCTGGTTTTCGTAGCACTACATAATATGGGTAGTCAAACAGACATCCACTATTGGGGAACATACAGCAGCAGTCAAAACCACTGGCCAGATGGACACAGTCCAACAAGTTCTACACTTTACATATGCACATTGGTGTCCATTGTAGGACCCCAAAAATTGATCTGTACGCAATATCTACCAGCTGCGATCGATCGACCCAGAAGAAGTGATAGCCGTGACTACAGCACAGCTAGACATATGCACCACCAGCGTGTTTAAGGTTGATGACAAGTGTCCATGAAATGCAGGACATATGAACAGAAATCCCCAGATGGTCGAGTCCATAGAAGTGCGTCCACATCCCAGTCCCGCACATGAAGGATGTGTAATGGGTACCGTCGAGGGTTGCAGCCATGGGATCCTGGGTATGCAGAAATGGGGCTCGGTGTTGTTTGGCAGATAATCCGTTGTCCCGCCCCGTGGGAGGGATGTGGGTATAGCACATGCCTTACTCCCCACTAATAATGCAAAGCATCCACCGGATAATGCTAAATGCAGGTGTGAAATGTGTACAGCCCTATACCACTGTCCAGTAGGCAATTCCCATGGATGGACAAGCGTACGACCAAGATGGCACCCATAACTGCAAAGCTGGTGGAATTACACAGCTGCAGTAAGGCATAACACAGGAAATACAGATAGGGACTACAGTAGACACTCCCCATACAAAGTCAGACCGCCGTGCGAATACCGGCGTACACAGCACTCAATCTGCCAGCAACAAAATGGGGATCACTCGCTTCCATACTGCGGAACACATGGGCGACCTGTGGAACACATACTAATGGCACACCAACAACGTCAACTAGGAAGGTCATAGGATGGTTAAACTATGGCATTCCCACTTATAAAGAACATCCTTCAATGAATTAATAGGATCTACATGTTTTGTTGGTATTATTTTGACAATACAGTGGCAGATATTTCCTATTGGGACTTCTGAGGATTATTTAAAGCAGTTGCTAACCTGCATCATTGGATTTACACCATTTGGGTTCATTTTAGAAAAACCTGGTTTTCGTAGCACTACATAATATGGGTAGTCAAACAGACATCCGCGATTGGGGAACATACAGCAGCAGTCAAAACCACTGGCCAGATGGACACAGTCCAACAAGCTCTACACTTTACATATGCACATTGGTGTCTATTGTAGGACCCAAAAATTGATATGTACAGAATATCATCCAGCTGCGATCATTCTACCAGAAGAAGTGACAGCCGTGACTATGGCACAGCTAGACATATGCACCACCAGCGTGTTTAAGGTTGCTGACAGCTGTCCATGAAATGCAGGACATATGAACAGAAATCCCCAGATTGTCGAGTCCATAGAAGTGCGTCCACATCCCAGTCCCACACATGAAGGATGTGTAATGGGTACCATCGAGGGTTGCAGCCATGGGATCCTGGGTATGCAGACATGGGGCTCGGTGTTGTTTGGCAGATAATCCATTGTCCCGCCCCGTGGGAGGGATGTGGGTATAGCACATGCCTTACTCCCCACTAATAATGCAAACCATCCACCGGATAATGCTAAATGCAGGTGTGAAATGTGTACAGCCCTATACCAGTGTCCAGTAGGCAATTCCCATGGATGGACAAGCGTACGACCAAGATGGCACCCATAACTGCAAAGCTGGTGGAATTACACAGCTGCAGTAAGGCATAACACAGGAAATACAGATAGGGACTACAGTAGACACTCCCCATACAAAGTCAGACCGCCGTGTGAATACTGGCGTACACAGCACTCAATCTGCCAGCAACAAAATGGGGATCACTCGCTTCCATACTGCGGAACACATGGGCGACCTGTGGAACACATACTAATGGCACACCAACAACGTCAACTAGGAAGGTCATAAGATGGTTAAACTATGGCGTTCCCACTTATAAAGAACATCCTTCAATGAATTAATAGGATCTACATGTTTTGTTGGTGTTATTTTGACAATACAGTGGCGGATATTTCCTATTGGGACTTCTGAGGATTAGTTAAAGCAGTTGCTAACCTGCATCATTGGATTTACACCATTTGGGTTCATTTTAGAAAAACCTGGTTTTCGTAGCACTACATAATATGGGTAGTCAAACAGACATCCACGATTGGGGAACATACAGCAGCAGTCAAAACCACTGGCCAGATGGACACAGTCCAACAAGTTCTACACTTTACATATGCACATTGGTGTCCATTGTAGGACCCCAAAAATTGATCCGTACGCAATATCTACCAGCTGCGATCGATCGACCCAGAAGAAGTGATAGCTGTGACTACGGCACAGCTAGACATATGCACCACCAGTGTGTTTAAGGTTGATGACAAGTGTCCATGAAATGCAGGACATATGAACAGAAATCCCCAGATGGTCGAGTCCATAGAAGTGCGTCCACATCCCAGTCCCGCACACATGAAGGATGTGTAATGGGTACCGTCGAGGGTTGCAGCCATGGGATCCTGGGTATGCAGAAATGGGGCTCGGTGTTGTTTGGCAGATAATCCGTTGTCCCACCCCGTGGGAGGGATGTGGGTATAGCACATGCCTTACTCCCCACTAATAATGCAAAGCATCCACCGGATAATGCTAAATGCAGGTGTGAAATGTGTACAGCCCTATACCACTGTCCAGTAGGCAATTCCCATGGATGGACAAGCGTACGACCAAGATGGCACCCATAACTGCAAACCTGGTGGAATTACACAGCTGCAGTAAGGCATAACACAGGAAATACAGATAGGGACTACAGTAGACACTCCCCATTCTAAGTCAGACCGCCGTGCGAATACCGGCGTACACAGCACTCAATCTGCCAGCACCAAAATGGGGATCACTCGCTGCCATACTGCGGAACAAATGGGCGACCTGTGGAACACATACCAATGGCACACTAACAACTTCAACTAGGAAGGTCATAGGATGGTTAAACTATGGCGTTCCCACTTATAACGAACATCCTTCAGTGAATTAATAGTATTAATGTCAATTGACCATGGAATACACCTAATCAACATCAAAGAACCGCTGGCACCTTATGGCACACAATCCAAAACACACATAGGTAGATGAAACAGTCAACGTAGAAGTTGTCCAGGACAGTGACCAAATGGTATACAAAGGTTCCTTCATAGACAAGTAAGCGCTTTCACCCGTAGGCTCCGTCAGACTTACACATAACATAAAAGCATCCAGGCTTCAAATATCCCACCTTACACTTTCATTGGTCAATTTCTCAGCAAACAATGAACAATTAACCACAGCATATAAATCACAGACGCAATGTTAACTACACACACATATATTAACATCTCCAAAAACATCCTATTAAAACATGTATGATATGATATTGTACTATGCCTAATACTCATCTATCAAAGATCTAACAATATATATAGAAGATATGTATATCATATCAATGTAATACAGTGGTAAACAACTGAAAGAGTGGACTAATGTGTGTTAACTGTAAATCTGTACCTAAACTACATTCCTGTTACTTGGGTTTAAGCCACCTGCTTCTCAAAAGAGGCTTAATCAGTGTTTCATCAGTCAGCCCTGGTGTGTGGTCAACTCTCCACCTAATAATCCATCTCAATCCGCATTCTAAAGCATAGTTGATGAGGTCCCCTCTGGTATTATAACCTAGCCTTTGTAAAACACTGAATGTAAATGTATGCCTTGTGATGTGCTCATAGTCGCCGTAGGCATACGCCAATCCTGCGGCTGCCTAGGGCGCCGCACTAGTAGGGCCACCTGTCTAGTAGGTATGTCATGTAGGTACACCAGGATGGTGGCACCATGTGTTGTGGTGGTGGGCGCCATGGAGCCCTATAGCCTAGGGCAGCGGTCGATCTAAGGCTGCTGCCGTAGGAGGGGTAGTACGGTCTGCAGGTATGTGCTGAAGTGCACATGAAACAGTGGTCTACAAGGATTACCCATAGTGGCGACACCTGCACAGACGGCTATAGCTGGACACACACACACGACCATGCATACAGCACAGATAGACATACACACAGCATAAACAGGCAATTATACACAAGGTATATGGCGTGTACGGCTACAGTGTCAGTACAGCAAGGATAGCTGTCTGCCACGATATCCAGCAGATGTCTCTAGGGCGTTCTGGAATACGGACGTTGCATGGACAATGAGTGGATATGCATCGTACCACAGTTCTATGTGTCAGCCGTGCAAATATGCGATACATGGGACATACAGCTGTCCATGCAAGAGCAGCGCTATGGGCACAACATAGGTATGTATATATACAACGAGAGATACAGACGGACACATGTGGCAAGGCCGTGAGTGTAACGTACACAGCACCACCCCAACACACCACAGCAGGGTGCACGTGGAGAACACGCTACGGAGGTCGCTAACCACAGCATGCACACAGGCAGTCCACGAGCTGCGTCTCACCATCCACAAACACAGGGATGGCGGCAGGATATAAGTGTTCTGTGGAAACTCTAAAGCCATACCCTATGAACCCATGCGGCTGGGAGCATAGACACACACACACATCTGGCAGGCATGGTGATTGACCACACCCCCACATACCCAACCGCACAACAGTATGACACAGGTATGGAACGCGCTACGTGGACCACTGAACACAGCACCGTCAGAGGCACACGTCCAGGTGGGTGACAACATCCATAAAGGAATAGCCGCCGATAGGCAAGGTATGTGTTGCCAAGCGTCTAAAATAACTACACTCTACTAGGGCAGCTGTGAACACACACACCCCACACACACACGGGGAAGGGCTGGGAGTTGAACCTACGCCTACCTACATGAACACACTACAGCATAATGCATTTACAGAATGCGCTACCGAGATTACTGAGCACAGTGCTGTCAGAGGCATACTTCTAGGCGGGTGACATCATCCATAAGGGAATAGCTGGCACTAGCCAAGGTATGTGTTGCGAAGCGTCTAAAAGCATGTTCATCTGCAGAGGCAGCTGGAAACACACACACAAGGAAGGGCCGGGAGTTGAACTTATGCCTACCTACATGAACACACTACAGCATGATGCATTTACAGAATGCGCTACCGAGATTACTGAGCACAGTGCTGTCAGAGGCATACTTCTTGGCGGGTGACATCATCCATAAGGGAATAGCTGGCAATAGCCAAGGTATGTGTTGCGAAGCGTCTAAAAGCATGTTCATCTGCAGAGGCAGCTGGAAACACACACCGGGAAGGGCCGGGAGTTGAACCTACGCCTACCTACATGAACACACTACAGCATGATGCATTTACAGAATGCACTACCGAGATTTCTGAGCACAACGCTGTCAGAGGCATACTTCTTTTTTTTTTCTCAATAAATTTTTTATTAAGTATATAAAACCAGACATTTAAGAGTTTTGTACATGAAAAATAGAATTGAATAAGGATATTGCAACTCTAATAAAAACAATCATTCAGGAGAGTTTACATATAACAATGGTAATAAAACATTACAAAATATATACATTATATACAAGTAAGGCATCCTGAAAAGATAGAAAAAAAAAAAAAAATACTGTCATGAAACAATAAAAGAATTGATGGCATTAACTATTGATAATATTTAACACTTTTTCTAATACTAAGTTCTTTAATGCCTTTTTTTTTTGGACTTCTAACTATGTTCCTTTGAGCATCAATATATGAATAAGCCATTTTTTGAAAAGTAGTCCAATTTAGTTTGGTGCGATCAAGCCAATTTTGTGTTATGTAAAGTTTTAATAAGGAGCAAATAAAGATGATAACATGAGTATCTGATTTTGAAAGATGAATTAATGGAATATGAAGAATGGCAAATTCCCAGGACAATGTAGACTTATGGTACCCCATTCTCTGCAGTCTGACTTTCAAAGAGGTCCATAATCTATGAGAAAAATGACAATACCACAAAATGTGGAGAAGATCTGCTTGGGGGTGATAGCAACATGAGCATGATGAAGATATGTTTGGGTTGAATTTATTTAATTTATAGGGGGTATAATAGGCATCATTATTAATCATTAATTGTGTGTATAATAGTTTTTTGAAGGGGATAAATTCCTTTGTATGTCTAATAGCCGAAAGTTTCTGAGACTCAGATAACTGAGAATTGTAATTCAACCATATATTAGATAAAAGACAATTGTGTTCCATCATTAAGCTCTTTATCAACTTGTAGGAATTTGAAAGCATTTTATCTGATGACGATAGTATTTTGATAACTGTGTTAAGATTATTCATTTGATGTTCTATGGGGTCTATACATAAAAACTTATTTTTAATTATTACTCTTAATTGACGAAGAATTGGCGAATAGTTCCAATTAACTTTCAAGATCTTATGCCAATCAGTTAGAGATAAGTCAAGATGTTTCAAAATACCTCCAATTTTTAAATTTTTTATTAGAGGATATTTTAAGTTAAAAGGTTTGTTATCAATCATTAAATTTGGGTTTAGATGAATTGGTTGGATAAAATGAGAAATCTTATCTAAATTGCACAATTTAAGTAAAGTTTGAAAAGCTTTAATCTTTTGTTTAATAAAGATGGATAAATTTTTGGTAGATCTGGTGTCCAAAGAGATAAAAGGAACAGCTTCTGGGTTTATATTTTTTGAAATGATATAATTATACCATATTTTTATCCATAAAGAATGATTTATGTGAGAAATATTCTTGGAATTAGATATGGTGAAAAGTTTATTAGATAAGACAATCAAATAATAGAGATGTAGGTTAGGAAGACCCAGACCACCCTTGTCCTTAGACATTGATAATCTGGAATATGAGATTCTAACAGATTTGGGGAACCATAAAAATTTAGCTAAAACTTTGTTGACAGATTCAAAGAAGGATTTCGGAATTATCTGGTCAGACGACGTAAATTGGTAAAGGAATTTAGGCAAAATGTTCATTTTAATTATGGCAGCCTTTGATAAAAGTGAAAGATTTAGATGTTCCCATCTGTTTATGTCAGATAATATTGAATTCCAAACTTTATATATGTTATTTTGAAAAGAAGATTTGTTATTGTGTTCTAAGTTGATACCTAAATATTTTATATTGTAAGTAAACTGAAATTGATGATCTGGAAACAGAACTGTTTTATGTACTAAATGATTTAAGGGAAATATATATGTTTTAGAGGAATTTAAAAGATAGTTCGAAACAGAAGAGAAGTAATCAATAGAGTTAGTTATTTTTCTATAATCAGATAGTGGAGTTTGAAAGTAAATTATTAGGTCATCGGCAAAGGCTGAGAAATAAATTTTGGTGTTAAGAATTCTAGGGACATTATGAAAAGTATTTTGAATAATATATAACAATAGAGGTTCTAAATAAATATTAAAGAGAAAGGGAGACAATGGACAGCCTTGTCTTGTTCCTCTAGTAATCTTTATAGGAGGAGAAAAGTGACCATTAATGTAAAGTCTAGTAAACATATCTTTGTATAAAACTTTTAAAAAGTTTATGAAGAATAAAGGGATATTAAAACAAGACAAAGTCTGAAAGAGAAAGTTCCAACAGACTCTGTCAAAAGCATTAGATGCATCCATGATCAGAGCATATATTGGGTTTGTGTCTTTTTTAATAAGATGAATGATAGACTCTAAGGACAGTGTATTGTCCCAAGCATGTATGCGGGACATAAAACCAGATTGATCTTGAGAAATAATTGAGGGTAAAATTCGTTTCAATCTATTAGCCAAAATAGATGATAATATCTTAATATCTACATTTATTAAAGAAATGGGTCTATAATTAGTTGGGTCAGATTTTTCTTTATTACTTTTCAAAATTAAGATAGTTTTAGAAGTATTCCAATGAATATCTGAGATATCATTGACTCTTATATGGTTATATACTTTGAAAAGAAAGGGAAGAATTACCATTTTAAAAGTTTTGAAGAATTCTGGAGTGAAACCGTCAGGGCCAGGAGATTTACCAGATTTAAGATTATCAATTGAATCCGAGATTTCTTGTAAGGATATGGGAGCAGAAATTAAACTTTGTTGGTTATCATTTAGTTTAGGGAAATGCAGAGAATTTAAGAAGGTTTTTATGTAATTATCATTACTAAAATTAGAAGACTTTGAATATAAATCAGTAAACAGAGAAGTAAAGAGCTGAATAATTTCTTCATCCGTGTTATATAATCTGTTCTTATAAGACAAAGACGAGATTTTTGGTCTGTCAAAATTAATTTTAATAATTCTAGCTAGTAGTTTAGAGGGAACCTGGGCCCATTCTGAATATGAAGCAAGTAACTTTTGTTCAGCTAAAGATAGATTATTTTGATGAAGCAACATTAAATCTTTTTGACATTCCAGAATTTGCTTTTCTAAAGTATAGTCATGGTTCATTCTAAGTTGATTTTCCAAAGATAGAATTCTAGATTTTAAGAACTCCTCTTTCTTAAAGTAAAGTTTTTTTAAATAGGCTGCTTTACTGATGAATAATCCTCTTAATCTCACTTTACAAGCAGCCCATTGTATGTCATAAGGTATATCTGATGATCCCAAATTACCCTCCATTTCCTGTAAAATTTCGGAACATTGTTTACAAATTTCTTCATTTAGTAGTAAATTATTATTTAAAGACCATTTATTCATATTAAATTTATTTTTAGTATTAGTATTTATGTTTAATTTTAATAAAATTCTTGAATGGTCCGAAAAAAATCTAGGTTCAATATTAAAATCTAAAATATATTTTGAGATAGAATCAGAAATTAGAAAAAAATCCAGTCTGGACCATGAACGATAACACTTAGAGTAATAGGTATAAATATCACTTCTATTTGAGATTTTAACAGTATGTAGCGGGTCCATTAAACTATAATCCATCATCAAATCATTAAGAGCCATAGTAGATTGATAGTTATAAGAAACAGTGGAGCGAGAACGATCAATTTCTGGATTTATTACTGCGTTCCAATCACCGCCTACTATAATATAGTGATCATTATATGATGAGAGAATATTATGGATTTTTAAAATGAACAAATGCTGTAAATTACATGGGCCATATATGTTTAAAACTAAAAGAGGTTTATCGAGACCATGGATAGAAGTGGTAAATAAACACCATCTATCCTCATTATCAAATTTCTCATCGATAATGTTCCCCACGAATTTTTGCTTAATGATTATGGCTACTCCTCTGGAATTAGATGAGTCCCCTGAGGCTACAATCTTCCTAATCCATTTTTTATTCCTCTCTTTATTCCAATCAAGATGAGGAATATGGGACTCTTGAATAAAACAAATATTGGCCTGTGACTTAAAAATCAAATGAAACAATAATGACTTTTTTGCTTTGCTTTGAATACCTCTAACATTCCAAGAATCCAATATTATATCAACTGGCATATTCAAAGCAAACAACTAGTATTGATGCTGTAAAGAAAACACATAGTAAAATCCCAACAACGCTTAAACCAGTACATCCAACAAATAGAAAAAAAAAACAGATTTAAACTGGACAGTATTTAAATATACAATCAAAACAACAAATATCACATGTAGAAGAAAAATAATATCAAGAGTAATATACGATTTATTTAAATCCTTTATCCTAACCCTAGTGCCTACCCACCAAACACCTAATGATAAAGGAAGATCAGATGCAAATAAAATAGAAGCTGAAATTTTAGATAATAAAAGCATCAGGTTAACATAGAAAATACTCAATGTAAGCCTAACAAAAATTAAAACCAGTACTACACTACTAAACCTATATACAAGACTAACTAATTTCAAGATGTCCAACATACTCAATCCCTACTTAATATATTAAACTACAAGCTCCTATTATTAAGTAAAAATATATAATAATAAAATGAATTTCCTCAAGTATTTAAACATATGTAGAATAATATGTATTAATATTAAGAGACAAATATAATCACATTACTATATATATTAATAATCCTATGAGAAAACTAGTAGTAAATGTATCATATATAAACTGATACTTTAATTATATATAGAGAAAATAACTATAAATAACGCAAAGCAAAATAAAATCATGCCCTATCAAGTAATCACACTGTAAACCACAACGAATCTGTCAGTACTCATATAGATAATAATTATTACAAAAAATGTCTAAAATTATAGTATAAGCATTTAAATTTATTTCTGATATAGCAAAGACTATCTTCTGATAAACTTAAATTTTATAAATCAATCCTATATAAATGAATGTTAACTGTCAAAATAGCTGTTATTTAGCAACATCTCTCGTTTACTGCATAATGAATAGACTTTGTCGCCATCTAGTGGTAAAAGATGAATGTAAATAAAAACTACTAGACAACACCTTGACTATATTCACTAGATTAAAAGAATACTATTGTAGATTTATATATTTTGAAGGAATAATTTTAAAATGTTTGAATCAATTAGATCTGCTATTTGTAAGGTTATAATGTTCTTTTAGAATATAAGGAAGCAGTATGGTAACATGGTATAAAATATACAGAACTCGAATGCATTTTCTTTAGAATATCCAATGTAAAGCAAAAACAAAATAAACTAAAATGCAAAACAATCAAACAACTTACACATAAACATGTGTATTATACCCAATGAGATTAAAGTGAAGTCTATCTAAACTTTACAACAATTTATCTGTATAATAGCTTGCTAAAACATAACATATAACTACAATCCCCTCATAATGCATATATTAAATTGCGTAGAATTCTTGAAAGAACAAGCAAACAGTGTAGATAAAATATATAGTATAACATTACGTTATATTTCAAAATATGTTTTTCTTGTCTACCCATTCTTGTGTATTTGTAATGAATGGGACTAACCTGTTCTGTTGGTTTATGACTGAATTCCGCCTTAGTAGACAGGGTAATTACTCGCATTAGAGCGAGAAAAACATGTGGAGAATCGCTGGTGGTACTGTGGAAAGATCACTTATTTAAAGTAAAAAAAAAATATTCGTCGCTTAGACACAGACACTCTAAAAGTGAATATAAAGGTATAAGAGTCCTTCCTGAAGATTAATACTTGCTGACGAGAAGCGCCACAGTGTAAGTGAAGCTAGCAGATATCCACAGGAAATGATGACGTCACCATCAGGTTCCGAGAATTCGTAAGAGGTGCGTGCTCAAATACATATGCAGCTGATGCTAGAAGCAGAAGATTTTTTCTTCGGATGATCTCGAGAGGCGAAATTTCTCCCTCCATAAACTACACAACTGGCACAGGGGACTACAATCTAAAAGCTAGAAAGTACTAATGCACTATATTCGTAAAAAGCGAAAATAATAACTATATGACAGTTCGAAAGTCTGACAACAACACTAGAAATCTGTAAAGCATATACATCATAGCTATATTTGTCCTTATCAGAATCAAATAAAGAATACACTCAGCTTAAATTATTAGGGAAAAGTAAAAAAAGAAAAATAAGATTAGGCAGTAATAGACATGTACATTCTAAAGCATAAATAATGACTGCAAAATATCACTTTTGAGATACATTAAGAGTAAACATATTATGATACAGAGTCAGGAAGTTTTTTAAATGTTTTAAAAAAAATATCTTTAGCATCTTTAGGATCAGAGCACACAAACCTTTTGTCATTTACTGTAAAAGACAAGGTATTTGGATAAGACATACGAAATCTTATCCCTCTTTTTATCAAGTCAGCACAATAAGGGGCAAGTTTTTGTCTATTTAATTTTATTTGAGAAGGAAGATCTTGGGAAAATGACAGTTTATGAGATTTCCATATAAATTGTTTTTTACTTTTAGCTGCATCCAGGATTTGGAAAGTATCTTGAAAGTTTAATAACTTAGTATAAATAATCCTTGGTGAGGAAGAATCCTGTCTAGTACATAATGCTCTATGTGCTCTCTCTACAATTATAGATTTTGAGGATGTTTCACAATTTAACAAAGTTTCAAAGATGTCCTTAGCCACAGATAACAAGTTTTTATTGTCATAAGATTCAGGCAAACCACGGATAATGATATTATTTCTTCGACTTCTGGCTTCCAAATCCAGTAGCTTAGCTTGTACATCAGAAATAATCTTATCTTTAGACTTAAGGTCACTTTCCAATTAATCAGTTTTTATCTCTAAAGCTGTATTTCTATTTTCAATCATATCCATTCTGTCATTTATTTGTTTTAAAGTTTTACTAAACTCAGCAAATTGTTCTGAGAAGTTTTGGATAGCACTTTGGATAGGCTTTAATGCTACTTTTAATTCATCTAAGTGAAAGTTTGAATCATTTAAGTCTTTATTACTTACTTTGGAAGTTTCAGTAGATTGTTTAGATGTAGAGGCATACTTCTAGGCGGGTGACATCATCCATAAGGGAATAGCTGGCAATAGCCAAGGTATGTGTTGCGAAGCATCTAAAAGCATGTCCATCTGCAGAGGCAGCTGGAAACACACACACACACATCCACACCCACATTCCTTCCAGAGGTGACTCAGGAATCTCTTCCTTCCACAGCTGACACAGGAATCTCTTCCTTCCAGAGGAGACTCAGGAATCTTTTCATTCCAGAGGTGACTCAGGAATCTCTTCCTTCCACAGCTGACTCAGGAATCTCTTCCTTCCAGAGCTCACTCAGGAATCTCTTCCTTCCAGAGGTGATTCAGGAATGTCTTTCTTCAAGAGCTGACTCAGGAATCTCTTCCTTCCAGAGCTGACACAGGAATGTCTTCCTTCCAGAGCTGACTCAGGAATCTCTTCCTTCCAGAGCTGACTCAGGAATATCTTCCTTCCAGAGCTGACTTGGGAATATCTTCCTTCCAGAGCTGTCTCAGGAATCTCTTCCTACACATAACATAAAAGCATCCAGGCTTCAAATATCCCTCCTTACACTTTCATTGGTCAATTTCTCAGCAAACAATGAACAATTAACCACAGCATATAAAGCACAGACGCAATGTTAACTACACACACATATATTAACATCTCCAAAAACATCCTATTAAAACATGTATGATATGATATTGTACTATGCCTAATACTCATCTATCAAAGATCTAACAATATATATAGAAGATATGTATATCATATCAATGTAATACAGTGGTAAACAACTGAAAGAGTGGACTAATGTGTGTTAACTGTAAATCTGTACCTAAACTACATTCCTGTTACTTGGGTTTAAGCCACCTGCTTCTCAAAAGAGGCTTAATCAGTGTTTCATCAGTCAGCCCTGGTGTGTGGTCAACTCTCCACCTAATAATCCATCTCAATCCGCATTCTAAAGCATAGTTGATGAGGTCCCCCCTCTGGTATTATAACCTAGCCTTTGTAAAACACTGAATGTAAATGTATGCCTTGTGATGTGCTCATAGCCGGCCGTAGGCATACGCCAATCCTGCGGCTGCCTAGGGCGCCGCACTAGTAGGGCCACCTGTCTAGTAGGTATGTCATGTAGGTACACCAGGATGGGGGCACCATGTGTTGTGGTGGTGGGCGCCATGGAGCCCTATAGCCTAGGGCAGCGGTCGATCTAAGGCCGCTGCCGTAGGAGGGGTAGTACGGTCTGCAGGTATGTGCTGAAGTGCACATGAAACAGTGGTCTACAAGGATTACCCATAGTGGCGACACCTGCACAGACGGCTATAGCTGGACACACACACGACCATGCATACAGCACAGATAGACATACACACAGCATAAACAGGCAATTATACACAAGGTATATGGCGTGTACGGCTACAGTGTCAGTACAGCAAGGATAGCTGTCTGCCACGATATCCAGCAGATGTCTCTAGGGTGTTCTGGAATGCGGACGTTGCATGGACAATGAGTGGATATGCATCGTACCACAGTTCTATGTGTCAGCCGTGCAAATATGCGATACATGGGACAGACAGCTGTCCATGCAAGAGCAGCGCTATGGGCACAACATAGGTATGTATATATACAACGAGAGAGATACAGACGGACACATGTGGCAAGGCCGTGAGTGTAACGTACACAGCACCACCCCAACACACCACAGCAGGGTGCACGTGGAGAACACGCTACGGAGGTCGCTAACCACAGCATGCACACAGGCAGTCCACGAGCTGCGTCTCACCATCCACAAACACAGGGATGGCGGCAGGATATAAGTGTTCTGCGGAAACTCTAAAGCCATACCCTATGAACCCATGCGGCTGGGAGCATAGACACACACACACACATCTGGCAGGCATGGTGATTGACCACACCCCCACATACCCAACCGCACAACAGTATGACACAGGTATGGAACGCGCTACGTGGACCACTGAACACAGCACCGTCAGAGGCACACATCCAGGTGGGTGACAACATTCGTAAAGGAATAGCCGCCGATAGGCAAGGT
Organism: Protopterus annectens; assembly: GCF_019279795.1. NCBI lineage: Eukaryota > Metazoa > Chordata > Ceratodontiformes > Protopteridae > Protopterus > Protopterus annectens. The sequence continues at coordinate 1,319,672,089 of NC_056744.1, forward strand.
ATGTGTTGCCAAGCGTCTAAAATAATTACACTCTACTAGGGAAGCTGTGAACACACACACCCCACACACACACGGGGAAGGGCCGGGAGTCAAACTTACGCTTATCTACATGAACACACTACAGCATGATGCATTTACAGAACGCGCTACGGAGATTACTGAGCACAGTGCTGTCAGAGGCATACTTCTAGGCGGGTGACATCATCAATAAGGGAATAGCTGGCAATAGCCAAGGTATGTGTTGCGAAGCATCTAAACGCATGCTTATCTGCAGACGCAGTTGGAAACACACACACACACCGGGAAGGGCCGGGAGTCAAACCTACGCCTACCTACATGAACACACTACAGCATGATGCATTTACAGAACGCGCTACCGAGATTACTGAAAACAGTGCTGTCAGAGGCATACTTCTTTTTTTTTTCTCAATAAATTTTTTTATTAAGTATATAAAACCAGACATTTAAGAGTTTTGTACATGAAAAATAGAATTGAATAAGGATATTGCAACTCTAATAAAAACAATCATTCAGGAGAGTTTACATATAACAATGGTAATAAAACATTACAAAATATATACATTATATACAAGTAAGGCATCCTGAAAAGATAGAAAAAAAAAAAAAAAATACTGTCATGAAACAATAAAAGAATTGATGGCATTAACTATTGATAATATTTAACACTTTTTCTAATACTAAGTTCTTTAATGCCTTTTTTTTTTGGACTTCTAACTATGTTCCTTTGAGCATCAATGTATGAATAAGCCATTTTTTGAAAAGTAGTCCAATTTAGTTTGGTGCGATCAAGCCAATTTTGTGTTATGTAAAGTTTTAATAAGGAGCAAATAAAGATGATAACATGAGTATCTGATTTTGAAAGATGAATTAACACAGTTGCAACCCCCTACCACATGCATACCCATCATGGGGGCCGTCATATGGTGGCATAGTAACAGCACGCATGGCAGTCTGTGTGTACACCATGTGTTTAAACACCTGTCCACATGCATGTGTGCAGGTGCCGGTCACAGGTGTGTCACACACCATCCTACCCTGCCATGTGCATACAGTCTGCTATGTCGCCTTTACATGACCGCGCTGCCATAATGCATACCCATCGGCCATGCATCGTCCACCATATGTCACATGGCCACTGTAACCCCTACCACCTCCCAAGTGCAAATATTGGCACAGCTGCCAGATACAGTGGTAGTACGCAGGATGCATTACATACCGCTGCACGCCTGCACATATCCCATATAGCGGGTGTGGCATTCCTAGCACCAACATGTGTGCAGGAATGTGTGCCCATGTATGCCACAGATCGGGGGGACTATGTGCCATGTGCCACACATCACTGTACACCATGGTAGAGATCTGTACCTACCTCAGTGTGGGGTGCATGGATGTGGATGGTGCAGTACATGCAACACGTCATCCCTCCATGTAGACATGTGTGATCACCACCATGTTAGTGTGTCAACATGTGTGTATGTCTGCTGCCTGATGTGAGGGTGTATGCAGATATAGTGTTGTGACTGGACACTGACCACACAGGGTGACCATCCCGTACTGGTGCTGCATTGTACAGCCCTGTCAATGCCATACCTGTGAGCCTTACTGGCCAGCTGTGCAAGACCACCCCCTGTGACATGGCGCGTGGGTGCATTGTCTTGTGAGGGTGCTGACCACATAGACAGGTGTCCCCATCTGCACACAATGGGGTGTGTTCCATAGAGGTATACGCACCGCGATTGCGGACATATTCCTGTACCGGTACAGCATCCGACTGCTGCACACCGTGCACCACAGCTGACAGGTGACACCTGCGGTCAGTAGCCAGCACACTGCGTACGACACCTGCAGAATGTCACCATACCTGTACTGTGACATGCCATGTATGTGATGTCTCTGTCCACCGTAGCCTGTGGCACCGACCACAGGCGTCAGGTGCAGTATCTGTGTGGACATGTGCGTCATGTACCGTGTAAGCAACGTTATACTATATCTGGCTCCGTGCTCCGCAGGTTTATGTGTATAACCTCTCTTCTTGCAATCCCGACTGTCTGTTCTCTATACCACAAATGCTCTGCACCTGCTCCCATAGTATTCCTACATAGGTAAAGTACATGTATACTACATGGAGTACTACACTGGCCTAGAATCCCCCTGTGTACCCACTTCCCTATAGGTGCCTTCTGACCCAGTTACACAGCAAATGCATTCACGTTCTGTGGCATGTCGAAGGCTCAATTGCTAGTGGCCTCTCCTGTTCAGATGGTGAATCTGGGTGTCCTGGGCACTGTTACAGGTGCCTCATGGACACGGACAAGCCGCACCTCCCCCACTGAACATAATACATGTGACAGATGCAACTATATAGCCAGACAGGGGGCTGTGCTCTCTCAAACCATGACCGGCAAGACCAAACGGGAGGGGAAGGACACCATGCACACCACAAACCCAGTGTCACATGTGACTATCGCAAATGCTAATCAAACACATGAACACACTGAGACATACCTGGAGGCACTGTTAAAACATGTCACGAACCTAATGAGCCCTCTGAAGCAGTCACCCAAGCAACTGCCTCCACAAGACATAGGACATGCAACACATAGTTCTCAATGTCAGTGTGCTAAACAGTCAGAGCCCCAAAGGCAACACACACAATGCCAGACACACTTGTAATGGGTGACGCCACTGTCGGACACACCGACGTCCCACCCACCAGACTGAACAAGGGAATGATCACAGTAGGCTGCCTGTCAGGCGCTGGAATCCGCAACATAACACACGCACTCTGGTCACTCCGCAGCATGTACAGGTATGATGCGGTCATTGCCCATGCTGGTGTCAACGACTGGAGACATGCCACCCTGGGATACATTAAAGGAAACATAGAGGGCCATTCAGATTGTGTAGCCCAGGCCAGCATGTCCCTGACCCTGGGCAGTATCCCACCCTCATCAAGTATGATGCCACTATACTGGCTCCAAGTGGTCACCCTTGATAATGTGCCTGGTTACCGGTGTCAGTCTGAGGGGATCCAAATTCCTCATACCTGGGATGACATGCTTGGCACGCCACGCCCCTTCGCAAGGGATGGCTCGCACCTGTCGCCCCTGTTCTTCAAGGGTTTGGCTAAGGCACCTGCCACCCCCACAGTGCCCACTGCAGGCAAGGCTGGAATGATAAACCTACCACCCTACACTACAAACCTGGAGAACAGACAGGGTAATACTGCTCAGTGCCAGTGGTCTACGCCCAAGCTGCACACCCTCAAATGCCCTCCTCAGTATGGAGGACATCGATGTCAGTACTGTGACTGAAACATTGTTCAGGGCTGCTGAGAGCACCCCAGCACTATCAGGTCATACCCCACATCACGCGTTCAGGACCATAACCTGGACCTAACACAGAAGGAGGGGGAGTCTCCATTTCCATGAAGGATACACACACCTCCAGGTTGGCAGAAATGCACGTAGCAGCGGGGAATATCCAGGTGCAATTAACCATGGGTAGGACTGCCCTACAGTTTGTTGCATGCTACAGACCACACTCCCAAACCCAGGATACCTGCACAGCCTTCCTGAAGACACTGGGGAGTATGAATGCTCTCACAACACCGTCATATTGGGTGACATCAACCACCCATACATAGACCGGGAACATTACCCAGGACACAACACCCTACACCAAGGGTTCCACGTGTTCATACGCCTGAATGCTGTGGAACAACCATGCACCATACCCACAAGGGGGGGAACTATACTAGTTCTGATCATCACACATGGGGACGACATGCTCCACACAGGATGTACATCCCTCAATGGTGAGGTCAGACCATATAGTGAACTCACTTGAGATCCGCATCCTGCACCCAACACCGGCATGGGAGACCACAGTGAAGACCTCTCCACAGCGAACCACACACGTCATACGACTGGTGTGGTACCCTACAAGGCCTCCATGCCACTGGTAAACACAGGCCACACTGATGAAACCCTTACAAATGCCTTCTATGAGCACCCCCAGGAATGTCTGCACCAAGCGATCCTGATAACATCAGGACCTTGTCCACCAATGGCAGGCACATGGTCTGGTGGACCCCAGCCATTGACTAACCGTACAACAAGAGTTGAAAGCTACTACATGACAGAGCAATATCAGTACCAGAGAAGGCATCACTGATTAATACCGGCGTTAACATACGATCACTCATACAATCATCCAAGGCCGCCTGTGGGACTGGTACTGCAAAGGACACATAAGACAACCATGAGGCCTTCCTTAGCTATGGTAGGAACATGGGTGGAAGCACACAGTTATGCTCGGAATTACTCCACAATGGTACAATGATCACTGAACCCACAGACATTGCCAACAAACCAGCGGACAGGTTCCATGCATACATCTACCCTCCCTCCACCCCCCCAAGAGGGGACGTATCCATCCCACCAGAGCCTAGACTCCCAAACATCCCGTATGCCCAGGAGAGAGCTGATATCTGTTAAGCAGTGAACACAGCATCAATGGGACCAGATGGTGTCCCCGGCTGTGTGCTACACAACCTCATTGAGGCCCTCACCCCGCACAGGCTGCTGTTTCATCTTAGCCTTACTACAGGCTACGTCCCCGATGGATGGCATATGGCAACTGTGGTCCCACTACACCAGGGTAGTGCTCCTATGGACTCTGTACATCCCTGCCCTATAAGCTTGACAAGCCTTGTCTGCAAAGCTGTGGGGATGTCCATACTGGAGCCCATAAATAAACACATTGGTGTACGGCAAATACCGGAACATACCCACATCGGCTTAGTCAGGGGCAGATCCTGCCTCCCGAACCTGGTCGACCTGTTTGGAGGAGTCACTAAGGCCATTGATGGGGGTACGTCGGTTTGCACAGACTACCATGACCTTGCGGGAGCGTTCAAACCACACTCCACGTGGGCATCATAGAAAGGCTCACCAGCGTAGATGTAGAGACATATGTCACACGATGGTTTGCCAACTGGATGGCGGTCAAACCCCACAGGGTTTGTGTTCCTGGTGCCATGTCAGACTCCAAGATGGTCCCAAGTGGTGGCCCACACGGCTCAGTCCTGGGCCCCCTCCTGTTCGGCATTCAACTTTCCAATGTGCATGCAAACATTGGGGGATTGTGGCAGACAAGGTATGCAGATGACTGCACACCGGCCACCATACTCAACACCCCATCAGACACGGACATCCACCTGGGGTGTCATAGAAATGGATAACTGGTGCCAGAGCCATGGCCTGAAGCTACATGCCAGGGAAGGTATACACCTACCCTTTGGGAAAGACATGTTCACCCCGAATTACCATATAGGTGGTAATCCATTAAACATGGTGGACGTGATCAGGGACATGGGTACCAAAACTGTCGGTACCCCTCTCGACACTCACATTGCCAATGTGGTTGGGAAGACATTCCACTGTGCCCACCTGGTCATGAAGGGATTCACATCCACATCAGGGGAGGTCATTCTTCCCCTGTACTCTTCACACATCAGACCAATGATTGGGTAAAACGCCACATTTGGAATGTACCTAACCTGACACCTGCAGCACTCGGAAGGACCTCAAACATTCCACAACACAGGGATAAAGGTGCTGAAATATATGTCACACGCTGCCCGACTGAGGGGACTCCGGCTGTATACCTTCTCATACCGTCTGCTCTGAGGTGATCTGTGCCTGACATACACGGCCATGTCCGACCTGGGTGACATGGACATGTTCCACCTCCTAGGCTCAAAACAACCACGGGCACAGAAGCAACTGACAGAAACCTCAACACGGACATACATAGGACGTGCTGGAGGGACAGGGTCATCGCCCAGAGACCCCCTACAACATGTAAAAGATTCCCAGCCCATGTGAAGCAGAGCCCCTCACTGACTCTGTCCAAGAGTAATCCTGACGTGTGGATGGGAGATCGTAGGTATGCGCCAGGCATCATCTCTGTGTCACTGCTGGACAGAGGGACAGCGGACCAATGGATATAGTATCCTCATCCTAAGGGGTGGTGAAAGCCACACACACTCTGGCTAGGCTTACACATGCCGTAGGGTACATGGCCTAGTATGTACCTATGCACCTATGTACCTATGTAGGAGTCCATGCAGGTTGCGGGTACCTGTGGTATGCTGATATTGCCAGATGTGCCTGTGGGTAACCCACAGCTACACGTGGGGGACTGATAACAGTGCTCCCAGTATGCACATGCAAGTACACCATATGAGGCATACAGTTTAACAGAACCAACATGTTGCTACACATGTAACCGTCACGCATACCGTGTACACAGCTCAATGTATGCTGCACCTGCACTACATGGTATGTCTGCTGCATGATGTCAGTACACAACCCACGTCACATACGCACCTGTCACCTGTCATACACAACCACTGCAAGATACACATCACGCACTATGCGGACACAGGTATCACATACACCTCTCACTAACTTGTCCACCCTGTGCATCAGAATATATTAGCATAACCGTGCACCGATGGTGTGGATGACAGTGCTGTGGCAGAGGCTTCATCATATGCACAGGGTGATATGTGTGCCAGGGGCATAGGCTGTACCAATGGATGACATCATGTGTGTGTGTAAGGGCCGGTGCATTTACTGGGCATGACTGTGCAGAATGCATGTGGATCTGGTGGAGCCCTACAGTTGTGTCTGCTGTGTGTGGGTATGTGTGTACACAGTTCAGCCATCTGTGATGCCTACACGGGGTATACTTGGCAGCCCCAGACTGTACAGTGCAGGTTGTACGGCTCACTGTGTCCGCCTGCAGCCACGTGACCCGTGCCTGCCTGGGGTCGCACGGGCACTACCGGGTGGAGGTATGGAGTGGCCACTCTCCGATGACACATGTCCGCTGGAACCGTGTCCACGCTGGGACTGGCCAGGGCCACGTCCACGTGGCCTGCTGTGTCCTGGTGTGGTTGGTGTAGCACCAGCTGCACTGCTGCTGCTACCAGCACTGTGTGAGTGGGCATGAGAGGTGGCACGCACATGTCGACCTGCACTAGGTGGTGTTGCTGGCCTATGGCCACGTGTCCTACACCTCACCCCTACCAGGTGTTCCAGCACAGACAGCTCACGCTCGCGGATTGACATTCCTCGGTCAAGGATTCCAACCATCTCACCTAATCGCCTATCCAGAACATCAGCAAGCTGCTGTTGAGCATTCGCCAATGACTGGATGTTCTCATTTAGGGAATGGATTGCGGCCCTCTGCAGCCTCTGCCCTTCTTGGTTCTGCTGTTCAGCACGTGCCTGTGCCGCCATTACAGTCTGGAACATGCGTCTGGTGATACCAGCTGCTGCACCCTGTACAGCAGGTGCATGTCTACCAGAGCTCCTCCTACGAGCAGCACCAGCCACATGCCTGTGTGGCACATCACCAGTCATTACACTGGCAACATGGTGTGTACCCGCACCTTCTGTAGCCACCACACATTCCTGCTCAATGCCAACAGACGCTGACTGTCCTTCCTCTATGGGCAATGGTGATGTGGTATGTGTTGGCATCAGAACCGTGTGCGGAGATGAAGGGGACATAGGTGGGATGTTAACCAATGGCACAGCTTCTGCCCGTGACAACCCTGCCTGTGCCTCATGCATATGGTCATCACCGCTAGTATCTGTGGGGACACTAGCATCAGATGGACCGCAGGAGGGGAACGCACCTACACCACCTGTGAATACAAAGACATACTGTAAGATACATTACACACATGCAGACACACACGCAGACACACACACACACGCAGACACACACACAGACACACACACAGACATACACACGCACGCAGACACACACATGCAGAGACACACACGCTGACACACACACGCAGACACACACACATGCAGACACATCATGCATGTGATATTGCAGATGGCATGCAGCATTCCCACACCACAGCTCAGTGAATGCAGGCCAGACATTAATAGTGGTAGTATGCATACTGCCCTGGGGTGCACACTACATCAAGCAGGTGTCATTTCAGTAGGCATGCAGTACACACATTCATGGTAGTTTGCATGCATCACCGTGATACACCGTGTGGCTACAGGCAGGTTAACAGTACGCATGGCTGGCGTCACTTTGTCATGTACTCCGCCAACATGTGCGATAACATGTGGACATGTGACAATGGCGTCCCACCACATGCACCACATCAAACTGGACGTCACAGTGCAGTGTTATGTGTACAGGCTACAGATAGAATGCATGTGTAACAAAGATGTCTGTGCAGGTGTGGTTGGTGTGAGCTGTGTACATAGCTATACAGTGGGGAGTACAGGCACTGTGCCACTGCATGGCAGCAAGACACAGGTATGTTTCTTTGCGATGCGTAACATGGACGCATTGCATTGCCATGTCTGCAACATGGTCATGCTGTTCCACAGCACGTATATGGTAGACATTAGTGGCACCTCCAGTGGCTGCGGACAGGCATTGCGGTTGTCTGGTGTACCACATCAGATGTACAGGTGGTCCACTACAGCTATGATCGCACTATGTGTGGACAAAGTGCAACGGTGACTACCCACTCCAGATGTACTGTGTGGCAACATGCCTGTGGGTATCACCCATGGCCATGTTTGACTGGGTCATGGACGATTGTGTGTGATGGGCATCGTGTACACATCCCTGTGGTGGCCCATGTGACATACACCCATACTAGTCTGAGGTGTCACAATCCCGAAGGCTATGCAGACATTGTGGATGTCTGCTATGTCGTGCGTAGGTCATGTCATGGTGTGACAATGTTGCAGACAGAACACCACATGCATAGGACATGTCATGTGCCATGTCACAACGTGTGCACACAATGCAGGGGCATAGGTCACATTGGTAACACCTGTCTGCTGGCCAGATCACAGCTCACTATGTGGTACTGTGTGCATACCGCAAATGGCATTCCAATGCATACTACATATGCAGCCATTGTAGAACACCTCCACCATTGTATGCATAGCTGACTGCACATATCAGACCGATGGGTTATGTGGTGTCATGCCGGTATATACTAACGGTTGTATCTACTGTACATGGGTGGCATGTCTGTCGGGTGGTGCAACCTGTATACCGTGACTGGAGCAGACCCAGGTGTGCATGTCATACCTGGCCACATGGGGAATATCTATTCACTGTAACATGCCTATTACTAGCAACAGTCTCACCTGCGACGGACCCATGGCTGTGCGACACGCCAGAGGTACCTGTATAGGGGCGACACAACAGTATACACATTATCCATTACTGTAGCCACGGTAAGCACTGTGCATGTCACATCATGTACCTGTGTGGTAGCATGTGTTATGCACATGTCTGCAAACACAACGTAGCATACTGTAGTATGCAGCTTGTGTGGCCATATACCTGACATGTGTTGGTACATTATGTGGTGTACTGTGACACCCACACCTACGTCAGTTATCATACACACATGCAAGACTGACTTACCAGGCAGCTCCAGGCTCGTTGGTTGGGAGACACCCACCTCCACGATGGCAGCGAGTGTTTCTGCATGATGTTCCCTGGGTGTCCCCAGACTGGCCAGGAGCTCCTCCGTGTGTGTGAGTGGGTGCTGGCTTGGTGGCCCACCACCTGTCCCACCTTGTTCTCTGGCGATTGCGGCAGCACGCTGTTTCGCGTGCCGTATTAGGTCTGTGCAGTGTCGGCGTATCTGCTGGTAGGTGCGGTTGTTGCCACCCACGTTGTTCACCCTCCTGCGCATATCGTGCAACATGTCATCCCGCTGCTGTGCTTGCTGTGGAACATGGCTGAATAGTAGCTCATAGTTGTCGTGGAGCAACGGTATAATCACGTCATCCTCCTGGCGGCTGAAGGCTGGCAGCCGGGAACGTGGCATTATCTGTAAGACATAATGATGGTGACAGGTCACATTTACACTGATGTACTGGCATACCGCTGGACATACATTGCTATGACATGTACGACATCTGCACAGTAATCTCTGCGATGCATCATGGCAGTGACACAGCTGACGTGTTGCCGTCACACCATTAAGCAGTGTGTATCATATCATATCTGTGTGTCAACTCATCACACTGTACACACACCATGTTGATGGTAACCTGCTGTGGACATGTGTACCTGCCTGCACCTGTGTTCATACCAGTTGGCACATGTCCCAATGTGCACACAGTTCTACTGTTCACCTGGATGCTGTGTATATGTCACTAGGCATCATGTACGCAGCCATTATGAACGTCAGCGGTGGCACTGCACACATACACATTGACACCTGTACATGCATGTGTTGTGCCATGTACATCTACACAGCACTGTGCGGGTGTTGGACAACCTGCCATGGCTCACCTGTATTGCACATGTGATACACATGGGACATTGTGTAACCATGTGACATTAGCAGGGAAGGTCATGCATAGCATGTGCGCATGCACATTGTACACACCAACACACAGCACCTGTGACACCACAGGGTGCATCAGTGCCACATTACTGCTGTGGACGGTTGATAGTGCAAGTGCCATTTGTCCATCGCACCATGTATGACTGTGATAGCATGTGCAGCCTTGCTGGGCAGGGCTGCATGGTATGGCAGGGTATGTCACATACATGGCACAGGGATGTGTCCCACCTGGGGGGTACTGATATTGGCAGGGTGCCTGTCCATTCCATATGTCATTGCTATGTGTATATGGACATTACACATGCCTATCATCATGGTGTGGACGATGGCCTTCTGCAGGGTAGACAGCACGCTGCTTGGGGGTGTGTGTATGGTGCATGCAGGTATCGCACATCCATGCATACACATTACCCCTGACAGGTGCTATGTGCTGCGATATTGTTCAACACAGTGCTGTATGTGCCCACACACTGCTATCCCGTGCACATGGATGGTTGCCTGGCCTGACATGGGTACCACATATGTCTACATCCAGTGCCTGCTGCCACCCCCATGTCAGCTGGTGCACCACACAGCGCCATCCCTCCCACAGGGAGCGTGGTGTTGGGCACAGCATAGGCATCCATGTATGGGGACAGGGATGTTCACATAGCAGGGGCACTGATGGTATCATCCATCAGACCATACACGTATGACGCACACCTCACACACACACAGCCCATTCAGTATGTTGTTCACAACACTGACACAGCTATACTTCTAGGCCAGGGACATTCCCAGACGTACATACACAGATGCGTGGACATCTGTCTGTGGCATGGGCTACAATAATGATGGGGTTCAACACATAACGTGTTTGAGTGTGGCTGGCGCAGACGTTCTGTGCACATGTCTACACAGTAAGCCTGTTCTACAGTAGCCAGCGGTGATGTGCTGTGCACATGTCAATGCTGCACATTGTGTTGGTGTCTGTCTGTCTACAGCCAGTGGTGGGACTCACAGGGGTATTAGTGAACATATATGCATGCCACCCTGTACTGCTGTACTGCTAGCTTCTCGGGTGCTAATGTGTCATGGACATGCACACCTTACCCGAACAGGTGGTAGTGGGTTGCCACCCGTACCCATCTCCTCTTGTGGGTTGCTATGATCCAACACCCTCTTTGTATTGTATGTCCAGGCTATGCACCTGTGTGGGGCATGTGGGCATGCAATGCACTACTGCGTACCTTTGCACCCATTGCAGAACATGTCACACAGGTACACTGGCAGCCATACACTTCACAGCTTGATGACAGTACAACACGTGTTGTACACAAGTAACACATATCCTGTGGGACATGGTCATATGTACAGGCATGTCTAACAGTCATGTACCACTGCTACCCCTACATGACGGATATGCAGTACATGTGGCGGTACAGCAACTGTCACATGTAGTCGTGCAATGCCCCCCTACCTACATGGCGTGGTACTGCCTGTGGGGGATATGCGTCTGCATCCATGCTATGGCCATAGCTGACAGTTGTACATCGATATGTGCAACATACCTCATTTGGTGTTCTCATGGGTGCATGTTCAACATGGCTCCGCATTGTTTGTGTCTGTCACACAGTCATTGTTGTACATGGTTTACATGCCAGCCATGGCTTACTGTGTGTGATTCCATGTACTTCATTGGGATACCAGCATTATACATTATAACAGCGTATTCCAGCCATCACATAGCCTTCCTAGATGACACTGTTAGCCAGCCAGTAGGAGGTGTTCCGCCATCTGCACATAGGTCACACAGTACGAGGGCGGCTGACACCCATTCTGGGGACAGGGTTCTGACAGCTGTGGATGGGTGTGATGCTGTCGACAACCATGACTGCGCCTGATGATCACATCTGGATGGGTAACATTCACAACACACACATACCTTCACGTAGTAACACATCATCCACAACAATGGACATTCCTGCCAGAACAATGTGTGCAGTATGTCTGTATGACCACTGCAGGCACCACTGGTGGCCCCCAGCATGGCAGCCAACAGCACCAGTGTATATCCCGTGGAACCATGGGTTACACCATTCACAACACACCTGTCTCAGATGACCCTGTTGTGGATCACAGTGCAGTTCCACACATCATGTTACACTAGGCGGACGTGTGAACGGCTGTGCAACTCAACATATGCACACATGACACATCACCTGGTACAACATGTCTGTCATACAACATGTTATTGTGACCGCCCTGTGATGGCATTATACAGGCTACGTGTACTGGGACATGTGATGGCTCACCGGTATATTCACCCTCTGGGTGTGTGTCTAGCCAAGTGTACAGTAGGCAGTGGTCTGAACACAGGGACACTGTACACTGACCTACTCTGTCACTGCAACTGTTGACTATGCTCATACTGTACTTATACAGGCATGTGGTATCTGACCACTATGACAGTCCTGGTCGACCACACTGCTGTGGCACACATGACCTGCGGACATCTGCCTGGGGTGTGGAGCACACATGTACATCTTCACATGCTAGCCTCTGTGGCGGTGTCACATGACTGTCTCCAGCAGGGCTGTAACAGGCAGGCACGGCATGGGGTTGTGGGACAATGCTTGCACCTTCCACTGTGCTGCACACAAGCAAGGCACACACACTAGTGCACCACTCACATTTATCTGCAGTGCCTGGGACCTGCCTCCATGCTCTGCACAGCACACCTGCAAGTACAGATTGTACACGGATCATACCTCCCAGGCACATACCTGGACTGCAACACACACAGGTGAGGGGATCCCACATCACACAGTGTTTTGCACACATACTGGATATTTGCCGAACACAATGCATCGTAGGTGCTCCATGTTCAGATACCCATGTTTGTGACCGCTAGACACATTGTAACACGCAACAGAGCTTACACTGTACACCACAGGTTACATGCTGTCTGTGTTGTCATACTGTACATTGGGCCTCAGACAGCTGATACTGCCATGTGCTGACAGCAACCCACACTTCCCTAGAATGGACACCCATGTACCCACACATGCTTGAGGCATGCACTCCACCTAGCTGGGTGACACATTACACAACACATACCATACCTACACTACCCTCAGCATGCACGATACCTCCATGTGTCTGGTGTGTTAAACCTGGGATTACCCCCACTTTGGTAGATGAACATATATGCTTCATGGCCCTGCTAGCCACACCCTGGACACACACCCATCGCAGCATACATGGAACATGTGTTCTACAGCCAGTACTACTGACGTCTGCTGACAGGGGTTGTTAATGGCATGGCACCCCGGCAGATGGACAGTGTACATAACTATGCTGACACATACCACAGTGCACTTCCGTAGCATGTACGCAATGGTAGGGACCATGCTATTCCACACAGAGACATGGCGGTACTGGCCTTTTTACAGACGCCACGATGGTGGTCATGTTCCATGCACATCTGCTGTATGGGCACATGTGCAGGCTGTTGCACGGTGGTGTATATTCACATGTGTGGGGTGCATCACTTGAAAGCCATGGTGGGTCCTCATGGTCCATCACATGCTCCAAGGCTAGCTACCTACACATGACTGCCGCACATTGCAGTGTGGGTCCTCAGGCAGTGTGGTGGTATGTCTGTGTTGTTTGGCTACATCCACATTCGATGTCGTGTACAACAGTCACCCAGGCATTGCAGACTGAGATAATGTTGGCAACATGCCAGGCAATGGTGTACTTACCAACAATACACACTCTCACTCACTACAGGGTTGCAATCCATACATGGACATCGTAGTGTCCCTGTGGACACATACATGGTACTGCCATGCACACGTTATGTCCTAAGACACTGTCCCAATGTCACCTTCCGATCTCCCTAGCTGTTATGTCCCGCCAACCTGTTTGGTATGTGTCTCCACACCAGCCCACTGAATTCACTGCTAGCCTGTTGTCGGACATTGTGTACCTTGACCGTCACACTGCCACATCTATCGCACTACACATGGGTGGCACTGCATTGCACGTGTGGGACTGCATTCGTACACCCATGACTGGACCATTCTGTATGGCACTGGGGCACATCCTCACAAACGTGCTTCACGCACTCATTGATGACCTCCATGCCTTTACTGGCACCCTTGTTGGGCTTCTGTGTGCCACAGCACGCCACATACACATGCTGGCCACCTGTCATACCATTGCATGGGTGGTTGGTGTGGTACAGAGGGCAACAGATCAGGCATTGTCCTCACATTGCCCTTCAGCACCATTCCACGTTCTGGTATTGGCAACATACACATCCACCTGCACATCATACCCTGTGTCTCAGGATGGTAGGCTATATGACTCCTGGACAGGACACACAGTGGTGCAAGCATATCATGCTACCTACTACATGTTAGGTACATATGGCATTACACAGTCCTCAGTCATGGGGCCCCTCATGTTCACTATTTGCTTACATACACAACATGCTGTCACAGAGTACTGTCAATGCCTAGATATCCCACATCTACATACCTGGCACCATTATAGCTCCACCAGCTCATACTGATAACAACCGTACGGGTGTCGGTGTGGCAGATACATCATGTGGGTGTCATGGCATCAGGATGCATGACACATGGTGCATGCACATCACCTTTGCATAGCAACATTCATCCACTGAGTATCACATGGATACTGTCCCCGTACATGCATATCAAATTGTACATGGTTGCTGCACACACAAATGCCCCACATGGTGCTGTGGTTACCATATTCCACTGTGGCATGGGTACACATCTGCAGGGCCACACCTATCTGTACTGTGTGTGATGCTGGTACATAGGTAGCCATTGTACCTGTGGCATACACACATCTACACACGGGCAAGGTTACAATACCACATTCATGGTGTACCTTCCACAACGGCTACGACTTTACATGGCACAGCATTGTCATGCCATGATGTGTACCAGGCTCAGACAGTTTACATATGCGGCTGACAGATGGACAACACATCTGTACACATCTGCATACCACATACACAGGGGTGTCTTCTGCTCTGACATGGACCATGTCCTCCGCATTACTGATGCATGTAGTACTCATACATGGCAATTGCAGTGGGCAGTGTGAACGGACCACTCATGGATATGTGCACACATGACACATTGCATGGGCTGGGCTTCTGTGTTACTTCCGCAGACACAACACACACCATGCTGTGGAACATAGGTCCTGTGCACATCCCACAGGGACACACAGTGGCACTGTTCATGTGATAGCTCCCTTGCTGTTTGAGTGACACGTAGTCATGGTACCACCACAGCAGCAGTACTGTGTAGACATGCAGTTGACACCCACCTCTGCTGTTCACTGGACACTACCATGGGGAGGTGACACTACTGTGTACACTGCACATGTGTTTACACATGGACCTGCCGGACTTCATTGTTGCCCATATTGCACCTGCTGCAGATCGTTTGGCCATGGTTACTTGGTGTTCCTTCCATTTCAGATGGCTATTATGCTACTACTCTGTCCCATATCTACAGGCCATACGTATCCTGTTATTATACATACCAATAGGCAATAACTCCATTATGCATGATATGCCTGTGATACTGTGTATGATGTCTGTCATATCCACCATGACAGCTTTACATTACACATAGTTGACATAGTATCCCCTACTGCAAGGCATACGTGCACGTCGGGTGCACATTACGTATGACATCGACAGTATATGCCCATACACATGTGTGCTGTGACAGTATACATACATGTCCTATCCCCTGCTATGGCACTTCCTTGTTGGACATACACTGCCAGCATCGGCGTGTGGTGTGGCATTGTTCTCTGTTATGCCCCCCTGTGGCAGCCCTTGTGTTATCCCGGCTGTGTACATGATGTCCCACTGCTGTGCACACGGTGTCCACAGTCGTTGGTATGCTCAGCAGGATAGCACTACATAACCACCTTTCACCACTCTCTGCATTATGGACAACTATCATTACTTACAAACACCATTCACATACAGTACAGCTTCGTCATACACATCATGCGTTACACACCCGTACATATCGTGGGTTCTACATACCTTGTCAGTGTTTCCTTCCATTTTTCTTTGCGTGTATCGCTATTCCGATTTCTTACTCTATCCGTTGTGGAGTACTGGTTCGGTATGAGCATACGGTTTGAATATCCTGGGAGTCATCCTTATATCCGTCGATACCTGCAACATGTGGGTTCATCACACCAATAGCTGTTCCTCAGTGTGTACTTGTGCGCATATCACCTGTGCATCTACTCCATTCGTACATTACGTGTCGTAACTAGGGTATGGCTGCATTCCTCACCTGGGCATTGGCTATTTTCCCTACCTTCGTGGAGATGGTCTGTATTGTGTTATGTTATGTGTAACTGCAGCCGCTATGTGTGGCGACAGGTACATTTCGCAGTGGTGTTAGCCGTGGATTGTGTGTGTTGGGTATGGTATTATGTTCGACATGTGGGTGTCCCTGTCCTGATGGCGTCTGTTGATGGCGTTTTGCATTCGGATGTGTAACATAGCTGTTGTATTCCTTTAAACAACGGATGCAAGTATGCATCCACTGTTGATAGTGTTTCCCACGCGAGATGTTGCGGTTATGCAGCTGTCAGTGATTGCCTGTATGTTTGTGCTTCTATTACGGCTTGTATCCCTCTGATATGTGCGATGGGGAATATCGTAGGTTGTAGGTGACGGATACAGGTTGTGGGCCTTGCGTCTCTACATACACGGCATGCTTGTCTGTGTGCTCCATCCCTGCCTGGGGAGCTGACAGTTACTTGTCTGTTGTTCTGGGAGTGTAGGTTGTGTTGTTGTCATGTGGTGTTGGTATCGCCTGCGTGTGTGCTTCCTGCATGTATTCCTCCATCACATCGGTGGTATATCTGCGGTTGTTTGTACGTGACGACTATCCCTTGTCATTCTGTCCCAGATATTTGCAGTCATTGTGGTCCTGTACTTGGGATGGCCTGTTTGCCAGTGGTTGCCACCTATTCAGGTGGCGATTGCTTGTTTGACACTTGTAGAACACACGGCGGTGTTTACGGGCCAATATGTGGCCACGATCAGTACCGGGGTAGCACATGCGTATTTCCACGGTACATACCTATTGCTGTGTAACTTTGCCGACATATCGTTTTGCAATTAGCATATCGGTGTCATACATACGGTCATGATTAGTACATACGTCCTTTCCATTTCATGTGGGGTATATTCCTGTGGTACATTCTGGGACATTTTCACTTTGCATCATTATACGTCGCCACACGCCTAGCCAGGGTGGGGCTCTCAGTACTACTTTGGGACTACTGCTGTACATATGCCTGTGGCTAGTGTACTGTATGCCTACACATGTTATTCCACTCCGCCTCTAACATGGCACCAACATACACATTTTACAGAGGCACACACATTACACTCGCACAGCAAAACACACGGCACCCTCAACGCACACATACACATACTGCGGCAGTCACAGGGACGGTTGCACACAGTACCTGCGTGGGCCGCATCACCGGCGGCAGTGTCTACCTCCCCCCTCATATCATCATAGTATTACCCGCGCATGTACTGTTACTGTACTGTGGCCTGGCGATCATTCCGACTCGCGGTTATGCTTTTCGGGATGTTGACCTTTCCATGGGTGGCGGTTTCCTCTTCTGTTAAACCTCCCGGATGCTCAGGTTGTCTTTCACTATGTATACTATGTACAGATATCGCGTGTTACTTCTCTGTCACCTTACATCCCTCTGATTCCCTGTCTTACCTGTAGTACTTATATGTATATGTGTACATATATTTCTATATATGTAATTAGATCTATATACATATCTGTATATGCACATATCTACATGTCTATATGTATACACCTTGCGGCGAACATGGCAGCATACAGCAACGCTGCCTACTGTAGGACCCGCGTACGGTTCAGGTGTTGGCGTTCCATGCTCCACTGGCTGTTGGGTGTACAGTGTTTGGGTGCTGCCTATGTTGGAGTCACACATGGGGCCACCCATACGGTACACTTTACGGGTGGCCATGTTTGTGTGCCGTCCATTTAACTGTGTGTGCAGGTAGGGAGGTGTCAGTCCATGGGGCCTACGCTGTCAGAGTATGTGCTATACGTTCCCTCTTTGCCAGGGCATAGGCATATTGGGTACGCCTCCGTCTGCCTACTGGGGCTGGCACAGTGTGTTCATGGTCCTGAACCCTCTGTGCCTGGACTGGCCTTGGCAGTTGTGGTGGACTTTGTGGCCCTTCACCATTATGTCCCTGCAGCAGCTGCTTCCGCAGGATCATATTATGTAGCATGGCACATACTATGAATATGTGGGCACATGTGCCTGGAGAGTACTGCAGGGCTCCACCAGATGTATCCAAGCACCGGAACCATGATTTCAGCATCCCAAACACACGCTCTATGATTATTCTGGTTTGTGCGTGTGCCTCATTATGGCGTTCTTGCATGTGTGTGTGTGCATTTCTGATGGGAGTCATCATCCATGGCTCCAGTGCATACCCAGCATCCCCCACAAGGTGGCCTTGTGGGCTGTCCCCCCTGGCGAATACCTGGTACAGCTGTGAGGCATGCCAGATATGGGAGTCGTGGTAGCTTCTAGGGCTGCCGGCACACACATCCATGATAATGCCCTGCGCATTTCACACGACCTGGCAATTGATGGAGGGGAATCCCTTGCGGTTTATGTAGCGTCTACCCTGCTCCCCAGGTGGTGACTTGATTTGTATGTGCGTACAGTCTATCTCACCCAGTACCTCCGGGTATTGTGCCACACGGTGGAAGTGGCGCATATTGCTAGCCAACTCCTCCTGAGATCTGGGGAAGTATATATGCTCATTGGCATGTGGTAACATGGCATCCAGAAACTGGTGTAGTACCCTGGATGCTGATGCCTGTGAGATGCCCATTATATCCCCAGTTGGCCTTTGAAAGGTACCGGTGGCCAGTATTCGCAAGCTTACACATACCTTTGTGTCCACTGGGATGGGCTCCCCTCTGTTGTTTCTTGTTCTCAGGCGTGGCCGGCACAGCTCCACTATTTGCTGTAACGTGTCCCTATCCACCCTGTAACGCTCTACTATCTCCAGGTCTTGTAGCCCCTGGTAGGTTACCCTTGGTCTGAACACTCTCCTTCTCCTCTGAGGCCTACGGTAGTTGTCGGCACCCTCCTCCACAACTCCGTCTGTCTCTGACACATGCTGATGGATCACGGCCACGGCGGCACCCAACATGTACATTTTAAAAGTTCCCCGTGTGTTTACACCTATGGTGCAGCGTTTGGGAATACACAGCTGTGTGTTGTGTGCATTCACACTTTATACTGTTGTGCTGTACACCCGGTGATGTCATAGGGTGTGTCTGTGTGGCCGTATCTGGGGATTATCTTCCGTGTTTTCCTGTTGGCACTGCAACGCTGTTGCCTTTGGTGTTGCATTACTCTTGCCTGCAATGGATTAGCTTTCGACCTTCCCTTACTGTTTCTGCATGTTGCACCTACTATTTCCTGGCATGCATCCTGCAGAGCCCTGTCATGTGTAGTTTCTGGGACATGGCATATCGTGCGTTTTGTGTGCCACCGCCTTTATGCTGCCTGTCTACTTGGCTCTGCTGTGTCAGGTCTTCACTCTTTGCAATCTGCTACCTCCGCTACTTTCTTTGCATTCATATGCCTCCCCTATCCCGTTTTGCAGGTTTCTGCATGCAGAGTTGTCAGCTGCCGCCGATTGGCCTTCGTGGGTTGATTACTGTTGATTGCTCATTACTACTCCAATTACACTGTTTCCGCATTTCCTCATATTCTCAACATCACCTTCCTGTATCCGATGTTATTTGCGGGGCGAGCGTCACATGACTGGGTTAAGGGAACGTAGTCATCCTCGTGCACATGCACCTCTGCGCTCATTGTGTGCTCTCAGCTCAACTATTTCCCCACACGCCGGTCCTGCAGCTGTGATGTGCAATGTACAGCCCAGGTTTGCTGAGCTCCAATGTGCTTCCTCCTACAGTGGCACACCCCTCTGCAGGTAACATGTATTCCCTCTGAGCCACTCCTCGGTGTATTACCGCTGCACCGTTTGGTACAGCCTTACGCCGGTGGGGGGTTTGCGATTCAGTATTATCTGCCTCATTTGCATGGCATTGACTACTAATTCATAGTTACCGCGCCGAGCACTGCCACGACTCCTTGGCAACCCTTGCACCATGGATGTGGCTTTCCATGCATACCATGGTGTATTGTGGCTGTGAAGCTGATGTGTATTACACTGCTGTTTTATGACATTGTCATATTATTTCATTGTTTGGCACCTTCCGCAGACATGTCCTGGGGTTCTGCTGTGAGTTTCTGTGGACACACCATTTATGTTATTATTTACATGTTGTGCATGTTTTCTTTTGACATTCTCTGTGTCTTTCGCCATTGGCATATGGCAACAGTGTGCTACCTGATGTTGACAGCCTTCCGTTACTCCTATGTTATGTTTGGGTAAATGTAAACAGTTTTTTTTGGTTTACATTGCCGTGCCCTTATGCTACGCCTGCGACACTTCGTGGATCGCTATATGCCTTCATTTGCATGGTGCAACACCGCACATGGGGTGTTTAGCATACCTACGCCGGAGGCGGCGCAGATCCGGTGCACGCAGGTAGTGCACGTGGGATTGGATCGTACCTGAATCGCTCGGCGGCCATATTTGGCGTTGTAACGCCTACGCTATGT
>NC_056744.1:1319693820-1319737330 GCF_019279795.1 Protopterus annectens
GGGGGAGAGGGGGGTGCTGTAAGAGCTCCTCTGTGTCTCTTTCCATGTGGTCCAGGGAGGTACGTCTCAGGTTGTTTGCACCAGCATGGACAATGCCTGCCTCATGGCTGTACTTGCTGTGGAGTGACCTGTGTGCCTGTGTTATGTGGCACATTCTATCACCCAACAGGTAGCTGACTGTGACCCTCACCTTGCTCTGTCTGGAGGGCGGCACGTCTGTCAACAGCTCATGTCAAGCAAGTGCACACCCCTCATAAATGATGTGGAAACCTTCAAAGGCCCAAGGCCTGTTGAAAATATGGACCAGACTGCAGATACCTGTATAGAGGCATTCTGTGGACACATTCAGGAATGCATGGATCATGAAGCCACATATGAAAGCATGACCCAATTCTCCAAAGGCAGATATCCTGGGCGCCGGACACCAGCCATAAACACACTATACAATAGAAGGATGATGCCACTACATGATACAACAACCTCCCAAAATGTGAAGGCACCACCGATGAGTATTGGAAGACAAATACAAGCACCCATATGATTGTCTAAGGCCATCTTTGAGAGAGGATTCCACAAGCCACTGAGGATAATCACAAGGCTGCCTGTAGTTATGTTAGTAACCTGGGTGGTACTACCCAGATATGCTCAGAGGTAATCCAATATGTCACACAAAATATAAAACACACAGACATTGCCATCATCCTAGTGGACAGGTTCAATGCTGCCTTCTCTCCCCACCACACCCAAAAGGCAAATATGTCTCGCAGCACAGTGCTTCCCCCCCTGACATCACAGATGCTCAGGTAAGAGATGCCCTTCCCAAAGCAATAAACACCGCATCAATGGGACCAGACAGTGTCCCAGGCTGTGTCCTACATGAACCACAAGAAGAGCTACACCCAGACATAAAACCACTGTTCAATCCCAGCCTTAATACACGATATGTGGCCAGAGGGTGGCATACAGCAACAGTGGTCCCTCAACATTCAGGTGGTGCCATCACGGATCCTGGACACTACTCGGCCCATATGTCTGACTAGCTTTGTCTGCAAAGCTATGGCAAGGATCATCATGAACCTCACATATCTAGATATTGTGGATCTACAGACATGTCACCATACACAGTTTTGCTTTGTCAATGGCAAATCCTGCCTATCAAACCTGTTTGATTTCTTGGAAACAGTCACCAAGGCCACTGTCAAGGGGTAGGAGGTCCACACAGCCTACCTGGACCTTGCATAAGCCTTGGATACAATACCCCACTTGTGCATTCTAGGGAAGCTCACCAGTGTACATATTAACCCCTATGTCACTATGGGTATTGCACAGTGGCTCAAGGGCAGAACACACATGGTAGAATTGCTGGAGCCATGTCAGCCTCCAGCCTGGTACAAGTGGTGTCCCACAAGGCACAGCCCTAGGAGCTGTCATGTTCATTATATATTTGTCATTGGTACAGGCCAACATGGAAGTACTGTGGCTCAGCAAGTCGCAGGTGACTGCAGACCGAACACCATAATCAACTCACCAGCTAACACACGCATCCTCCAAAAGGGACTCTTGCAAACACACGACCTGTGCCACAGCCATGGCCTCAACGTGAATGACAGAAAGAGTATAGTCATCCCCTTTGTCAAACACTATGACCACAACGCACCACATATGTGTTAATCCAGTAAGTGCAGACCAAGGAATTATGGACCTTGGGGCACGAGGTTGATAGCATTCTACCATTTGACAACAACGTGGACAAAGTGGTTAGGTAAGCATGTTATATGGGCCACATCATCATGGGATCCACATGTAGGCCAGGGGGGGACATTGTGCCCCTTTACTCATCCCTCATCATGCCCATAATTGACTATGATGAACCTGTCGGCATGCACCTTACCAGATACCTGCAGCAACTGGAGCTACCACATATGTACCTCGACAAGGGGATCAAAGTGCTCAAACAGATGCCACATACTGACTGGTGAAAGTAGCAGCAGCTCTACTCAGTGACATACTGCCTCTTCATAGGCAATCTGTGCCTGACATAGAAGGCCAGGTCATACCCTCACTTAATGGCCATGCTGCATCTCAGAATATCCAGATCCCACCAGGATACACACTGGAAATACGTGAACCTCAGGAGTGATATACATAGGACATGGTGGAGGGGCACATTCACAACTCAGAGGCTCCCTTCATTCCTGATTATTATCCCAATAGAGGTTAGGCAGACTGACTCAGTGACTATCTTCAAGAGCGATATTAATGACTGGATGTGACATTGTAGGGTTACCCTGGGTATCACTTATGTGTCACTGTGAGAAAGAGGCACAGTATACTAACCTTGGAAAAGGGCATAGCAAGACAGATTCACATTGCATGTTGAAAGGCACACACATTCTGGCTAGGTGGATACATGTCCTGGGCAGATATCCCTGTACGAACCTATGGACCTATGTCTCTTTTTCACCATTGGCCCTATGTGCTGTCAATCACCAATGTAATCTCAATACTCCGGTAGCATGTGCAAAGGTCAGTTGGCAGTCACCTCTATGGTACAGTTGTGGAATATGTGTGTCATGTAGTAATGTCACAGCTGCCACATGTACACAGTCAACCCTATCCCTTACCCATTGATGTACATCACATGTATGAGATGGAAACACATGGCCAAACTGTAACAACAACATACAAGTCAGTCAGATGCATGGACACATATGACTCAGTCATTGTCCATGCCGCCACAGCTGATGTGGGATGTCGCTCACTGGGATACATGATAGGGAACATGGAAGGGATCACTGAGCAAGTGACACAGGCTGGTAGACCCCTGACCTTGGTTGGCATCAGACCCTCACCAGAGATTCCGACAAATTACTGAATGCTAATGAATAAGTGTAGCTACAACACCCTAGCTGAATGGTTCTTAGCATGCAGTCACTGCATTGCTATGGAATACTGTCTTACCACTCCCACAACAGGTGAGAACATGCAGCTCCTGTACATCAACAACATGTAGACTTTATGCCCCAGACCAGGTGTGCATCCTCACTACTAGGCTGATAGCATCTACATCTCACACTGTATATACACATCCCACATGCAGCATCTGCACAGAAGACCACGGTCATAATGTTACCCTGTGCAAATACCATGTATTCACATGTGGCAGGCATCACACATGGTAACTATTGAAAGTCACAGGTACATATGTGTATTTGGCACACAAATACATCATGTGTTCATTGCCATAACCGGTGTAATCAATGTCATGCATTATTGTGAGGGACAACCCACACACATGGGCATTCTGTGTGTGCACAACACACATGGCATGTCTGTAATCAAAAGCCATACATAATTGTGATATCGTTTAGAAAGGGGTATGTGCATCCTGTAGTGTGTTTTCCCAGTTGCCGAAAGGGATATATCAATCATATACACTTACCCCCCTTCACACACACTTGCCACCTACTGGATTCCTACCCCTACCTAACTATGTTATGACACTAGAGACGGACGTATTAGCACAGCGCGCTATTCGCATTACTGGGGGATTTCCTTTCCACTGATATACTTATAGGGTGCTGACATCATCAGAGTTTAGAAAGTGGAATGATCATCCTGTGGTGTGTTTTCCCAGTTGCCAAAATGGACGTTTCTTTCATACACACTTACCCCCCTTCACACACACTTACCACTTGTTGGATTCAAACCCCTACCTAACTATGTTACGACACTAGAGACGGACGCATTAGCACAGCGCGCTATTCGCATTACTGGGGGATTTTCTTTCCCCTGATATACTTATAGGGTGCTGACATCATCAGAGTTTAGAAAGTGGAATGATCATCCTGTGGTGTGTTTTCCCAGTTGCCAAAAGGGATGTTTTTTTCATACACACTTACATAGACACTTAACTCCCTTCACACACACTTGCCGGATTCAAACCCCTACCTAACTATGTTACGACACTAGAGACGGACGCATTAGCACAGCACGCTATTCGCATTACTGGGGGATTTTCTTTCCCCTGATATACTTATAGGGTGCTGACATCATCAGAGTTTAGAAAGTGGAATGATCATCCTGTGGTGTGTTTTCCCAGTTGCCAAAAGGGATGTTTCTTTCATACACACACACTTACCCCCCTTCACACACACTTGCTGGATTCAAACCCCTACCTAACTATGTTACGACACTAGAGACGGACGCATTAGCACAGCGCGCTATTTGCATTACTGGGAGATTTCCTTTCCCCTGATATACTTATAGGGTGCTGACATCATCAGAGTTTAGAAAGTGGAATGATCATCCTGTGGTGTGTTTTCCCAGTTGCCAAAAGGGATGTTTCTTTCATACACACTTACCCCCCTTCACACACACTTGCCGGATTCAAACCCCTACCTAACTATGTTATGACACTACAGACAGACGCATTAGCATGGCACGCTATTCGGCTTACTGAGAAAATCCTTTTCTCCAATATACTTATAGGGTGCTTACATGATCAGTGTGTAAAAAGGGGGAGGAGCATCCTCTGGTGTGTTTTCACATTTGCTAGGAGTAACATTTGGACCAAGTGTGTGAGCATGCCCAGTTCAGCCTTCCCATGGCATGTTGTGTGAAAGATGTCTCATTTCTCTAAGTGTGTGAGCATGCCCAGTGTGGGCTTGACATATGTTGAACTCTGCAGCCCATCACATTTGTGGATGAGTGTGACCTTCAACAAATACCTCCAGTATATGGTTGTGTGTTCTGTGCCATGTTGTGTAGTTACTGTCCAAATGCTTTTTGTGTGAACAAAACAGGGAGTATACTGTGCCTGCAGGTTTTGCATGGGATACTTTGCACACAATTGTCATTGTCAACATCCGTTCATACTGACCTAACACTGTAGCACTGTCTAGTGTAGTGTTTCAGTACTTTCACTGTGGTGGTCAGTATCCTGGGCTTTAGTCCTATCACTGCTTTACATTTCCATAGTGTGCACAACAGCCTGGTTAGGGTCCAGTTGTGCACATCTGCACAAAGGCAGTGCCTCTACAGACCCTGGTAATTGCTGCCCCATAAGCTTAACAAGTGTAGTCTGCAAATCTATGGAGAGGATCGTAATTGAGCTCATAAACAAAGATATAGGGGACATGCAGACATTGTACCCATCCCATTTTGGCTTGGTCAGGGGCAGATCATGCCTTTTGTACTGGGTTGACATCTTCAAATCGGTCACTTAGGCCATTGTTGGGGAAAGGCAGTCCATACAGCCTACCTTGGCCTTGAAAACACTTTCAACACAATACCCCAGTCAGGTATTGTGGAAAACCCTAACAACTGAAATGTAAACCCATATGTCACAAGATGGGTTGCAAACTGGCTTAAGGACGGGACCCACAAGGTTAGAGTTGCTGGCACTATGTTAGACTCCAGGCTGGTCACAGGTGGTGTCACCCAGGGCTCAGTCCTTGGCCCCCATTGTTTGTCATGTACTTCCCAGAAGTACAGGCCAACATGGGAGGACTTTGGATGACTATGTTAGCAGATGACTGCACACTGGGCACCATAGTGGACAGTGCATCGCACACCGATATCCTTCAGAAGGGACTCACAGTAACTGATAGCTGGTGCCAGGGCCATGGCCTGAAGTGAAAGTGCACAACATGTGTAGACATACCCTTCAGGAAAAGAAAGGTGACCCCAAGCTACCATATAGGTGGCAATCCTCTAAGCACAGAGGAGGTTATCATGGACCTGGGGACCCAGGTTGACAGTCGCCGTTCTTCTGAGACTCACATTGCTAAAGTGGCTAGGAAGACCTTCTACATTGCCCACCTGATCAGGATGGGATTCACATCCAGATCTAGTGGGTCATTGTTCCCCTGTACTCTTCACTTATCAGACCGGTGATCGAGTTGAATGCCCTATTCTGGCTGTATCTCACCCAACATCTGCAGCAATTGGAGACACCCTGACTGTCCCCCACCTAAAGGATCAAGGAACACCAACAGCTGTCATATGCTGCCAGATTGAAGACACTCACACTCTATTCACTCACATACCGTCTGCTTAGAGGTGACATGTGCCTGACATGCGAGGCCATGTCCAAACAGAGATTAATGGACATGCTCCACCTCAGAATCAGAAGATCCACCTGAACCACTAGTGCAGGTGACTTACACCTTAGCAGGGATGTATGTTGGACATGATGGAGGGATGGAGTTATCACTCGGAGACTCCCTATGCTGTGGAATACAATCCTGGTCCATTTGAGGCAGAGCACCTTGCTGGCTGTGTTCAAGAGGTATCTTGACCTAATGCTAGTCGGAGAGTGTGTTTGTGCATCAACACATTGTAAGTGTAGTTTGCCATGTCATATGTCTTGTTTAGTATACTGTGCCTCTGTCTACCTGTGACATAACATTGATACCCAGGGTAAACCTACCATCTCCCATCCACTCATTAGGATTCCTGTTGAGGGGATTCAACCAGTGTCTCTATGGACAACCTGTACTGGTAGTTTACTCATGTGTGGGGGTGGCTTCTGTGTTTTGGATAATGCAGTACAGCCTGTCCTATATATGTCAGTGCTGGGGTTCAGGTCCCTCATGTGCATAGCTCCCTGCCATTCAGATTGTACAAGGTGCAGCATGTGCATTGATTCCAGCTTGGACATGGCTTTCTACATCAGGCACAGCTTGCATCTGGGTGGACAGCATGGCAGTGTGTGGAGCTGCACTCTGTTTAATCAGACTACACATTACATGTGTTCCAGCTCTGTCATACTCCTGGTGAGGTACTGTTGTGGACTTTACAGGTGCTGGATGTGTGTGCATGAGGTACACCCACAGGGGCTGTTGTGGTCATTTCTAATGCTGATGAAAGATAACTGCAGAACCAGAATGACCTCCCTTAGCTAGATGTCAGACAGCATGGACCATACAATCACAACTGAAAACAGGACCCTCTCCACAAAGGGAAAGTGTCCTGTCTGGTGGACCCCAGCCATAAACAAACTGTATGACAGATGAGGGTTACTAATGCAAGACAGAGCTACATCTCCAAAAGGGAAGACAGCTGTGATCAGCACTAGTAGAAAGCTACAGTATCTCATAAAGACATGCAAGGTCAACTTGGGGACATAAATCACCAAAGACAATGAAGGTAACCACACTGCTTTCTTCAGTTATGTCAGACACCTGGTTGTGAACCCTCGGATATGCTCAGAGTTGGTACACAACAACATATATTCCAGTGACCTGACAGATATTGGCAACATTCCGGCGGACAGCTTCAGTGCGATTTACCCCCTCCCTCACCCCCAAAACAAGATAGTTATCACTGCTGTATGTAATCTCACTGTCATCTTGGATGTCCGTGTGAGAGCCACACTCAGCAAAGACAAGTACACAGCATCCATGGGACCTGCTGGTATCTCCAGTTGCATGCTACGTGAACTCCAGAAGGGGCTGGACCCATATATACAACTGCTATTTAACCTTAGTCTTGCTACAGGATATGTACCTGAACACTGGCATACAGCAACAGTGGTCCCACTCCACAAAGGAGATGCCTCCACAGACCATGGCAACTACCACCACACAAGCTTAACCAGCCTTGTCTGCAAAGATAGGGAGGAGTCATGGAGCTCTTACACAGACACATTACTGACCTACGGACCCTTGTTCCCACCTAGTTCAGCTTTGTACAGGGCAGATCCTGCCTTTTGCACCTTTGCACCTGAAAAGTACCTACCATGACGATCAGGGTTCTTCAACACATGTCATATGCTTCCAGAATAGAGGAAGTCCAGCTTTGACCAGTGTCATACCGCATACTTACAGGTGACCTATGCCTGACATACAAGACCATTCCAATCAGGATTTGGTGGACATGCTCCACTGCAAGCAATCCAAATCCACCAGAGCCATGAGAGCTGAGTATTTGAACCTCAGCACATACATGTATAGGACATGCTGGAGGGACAGAGTCATAACTCAGAGGCATCTCACACTCTAGCAGAGTATCCCAGTTCATGTTTGACAGAGTCCCTCACTGACTCTCTTCAGGAGACATCTGGACAACTGCATATGAGATGGAGGCACAGACTAGACAGAGACACAGTCATGTTATTCAATTACATAAGGGGATCATAATGTGTCACTGCTAAGTCAGAGGCACAATATTCAGAATCTATTCTGTACACTTATTACCACTATAAGGGGTGGCAATAGCCACATCACTATGGCTAGGCTTATACATGCACTAGGGCAGATAGCCTAGTAGTAGACTATGACACTATGAAACACCGGTGTATGTGTAGCTATTGTCATTCAAACAGTATGATGTGGCTTGGGGGGATTGATATCTCCCTGTATTCCAACATTGTTTTGTCTATTCCTTCTAGCATGTCTAGGGATCAGTTGCTAGTGTCCTCTCCTGCTCAGCTGGTGAACCTGGGAATATTGAGGCACTGTTACACTTGCCTCATGTACACTGACAACCCTCTCCTTCTGCCATAAAACACACATACATGTGAGAGATGCAAGTATGTAGCCAAAGTGGAGGCTGAGCTCTCTCAACATAGGACTAGCAAGACCAGAGAGAAGGTGAAGGTAACCACACACACATCACAAATCCAGTCTCACATGGCACTGTCACAACTTAAGATCATACACATAAACACACAGAGACACTCTCGGAGGTTCTGATCAGAAGTCTACCAGAATGGTAGTGGCCACCACAGCAGACACTCACACAACTGCCTCCACAGGGCACAGCACATGCAACACATTGACCACAGAGTCGGTGTGCCAAACAGTCACAGCCCTTAAGGCCAAACACAATGCCAGACACACTTGTCATAGGTGACTCCATAGTCAGACACACTGATGTCCCACTCACCAGATCAGGTACAGAGGAGGTCACAGTAAGCTGCCTATCGGGCACTGGAATCCACCACATAATGCAAGCACTCAGGTCACTAAACTGCAAGTACAGGTCTGACCCAGTCATAATCCATGCTGGTGTGAACGACCTGAGATGTACCTCCCTGGACTACATGGAAAGAGACATAGAGGATCCCTCTGATTATGTAGGCCAGGCAGGTATGACCCTGACCTTCAGCAGTATCTTACCTTCACCAAGTATGATGCCACATAAACAGAGACAAGATGATCAGCTGTGATATTTTGCTTAGACTATGGTGTCATTCTAAGGGGGTCCAATGTCTGTCTGCCTGGGATGACATGCTGGACAGGCCACGGTGATTTGCAAGGGACAGCTTGCATCTGTCACCCCTGGGCTTCCGGATTTCAGATGATGCTCTTGCCACCCCCATTGTGCCTTTTTTATGCAAGATTCAGATTCTACACCTACCACCCTAGAACACAGTAAAGGAAAGACACTAAGGGTAATGCTGCTTAATGACCAAGGTCTCAACCTCAAGCTGCACACACTCTATGCCCTTCTGAGTATGTAGCACATTGATGTCTGTGCTGTGCCTGAAACCTGGTTCACAGCTTCTGACAGCACCCCGGCACTATCGGGTGTTACCTCATATCATGCATTCCGGCACCAGCATCCCGACAACACCAAGAAGGATGGTGGGTGTCCATATTCATCAAGGACACCCTCACCTCATGGTTGGTAGCAACACACGATGCATCGGAGACCATCCAGGTGCCAGTGACCGTAGGCAAGACTGCTCTGCAGTTTGTAGCATGTTACATGCCACCCGCTCAAACTCAGGTACCTCACACAGCTATCCTGCAAACACTGAAGGGGATAAATGTATCTCCAAACACCATCCTACTGGGTGATTCCAACTATCCACATATAGACTGGGATCACTAATCATGCCACAACACTCTAACACAAAGGTTCCAAGAGTTCATACACTGAAATGCCATGGAACAACTGGTCCCAATCCCCTCAAGTGGAGGCAAAATACTGGAACACATCATCACGAACATGGGGTCACACTGTTCAACACCAGACGTATACCCATCATTGGTAAGATCAGATCATGGACTACTCTCAGTGGGAGTCCACATCCCACCCACACCCCAGATGGGAAAAGAAACAGTGGAGACCTTCTCAAATGCCGACTTCACATTTCTGAGGACTGGTGTGGTCTCTTTCAAGGCCCCCAGGCCAGCGGACACCATTACCCAAGCCACTGTATCACTTAGAAATGCCTTCTACCAGCACCTCCAGGACTGCATGGATCAGGCAATCCCAATAAAAAAGGACTCTTTGTACCACAGGCAAGCATCCAGTCTGGTGGACCCTAGCCATAAACAAGCTGTACAACACAAGGAAGGAGCTACTACGAGATAGAGCATAATCCGTAGGAGGGATGACACCCCTGCTCATTGTGAGTAAAACACTGGGTTCACCCATACAATCATCTGAGGCATGTGTTGAGAGTAAACCCACTCAGGACTCCAGGGACAATCATGAGGCCTTTTTTACCTATGTTTGAAACCTGGGGGGGAACTCCCAGATATGCTCAGACTTAGTTCGGAATGATGTTGATATCACTGCACCTACAGACATTGGCAACATACTGGCTGACAGGTTCAGTGCAGATTTCTCCCCCCCCAACTGGAGGGGTATGTACACCAGAGGATTGTAGCCCCCCAAACATCTCCACTGCTGGGGTGGGAACTGTTCAATCCAAGGCAGAAAACACTTTATCCATGGGACCAGATGGTGTCCCCGGTTGTGTGCTCCATGAACTCAATGAGTAATTACACCCGCAGTTAGGGCAGCTGTTTAATCTTAGCCTCATCTCAGGATATGTTCCCAAGGAGTGGCATACAGCAATGGTGGACCCACTTCACAAAGGAGGTGCCTCCACCAACCCCAGAAACTACCATCCCATCAGCTTGACAAGCCTGTTCTGCTAAGGTATGGAGAGGATCATAATGGGAATTCTAAATGAAGACATAGGGGACTTGCAGACATTGGATACAATCCAGTTTGGCTTTGTCAAGGGCAGATCATGCCTTTTAAACTTGGTTGACTTTTTCAAAACACTCACCCAGGCCATTGACGTGAGCAAGGCAGTCCACACAGCCTACCTTGACCTGGCAAAGGCTTTCGACACAATACCCCACTCAGGTATCATTGAAAACATCACCAGCTTAATTGTGAACCCATACATCACAGCATGGGTTGCAAACTGGCTAAGTGACGGAACACACAGGGTCAAAGTTGCTGGTGCCAGTTCACACTCCAGAGCTGTCACAAGTGGTGTCCCACAGGGCTCAGTCCTGGGCCCACATTTGTTCAGTATCTACTTTTCAGAAGTACGAGCAAACACAGGAGGATTATGGCTGACAAAGTTTGAAGATGACTGCAAACTGGGAAGCATAGTTGGAAACCCATCTGACACAGACATCCTTCAGAAGGGTCTCATAGACATGGATAACTGGTGCCACAGCCATGGCCTTACATTAAACACTAAACAATGCATAGCCATACCCTTCAGGAAGAACAAGGTTACCACTACTTCCCATCTAGGTGGCAATCCTCTAAGCACAATGTACGTTATCAGGGACCTTGGCACCCAGATTGACAGTGACCTTTTGTTTGACACTCACATTGCCAGGGTAGTTTGGAAGGCCTTCTACATTGGCCACCTCATCATGCAGTGATTCACATCTAGATCAAGGGAGGTCATTGTTCCCCTGTACTCATCACTCATCAGACTAATGATTGCATACAATGCCCCATTCAGATTGGATGGGCCCACATATTCCTCGACAGGAGGTGAAAGGGTCTCAAACATATTTCTTATGCTGCCCGACTGAAGGAATTCCAGCTGTATTCAGTCGCTTACTGTCTGCTCAGAGGTGACCTGTGCCTGACATACAAGGCTATGTCCAACCCATGATTAATGAACATGCTTCACCTCAAGACCTCTACATCCATCAGAACTACAAGGGCAGGAGACCTAAACCTCAACACAGATATTAATAGGATGTGCTGAAGGGACAGATTCCTCACCCAGAGAGTCCATATGCTGTGGAACAACATCCTGGTACATGTGAGGCTGAGCACCTCACTGGCTTTGTTCAAGTGAGATCGTGACCAATGGATGGGAGATTGCAGGTATACCCCAGGGATAACCTCAGTATCACTGCTTGACAGAGGCACAGCAAAATAATGGGCATATTATCCATCAACTTACAGGGGTAGCAGAAGCCACAAAACTCTGGGCTAGGCTTATTAATGCCCTAGGGCAGATAGCCTAGTATGAACCTATGGACCTATGGACATAGGCCTGGGGCAGTTCCTGCTATTAGGACAGTGGTCTGCAGCAAGCTATATAGTAGTAGTCGGTTTTAGCCATTGGTTTTTGACCATGGCTATTCCATGTTGCTTCTTGTTGTGGTACAAACATGGGTGTGTGGTTATCCATGCTATTTATTGCTAGTCACCCTCATTTTGTATCTTGTTCCATGTTTTTGCACATGTACATCACTGTATGACGTGCAGCTGTTTCCGCAGGGTCATATGCGTGGATATGGATGTTAGTTGGGGTCCTCAGGTGTGCATATTGTACATGATATTACATTACTTAACACATGGCATTCATGCCTCAGGTGGTGCTGCAGGGCCACCTCTGTCGGATACACATACTACACTCCCTGTATGTTTGGAAGCAGGTTGTGTCATGTTAGGCATCCCTGTTACTGTATGAGTGAGTCAGAGCGGTATCAGTCCCAGTGTTCCTACTGACCAAGCATATGTGCTATCGTTGCCTCTTTGCCAAGGCCAGGGCATACTGGGCACGCCTCCTTCTGCCTACTGGGACAAGGTCAGGTTGTTCCTCCTCCGAGTCACCCCTGCCTGTGGTGGCCTTGGCAATGGTGGGGGGATGTTTGGCCCAGCCCTGTGCTGGTCCTGCTGCAGCTGTTTCCGCAGGATCATATTATGTAGCATAGCACATATCATGATCATTTGGGTACATGTAGTTGGTGTGTACTGCAAAGCTCCACCAGACGTGTCCAGACACCGGAACCGTGACTTGAGCAGCCCAAACACACACTCTATGATATTACGTGTTTGTGCGTGTGCCTCATTATGGCGTTCCTGTTCGGGTGTGTGTGCATTTCTGATGGGTGTCATCAGCCACGGCTCAAGTGCATAACCTGCATCCCCCACTAGGTGTCCGTGTGGGAAGTCCCCATTGGCAAATGATTGGTACAGCTGCCAGATGCCAGATGTGGGAATCGTGGTAGCTCCCAGGGCAGCCAGCACACACATTCATTATTATGCCCTGGGCATCACACACGACCTGGCAGTTGATGGAGGGGTATCCTTTGCGGTTAATGTAGGCTCTACCCCGCTCACCGGCTGGTGCTTTGATGCATATGTGCGTGCAGTCTATTGCACCCAGCACCTCAGGGTATCCCGCTATTTGCTGGAAGAGACGCATATTGCTGGCCACAACCTCACGGTCATTAGGGACATATATATGATCACTGACATGTGGTGACATGGCATCCAGGAACTGGTGCAGTACTCTGGAGGCTGATGCCTGTGATATCCCCATCATATCACCAGTTGGTCTCTGGAAGGGACCTGTTGCTAGTATTCTTAGGCCAACACATACCTTGGTTTCTACTGGGATGGGTTCCCCTATGTTGGTTCTGTGTGTGAGATGTGGCCTGCACAGCTCAACAATCTGCTGCAGAAGGTCTCTGTCCACTCTGTAGCGCTCTACTATCTCCAGCTCATGTAACCCATGGTAGGTGACCCTGGGCCTGTATACTCTTCTCCTTCTCCTCACTCTGGGTTGTCTGTCAGCATCTGCATTGTCACCACCCTCAGCAATTCGCCTATGCCTGATTATAATAGCCATGGCAGCCCCTAGCATTTCTGCTCTGAGTTCAGCTTTTTTCAGTTTTCAATTCTGATAGCTTAGTTTCTGGCAGTATCTCTCGTGAGAAACAGCCTGCACTGCTCTTTGTTGTGTTTTAAGTGCTGGGTTGGGCTTCTAGTCTGCCTGTGTAATTGCCTGCTTGTAATTGTTTCCACCAATTAACTCCAGCAGTATTCCCTGGCAGTTTCCCTGTATTTTGGTTGTTTCCTGTTTCCTCTCTGTTTCCTGAGGGGGAGCAATGTGCACACCAGCTTAAACACGCTCACAGTCACTTAAATGCGCGCACACATCCATACACGGTGTTACACGCGCGCACACATCCTTACACGGTGTTAGCTTGGCTGATTCATGCTAAAACGCACGCACACTGCCTTAAACACGTGCACGCCCGGGCAAACCGTTGTAAACAGTTTGCAACGTGCTCCCACATGTTGAACCTGCCTTACACGCTACACGCCACAAGATGCACGTATATCAAGAAACTTTGAGTATAGGGATAGCGTATGCCCTCAATTTCTTGACTTTCCTAGTGTTCTGTTGGGACACACCTCCGTCCCTGATGTCTGTCTGTCATCTGTTACCTTACATTGCCCTCCAATCTGGTACATTTCTTTCTATCCTTCCCCCCCCGTGATGTCACCTACCTCTTACTCTGTTCCTCCCCCTTCTCTAACTCTTACACTACTCAGAAAGTGCTCATTACCTATGTGGCAGTGTGATTCAGTATTGTAACCCTCATTTACATAGGATTGCCTAGTAATGCTTAGTTACATATCTTACACGGAGCTTCCCCCCCTTGACAACCACTAAACGGAGGCCATATTGTTTTTGGTCTGCAAGTCCCTCCATTGACATTCAATGTACTACATAAATCCCACAATTGTGGGCTTATAAGCTTCGGTTTTTAGTTTTAGGTAGCGCACCCCGTTTGCGCGGGTGTGCGCTGCAGTTAAACCCGAAAATCCTGTGAAAAAAAAAAAGTTATATAACTTATTTTTGCAACACTTTTTCATGCCAATGGCCACATATTTGGCCATTGGCATGCTTAATGAAACATATGCACCCTTTATTTGGAGCTGACATAGCTCCGTTTTTGATTTTGCAGAAATGTACTCAGTTGTCAGCTGAGTACATTTCTGCAGCTAACACGTCCGTTACACGGACTGGTTTCAGCTTCGTGGATCGCTCAAATACCTCATTTGCATATCTTGGAGCTGCAAATGAGGTATTGAGCATTTCCACGCCCAGTCCGTGTAAGAGACGTGTTAGCTGTCTCTTACACGGAGATTTGGGCTGTTCCTGAATCAGGAGGCTTACATGGAGGCTTACACTACTCTTAAACTCCGTGTAAGCCTTCCTGAATCTGGCCCATTATGTCTGACCAGGTGGATAGCAAGGCCGTATTGTATCCAAAGGAAAACTTTTTTAAAATATACAGCATCAGCAGTTTTAATGAATAGAAGACTGTAAGCTAAAGTGATGTAGATGCCCTGTGACATACCACGTCAGTAAGGTGGGCACAGCTTGAATGTTAAACCTATATAAGATTGTGTGCTTCCTGTTTCATGTCAGACAAAATTCTGTACTTGTATGTTTTTTGCCTCCTGGTGTACACTAGTAAACTTTTGAATCTGAACCACCTGTGTATTGAATTCTTGATTTTATTTAACAGTTTGTTCCTTCGGACTGGAAATTCCCTCAGACAGCTGCAAATCAGAGTCTACCGGTAGTCAAATACTGCGCAGGAGAAGTTACCGAAACGGTTCTTCTTGGGTGAAAAGACCTCTGACTGAATTGTCGTTTAAAGAGGCTGGCCACTTTCTGATCTGTGGCCAAAGAGCGGACATTGGACAGTTCAATACCGGAGGCTCAGGTAGGAAGAATTTACCTTTTTTCTGTTTTAGATCAGGGACTAGGTTACAGTATATTGTTGTCAAAATTTGTTTTGAAGATCAGGGACAAAAGGAAGTACTGTATATTTGGTCATAAATCAGGGTAACAGAATAAGGTAGGCAGTTATTCTAGATACACTGCGAACAGGAACTGATAATTTGATATCACGTGATAAAAAAGGGTTACGTAACATTTTCTTTGTCATGGGTAATCAGTGCACTATAACATTGCGAGATCCGCCCCTAACCGAAGACGCAAAATACATCCAATCACAACGTTCCGATAATGTTAGGTATTATACAAAATGGGTTAGCAAATATGAATTTGATGGTATCCATATCCAATGAAGGTAAAATATTGGATGAGGAAAAAAAACAGCAATTTTGCAAGCACCCAAACCAACAACCAAGAAGGAAATTATGTCTTTCTTGGGTACAACTAATTTTTGTCGGAGCTGGATACCAAATTATGCTTTGGAATCTGCTCCACTGACTGACTTAATATATAAGACACCAATGGCAGCACAAGATATCTTACAATGAACACCTGAAGCAGAAATGGCTTTCTGCAGGTTGAAGCAGTTAATAGCTTCTTTATTAGTTTTAGGACTTCCAAATTATCACAAACGGTTCTTTCAGACGTAGATTGTAAGCAAGAATATATGACGTCAGTATTAACGCAACAACATGGGGATAAGCAACGCCCCATAGCCTATTATTCATCACAGTTAGATCCAGTGGCGCGATCTTTGCCTCACTGTGTACAAGCAGTAGTTGCAGCTGCAATGGCAGTACAGGCTTCGGCCTCAGTGGTGTTATTCCACCCTCTCACATTGAGAGTGCCTCATGCAGTTGCAATAATTTTACTGCAGGAGAAAGTGGCATATCTTTCTCCTGCTAGACATCTTTCATGTATGACTATACTGCTGAGCCAACCTCACATGACAATTAAATGATGTACGACATTAAATCCATCAACATTACTTCCAACTCCTGCGGAGGGCACACCACACAGCTGCCTGCAGGAAATTGAACAGTTAGCTTTACCTAGACAAGATCTCACAAATATGCCCTTGGACAATGCCGAGGTGACATATTACGTGGACGGCTCATGCAGAAGGGGTCCTACAAAAAAGAATCTGGTAGGGTATGCATTAGTTACAGACACTGAAATTTTAGAAGCCCAGTCCTTACCACATAACTTATCTGCACAAGCAGCAGAATTGATAGCTTTGACGTGGGCATGTACTTTAGCAAAAAACAAGTGTGTAAACATATATACTGATAGTCAGTATGCTTTTTCTACAGTACATGTATTTGCATAACAATGGAAAAATAGAGAAATGATAACATCTAGTGAAAAACCTATTAATCATGCGCAATTTATTTTGAAGTTATTAAAATCTATTCAGTTACCTACCAAAGTAGCTATTTGTAAATGTGTAGCTCATATGAAACAGCAGGATAAGATTTCAAAAGGCAATGCACAAGCTGATGCAGCTGCAAAGCAAGCAGCCTCAGACTCAAAAATTTTACTTTTGAATGAGAAATTACAACCCTCTGAAATTTTAAATTTAGACATGTTAAAAACAATGCAGATGCTTACTACAAAAGCAGAATAACAAAAATGAATAAAATGAGGTGCAATTCTTGAAAATGGACTGTACATTTCCAAAGAGAGAAAACCGATATTGCCGTCTAATTTATTTAAATATGCAGCTTTGTTGAGCCATGGGCAGTGCCATGTCTCAAAAGGGGGAATAGTACAGTTAGTAAACCGAATATTCCAAACATACGGATTCACAAATTACACACAAAAATTTTGTGCAGCTTGTCATACTTGTAACAAGCACCATGCACAAGGGGCATTTAAAACCAAGCAAGGATTTTTCCTATACCACCATACCCGTTCCATACTATTTGTATGAATTTCATAGAATTTAATAAGTGTAAAGGGAAAAAGTTCCGTTTAGTTATTGTAGATATGTTTTCCAAATGGGTAGAAGCTTTTCCAACCAAAAACCCGGATGCAGCAACAGTGGCAAAAGCCCTGATAAAAAAGATAATCCCTAGATTTGGCATTCTGGAAAGGATTTATAGTGACAACGTCACTCATTTCATGAATCAGACAATCCAACAACTTGGGAGATTTTTTGGTATCTCCTTAAAGAACCATTGTGCCTACCACCCACAGTCAGCAGGACTGGTGGAAAGGTACAATGGTACCCTCAAAAATAAGCTTAGGAAGCTAGTAGAGGAGACCCAAAAGAATTGGATATACTGTCTGCCTTTGGCACTGCTAAGTATGAGAACGGTTCCAAATATAAAGGGTTTAACTCCCTTTGAAATGGTTTTTGGGAGAGCATATTATGTGCCTCAGTGGAAAGCTGTCATGCCTGCAGAGCAAGAGGCTGACAGTTCATTAGCTAGTTATATGAGGAAACTGTTAACAAATAAATCTGTTTTGCAGTTGAACTCTTTTTCAGATAAGGAACAGACCAGATCGGTGGAAGCAGTCTTGATCCCTGGGACATTCGTGTGGCTGAAAGTGACAAAAAGGAAGAATTGGGCGAGTCCAAAGTGGGAGGGACCATACCAGGTTCTGTTGGCAACGCCTACTGCAGTTAGAGTGGCCGAGAGGACTTCCTGGGTTCATTTGACACATTGTAAACCGGTAAAGAACTTTCAACTTAATAAAAACTTTGTGACTGATACACAACCAGACCGAGATGGCCAAAAACAAAGCGAATAGAAATTTAAATCAACCCCAGAGATGTTGCATAATCATTTTGTTGAGTGTACATTTATTGACTGTAATTGTGACAATTTTCCTCTTGTTGTGGTTTATCCTACACACAACCACACAAGTGAAAATGGGAAGGCGTGATGAAACGTCTATAGACTGGCATCCAAATTTTAACACATACCTAGCCATGAAATGTGTATATGCAGAGACTATGAACATTTCAAATTGCTGGGTTTGTACAGCTATACCAACAGCATATGGAGGACTGATAATGTCCGCTGTCCCTTTGGGGATAAATGAGACTTGGGAAAATTTACTCTTCGATACAGGAACTGTGAAATCACAGGACAAAATAGCTTTATTTTTACCTGTCACACAAAAAGGAGTTGTATGTTTTTATAAAAATGATACCCTCCAGGTGGGCTGGAGCAATTGTAATATAACCATATCTTACCGATGTTATATTAAGAATAGTAATGGCAATACTTTTTGCAATACTAATTATGACTCATATTTGAACTCATTGAAAACAACCATGAATGACATTCGCAAAAAATCCAGTTTTGCTTAAACAATTGTCAGTTATAAATCAGAAAATGTTTCATGCAGGGCTAATGCGTATTAGTACTAAAGTAGAAAACTGTTATTTTATTTGTGGGAAAAAGGCATATAAATGGTTACCTGAGAATTGGTCCGGCAGTTGTTTTTTGGGTTATTTGGTTCCGGCAATAAGACATACAGCAAAATTACCTTTGGGTAAGATACGAAACGTGAGAGAAGCAGCTCGAAAACCTGAAGGTCCAGTTGAAAAAACCTGTGAATCCAGTCGGAAAAATCAAAGCTGGCTGGTAAGATCATAATGCCGTAAAAAATAAAAGGAAATTGACTCATATGGACTTGAGTGACAGTGTTATATCCTGGGCAGAAATATTCCCAGCCTACGGAGCATTCAAATCGATCTGGGAGCTGAGGAAGTTGTCGAAACTTCTTAAAGTAATGAGTAATGCAACTTTTTCTGCCCTAGAACTGGTGACTAATGAACTGAATGCAATGAAAACTGTTGTGCTACAAAATCGAATGGCTCTTGACTTCACCCTAGCGGCGAGAGGTGGTACGTGCATGCTTATCAAAGAAGAATGCTGTGCGTACATACCAGATAACAGGCATGAAATTAATAACCACCTGGAGGTAATTCAGCAAGTATCAGCCATGACTAAACCAGGCCCAAACCCACTGACGGACTTTTTCTAGAATCTATTTGGGGGGTGGGGTTCCATCCTAATGAATATTCTGATTGCCATTTGTGTGGGTATACTCCTAATAGGAGCATGTGTTTGCTGTGGAATTCCATGCATGAAAAGATTAATCAAAGATTTTATTGATGTATCTGTTACTGAAACTTTGTACCAAGATATTGAGATTGGGAAATTGATCTCAGATGACATTTTTTCTGAAGTATAAATTAAATGACTCACCTAGCTGAAAATCCTAAGTGAAAGAAGTTGGGAGATAAAATGACACTATGCATACTTCAAAATAGAATAAAAAGTATTAATAGGGGGGAAAATGTTAGAAAAATGTGTACTTGAATACATGAGAAATGCTAGTTTAAAAAGCAAAGTAGTATATAATGCATTTTATTCTATTAATCATATAGCAGAGAGGATTAATTTATGTTTAAATGTGAAGTAGTTTTGAAACTGCAGTGTGGCTTGAAGCAAAGCAGACCTTCGACCCTGGCAGATGCCAGCTTAGCAAGTTTTAATGTTTATGCTTTTCACAAGTGATTTAATGCTGGGTCAGGAAATTAAATGTGTGAAATAATGAAATCTTCTGCTCTTTCCTGCTGGAATGATTTGGCCTTGTATATGTATTACTGAAATAGCACGCAGCTGTGTGAGAAAGTGTAACAGAGAACAAAGATGTGTATTAAAAGACTAAATCTGCTATTGTATTTGAACTGATATGGAACCTTGAAGAAGTAACTTTACAGAGAGACATTATGTCTGACGAGGTGGATAGCAAGGCCGTATTGTATCCAAAGGAAAACTTTTTTAAAATATACAGCATCAGCAGTTTTAATGAATAGAAGACTGTAAGCTAAAGTGATGTAGATGCCCTGCGACATACCACGTCAGTAAGGTGGGCACAGCTTGAATGTTAAACCTATATAAGATTGTGTGCTTCCTGTTTCATGTCAGACAAAATTCTATACTTGTACGTTTTTTGCCTCCTGGTGTACACTAGTAAACTTTTGAATCTGAACCTCCTGTGTGTTGAATTCTTGATTTTATTTAACACAGTTGTATACAGAACTGTTAAAAAGAATAAACTAATCA
The DNA here is from genome assembly GCF_019279795.1 of Protopterus annectens. NCBI lineage: Eukaryota > Metazoa > Chordata > Ceratodontiformes > Protopteridae > Protopterus > Protopterus annectens. The sequence continues at coordinate 1,319,714,683 of NC_056744.1, forward strand.
GAGCTGTAATGTGGGGATTTCACATATGCAGAGAGCTACTGTGTATAAACTATGGTAAGTTCTGCAAAGTTTATTCTTTGTGGTAAAAGGGTGGGTGGGAGTTTAGTACAGCTCTCTGCATATAAGATCTCACATGTTGCTCTTTTAGTTAATCTGTTGATAAAAATGGAAAAGTCTTTAGATTCTGAACCTTGCATTCTTGAACCAATTTTGGAAAACTCGATAAGAGATATGAATGCTGTTTGAGTACCTAGTGCTTTTCCTTCATTAAAATGTTGTTTATCCTTCGGCCAAAGAGGTTAATGTTGCAAATAAAGTTTCCTCACGCTTATGTGAAAATGTTGTAAGTGATTTTTGGGTTTAATTAACTACCTTGGGAATTTCATGCCTAATTAATATCCAGTGTAGCACCTCAGTATGAGCTGTAGAGGCAGCAGATTCTGCAGCAAGAAGAAAATGTTTCTAGAACATGTGAAAAACGACCATATTACAAAGTGCTGACACATGATGAAATGAGACTTCTTAGCATTGATATGTCATGCTTCTGTATATTATACTGCTGCTGGTATTCAATATACAGTATCTTCTTCTGGTGAAAAGCATCGGATTGCCTACAAATCTGAAACTCCTTAATCCATAAACAAGCAATCCTCATGGTATACCTCTCAGCAGCACCTAATTTACCAGAATGTGCCTGACTTTGCTTTATAATTTTTATTTGTCCTCAGAAAATGTGTGGCTTTCTGGCAAATAATATAGGAGCTCAATCATTAATGGCAGGCATTTGAGGGCAACAAGTACGCTGGTGCAGTTGGAATAAATGTTTGACAGGACAAGATCAAAAAGAGTAATATCTCTGTTGGGTTTGGGGACAAAATGGTCAAGTGCTTTGGCATTTACAAAGTCCTAAAATCTCCAGACACACTTGTTGTTGACAGTAATGGGCAGTTTATGGGTGGATAATAGAAGTCACCCATATGAAAGGTATTTGGTTCAACTGTGAACTTTTCTAACTGGTTACAGTTTTCTGAATGCTCAGAAAGAGTCTGGGGATCTATAATTGTCTATAATGTGGCAATTTCTTGTATTGAGTTTACACTTTTGCACAATTAGAATGTTCACCAGTTCCAGATTTATATCATGTGAAATCTACTGAGAAACAATGGAATTATGAATAAATACTGATACTCTCCCATAGGTGCTGATGGATCTGCATGCATGATAGGCTTTGTACCTTAGAATGCTAGCACTTCAGGGGAAACAATGTTCTAGAATTGCATGATAGGTTTTGTACCTTAGAATGCTAGCACGTCAGTGGAAACAAGGTTCTGGAATTACATGATAGGCTTTTAATCTTAGAATGCTAGCACTTCAGTGGAAACAAGGATCTGGAATTACATCAGTGGTTATGTCCTTCAGGTTAAGGAAGGCTTCTGGTTCACAGATTTTGATGTTTAGGTTTCTGGCATTCATTAGTGCTACCTTGATACTGTTTAGATTGGAGTTTATTATGTTGGATGCTCATTAGGTGAATTCTGCCTTAAAAAAGGGCACTGTAGGGGAAGCAAATTTTTTCACCAGTATGTAAAAACCAAGGGGCAAAAGATGCCGGCCATCCCTGACAAACAGGTGGGTCTGTTGATCATTTCACCCTATGCAGTCACATACTGGATACCCCTTTAATGACACCAATTTACAAGCCTATTATTGAAGCCAGTTATTTTATCCTTGAACTTGGGCATCATTCTTAACACAAAGACACTGGAATTCAGTTGTGATGTGATATCTTTTATTAGACCAACATAGATTTTTCAATTATGCAAGTTTCAGAGCTGCCATGACCAGTTCATCGGTAGTTATTATGGTACTGATTTTAGATACACTGCTTAAATATCCAGTTGTGCCTAGAAAAAGAAGGACATCATTTATTTCCAACTGGCTGAAAAAAGAAAACTTAAAAAATGCTGGTGTGGAAAAAATGCAGCTCAGACTACACCTCAGAGATAGACATTGCATGCTTATGTGTGTGTTTATGTCTGAGAGAGAGAGAGAGAGAGAGAGAGAGAGAGAGAGAGAGAAAGACTAAAATTCTAGAAATCAGGGCCATGCCATGCTACAAAAATAAAAGTTTGGCATATTATATTAGAGTTAGCAGAGACAAGAAAACTCAGAGAGACTGCTTTGACATTTCATTAGACAATAAATCTCAAAACAAGAAATATTTTGGGAGATTAGTTAAATTCAGAGAAGGAAAACAAGAAGTTATAATTTATAAGCCATTAGACTGTCTGAACAAAAAATCTTTGGGAGATAAATGTTTTTGTTAACAGAAAAGGATGTTGTTACATCAGTCTAATGTTCTGAAGAACAGCAGAACTGGACACATTTTTGGTATACTGTTAAAACTGTCTGTCTAGGAAGGCTGCTGGACCAGACAACATCCCTGGCAAGATGTTGAAGGGGTGTGCTGATCAGTTATGTCTGGTACTGACAGACATCTTCAACTCATCCCTTGCTATGGAGAAAGTACCTTCATGATTCAATGAAACAAGTATTGTCCCACTTCCAAAGAAACCCAACTCTACCTGCCTCAATGACTTCAGGCCGGTCCGGTCGCCTTAACCTCAAACATCATGAAGTGCTTTGAGAGGATTGTGAAGAAACATCTATCTGTGAGCCTGCCTAAGTCCTCTGATCCACTCCAGTTTGCATACCAGTAAATAGATCGACTGTGGATGCTATATCAGTCACACTACACCTTGCATTAAAACACCCAGAAGGGAGGAACAACTATGTAAGGATGCTGTACATCGACTTCAGTTCTGCTTTCAGCACTGTGATACAGATGCAACTGGTGGGTAAACTTGTGAAACTCGGGATAAACAAACACCTATGTAACTGGACTCTTGACTATCTAATTGGTAAACCCCAGTGTATGTGTGCTGAAAACAACACCTCTCAACGCATAGTCCTGAACACTGGTGTTCCCCAAGGTTGTGTGCTCAGGCCCTTGCTCTTCACCATCCTCATCCATGACTGTAATGCAAAACATAAGTCAAACCATATTATAAAATTCGCTGATGATACCACTGTTGTGGGTCTCATTAGTGGTGAGAATGAACATAACTACAGGGATGAGGTGAACACTTTGATTGCCTGGTGTGACAGGAACAATCTGGACCTGAATGTTAATAAGACCAAAGAAATGATTATGGACTTCATGAGAAAGGCAGCAGTTCACCAACCACTCACTATCAAAGGGGGTAATAGAGAAAGTCAAAACAACCAAGTTCCTGGGCATTCATATCTCCGATGACCTCTCGTAGGCTGCTAATACCAACCATACAGTCAAGATGACTCAACAGAGGCTTCACCTTCTGAGAAAGCTCAAAAAGGCCAGGTTCCCACTGTCTGCTCTTGTCACTTTTACAGGGGAGCTATCAAGACCATCCCCACTAGCAACTTCATAGCATGGTTTCGTAACTGAACAGTTGCTGAGAAGAAGAAATTACATAGGGTGGTGAGGGTGGCTGAGAAAATCTTGGGCACAAACCTCTCTTCTGTTCAGGAACTTTTCTTTACAAGAGCAAGAAAGAGAACATATAAAATACTTGCTGATTTGACCCACAACCGGTTCTCACAACTTGCATCTGGAAGGAGGTACTGCAGCTTCCAGTATAGGACTACCATTCATTTAATCCTGCTGCTCTGAGCAATTATGCCAGCATTACTATTATGCAATATGATGGCTATACTGAGTCACGTCTAAGGTTAACAGGTGCAATATGGTAACTAAACAGCTGCTTTTCACTAGTCTCTATTTATTCTCTGTCAGTGTAGGGGTTTGGTGGTGGGTATTTATTATTCATTACTGGATAATGGTTATTGAATGTTTTTATGTAATGTGAACTACCTCTTACATGTCATATGTGTTATTTTCTTTCTTATGTTATTCTTTGATACCGCTGTAACTATGTTATTTGCACTGCATTTCTCTTGTGAGCTGACATTTGTAATTTAATTTAGGCTGCACTTGTGTGGTCCTAAATGACAATAAAGTTTCTTTGAATCTTTGAACATTCATGCCTCACTGACTGTCAAGTTAATGATTACTACTGTTCTGACTAGGATGCTGCCTTTTGTGAAAGCATAATGCCCCATTAATCTCAATAATTGATAATATTTTGAAAAAGTAAGCAGCATGGATTCAGAATAAATTCATCATAAAACATGCATTACTGGAAAAACAATATTTTCTTTTCAGTATACCTTATTTATGTCCACTGTTAGTTGCTCTAAAGGAAAAGTTGGGCATTATAGTGTCTCATAACACCAATATCCAGGTTCAAATCACTGACTGTCACACAGAACAACTGAATTAACAATCTCTGTTGTTCTTCTTGCCAAAGGTGTACAGAAATGTCCTTTAAGAACCATACTGTCCTATCTGATACAGAATGATCAGACTGGCAAAGTATGTTGACACTGGGTTGTCAATCATTTATTTGTAACTGTGGGTCTGTGGGCATTCATCCTAGTTCTGAATGGCTGGTCTGTTTCTCCTGTATAACCTGTCTTTACAAAGTTTACATATTTACAGGCACGGATATACACATTTCTATTTCTTACTATTTAGTATTTTTTCTTATAACATCCTCGTTGCTATTCTTCCATAATTGACCCCCCCCATGTAGCTGCAAAAATCCATTTACCATTAAACAAATTTTCATGCAATCTTTCATTCCAAATAACTCATATTAGTAAAAACTAAGAAAAAATGACTACTCCTCAAACCTCTTGTATTAGAGGCATGTGGGATATATGCAAATGACCCTTATGAACATCAGGTATTTCAGCTATATGGTGATTCTGAATGCCTGTGACTTTTTTCTTTTTAAATTGTTTTAATGGACAAATTCAGGCCAGTAAAGCCAAACTCCACTAGCTGTGGACATGGATGTTTCAGTCTTGATATGGCCTCATCAGCACAGCACAAGTGGACAGTTTGACTAAGCGTTAGTATCTTTCATTTTATAAGCTCCTTCACTCACTATTATATCCATCACCAGTGCAAACAATATTCCACTTATGAGACATCCTTGTCAAATACCATACATCATGCATATGTTTTTTTTACTCAGCCACCTATTCAATAACACTCTTGCTCTATTATTCTGATATGCTGACATACGCACACTCCTATTTCCTTTTGCATAGTTCTCCATATCATGTCCTATGGCAAGAAATGCCTTGCTAATATCACCAGCCTTAAGTTTCACCTCCTCCCTTTTACTTATAACATCATCCACAATTTCTCTCACAACCAGTAATAATCCTTTCTCTCTCCTCCCTTTTATACCATATACACTTTCTTACCTATTATATCTCATCCGTCCTTCCATTCATTTCTCTATTATTTCCATAAAAATGTTATAATGTGTTGTATTTAGTGTGATGAGTTTTCAATTTTTATTTCATTTCCTCAGCTTTCTTCCATAGGAATTTTAATATCCCACTACATAACTCTATATAAACAAAACATTAATTTAACCATTCATTCAGTACATTTACAAAATACCATTTTTGCCAGTCCATTAGTTTCTTGTACATTCCATATCCTATGCAATCTGGGTCTGATAATGAAACAACATTTTCTTTTTAAGTACTTCATCCAATTCACTAATAATGATTTATTTTTCAGATTCTTCCTTAACTTGTTCTGGAAATTTCTTTACTTCCCATTCTCTCTTATTTCCACATGCTTCACTACAATATTCACAATTTGGTCTCATGTTCTTTTGACATCTCCTTTTACATTTTTCATTTATCTCATTATGCTAATTTTTTCTTTACTATTTTATGCCAGTATGCATGTACCAGCTCTCTTATCTGTTATAAATAATCTAAGTAAAGATATACAAGCTGATCTCAATGCTGAAGTTATTATAACTAACAAGCCAGTACTAGTTATTACAGATCCAGATGTACTAGATCAGGAACAGGACTGTATGAACTTGGGAGTAGAAAATGATGTGAACATTGGAACATTTCTCATGACAAAAATGTCACTATAAGGTCATCTAATAAGAATTGTACAAGGCAGCCTGAAATAGTCACTATTGCTGGGACATATAATAGTATGATTGAAAATGAAGGTAATTCTGAAGTACTAATCTTGGGTGATTCCTTCCTAAGGCCATTGGGATCTCTCAAGATTAAATAAGGCTATTTTAAACTTGCCAGTGTCAAAATTACTTAATTTACTAAATGTGATAGGGAATTTAAATCAGATTAAACCAAGGTATGATTTGTGTGTACTCCTGTTGGATTTAATGACTTGATGCATATTCCATTAAGACACATTCAAAAATATATGTTGAGCATCACAGAGATTTTGGAAACTCAGGGTGTTCAGCTTATACTTAGTGAGATAATTCCTTCACTATCTCTAAATAATTATATGTGTACAAAACTCATATGTATAACTACTGGCTCAGGGAAATACCAGTGATATACAATATCTACTTAATAAGATTTTGGGAAGAAAGCTGTTGTTATCAGAGGCTGTTTTAATGAGACAACAATCATGTAAGTGAATACTGTTCAGGCTTCATGGTTAGTAAAATTATTTTTTCCCCTAATTTATTCAGCTGAGAAATGAAATATGAAGTATAAAGTATCTCAGAGAAAGAAACAAGAACTTATCAATTGCTATTTATGTAACACTAGAAGTTTTGGGAATACATTTGAATAACTGGTTGCATTAGTACAAAATCATAGCTATTACTGAGTCATGGAACTCTTCAAACTTCTTATGTGACTTTGTTAAGTAGGAATGTGTAAGATAAAATATGAAGGGAGGGAGAGTTGTACCTTGGGTCAATAAATCAATAACTTCTTGTCTTATTAATATAGAGCAGGTGTATGAAACTTTAGCTATTTAAATATGTTGTGAGAACTCTACAGATCTTTATATTGTCCTCATAAATCTCTGTTCAAGTATGGATAGTAGTTTCCACTGGAGTTATTTAAACAAAGTGGACACTTGTTTAGACATTAAAGGGGAAACACTACTTATTGGGATTTAAACTACCCTAGAAATAACTGGAGTATGTTAAGTAGTAATGTACAACTGGACAGGGAATGTATTAATATTTTACAATTTCATGATTTGACCCAACTAGTAAAGCTTAATACTAGGGAAGTAGTTTATTGGATCTTGCTGATAAAAACATACCAGAAATAGTAATCTCCTTAAAAACACTTCCCCCATTGGGGTCTTCAGACCACTCTCTCTCTTTATGATAGACTTAATTGTTAACAATCCATCTTTATCACTTAAAGATGAATATAATGATGATATTCATAACTTACATTTGCAGTTAATGAATATTGATTGGACAATATGTTTAGAATGCTGATCATTATAGATACAAAATTATTGAACAGCACTTGCAAGCATGCACTAATTGGTCAATAAAAATAAAGACTGATAAGGTATATTTTCCATATTGGTGGAATTAGACTTTGGTTAAGCAATACAGAAAAAAAGACGTAACAAAACATTTACAAGACATCCAACTAATATTAATAAAAAATGAATAAGAATAGCAGAATCTTAAAAATAATATTAGAGATGTAAAAGACAATTATGAAAATAAGCTGGTTGTGAATGTAGGAATAAAAAGGAATTTTATAAATGCATAGACAATTTCAGTTGCAGAGACAGATAATATATATACTAATAATGAATAATGACATAATTAGAAACCTAAAATGACATAGTTAGAAACCTTAGTATGATAGCAAATGTGTTCAATTCTTTCTATACTAGTATTAGAAACGTAACACTGACTGATTAGCAATGTAATTCAGTGACAGATTGTTGTTGGGATATATCTGAATCTGTACTAACAGATGTTTATTTAAAGATAAAGGATATGACATCTATGGGTCTGGATTTGATACATGCAAATTTATTACTTACTATGTACTGTATTACCCAGATTAACTTTGGTATTTAACATACTATTGGAACATGGGAGGGTTCCTGAATGGCAGAAATGTTCATGTGTATCACCTATTTACAAGAAATGAGATAGAAACCAGTTAGAAAACTATAGACCAATTAGTCTAACCTCCCTATTAGGAAAGTGCTTTGAAAGATGTTTGTTGCATCTGATGACTAGTTCTGTTCTAAGGGAAGATCAACACTAAGTAATTAAGTATGTTTCTATGATCATATAACAGAAGTTTTGGACTTGGATTTCTCCCCAGGTGCATTTTTTTCATCTTTTCAAAGGCTTTAACTGTTAACAGTTAAAAAAATCAAAAGGTGGATTGGAAAGTGTTTATTGGGTAGAAAACAAAGTGTTAAGATTCATTACATCCATTCAAACCATTTAGATGTAAGGTTTAGTTTCCTCAGGAACCCATGTTAGACCCAGCCTTATTCAATTTGGTGTTTTCTACTTTTCCCAAAAATAAAAAAAAGTATTTTAAAAGTATGCTAATGATTGCAAGATTGGTTTTACACTGCAAAAATCTTTAGATAGAGATGAAGTTAAATGAATATCTAAATGTAATCAGTTTATTGACTAGGGGCATTGGTTTGTCCTTTGGCAGAGAAAAGTGTAAAGTCATGTACTTTTCTAACAGAATTATTAAACAACCCATTTATTTGATAGCTTTTAAATTATAGGATGTTAAGGAATATAAAGACTTGGGAATACTGATCACATCGAATTTGTCTTTTCAACTTTACTCTGACACAATACCAGCTTAAGCAATTAAATATATAGGTTTTCTGCTATGAAATTTATCAACTAGGAATGAAAGTATATTAGTATTAGCATATAAAACTTATATCAGACCCCCTTTGGAATATAACAATTCAATTTAAAACATTAATTTAAAAATATGCAGTTTATGATGAAAATGGGGCACTCTGTGATGAGGGCTCAGTATGTCAGTGTAAGGATAGTTAAACTATTGATTAACATTCAATATAATGTCAAGCAATCTGAGGTTGGAAATTGTTAAGAAAAATGTGATACTTGGGCATGCAGAAATGTGGTATGGTAACAAACCAATTTGTCCAGGGACATCTTCATGTGGGGGTTATGAGAAATAGTAATGGGAATTAAGAGGGTAGGAGAAGAAAGCTAATGGGGTGGGATGAAAGGGTTAAATGGGAATGTAGGATGTTTTGGGAGGAAATGAGGTAAGTGTAGGAGGGGGCTTAATGGGTTTTATGGAAGTGTAACTGTGTAAGGAATCACATTTTGGTGTGAACTTGCTAAGGCAAGTGTTATGTCTGAGACGACCTGTAGGTATTCCTGGAGAACAGATAGGCCTCGAGTTCCTGACTGGTGGCAGGTGGTCTGTATTTGTAATATAATATAAATATATAAATATGTGTATATATTTATTACTTTTATTATTATAAAGTTTTTTTGGGAAATTTGGTTATAGGCAGGGGGGTATATATTGTGGAGGAAGGGCACTCCAGACTAGAATGTTCTGCTTCATAAATGTTACTATGTGATTAATGCAGAACCGGGTGGGTAGTGAACTTTTTACAATATTGGTTTTTGGCAGGATACAGGAATATGAACTAGTTCACATTTTCTAATCTAAAGATGTTGTCGGCAGTGGGGGGATTTGGTATTTGCATGGAGAGAGGTGGCTTGATCCCCTGGTTGGTAGCTTCATTCATTTTAAACTATCTAAATTCCTGGTCTCCATTAAGCAGAGAAAGATTAAACAAACAAACAAAAAAAAGATTAGCATTGGCATTGAAGCTGCCATCTTTTCAGTACTCTGAAGTAGTTAATATCCCCTTTTGAGCCACTTGTGCAGGTCTTGCATATCCTTAATTTGTTCACGGTGTATTTCAGTGATGCTTTGTGAGGTGGAAGGAGCCGCAAATACTTTTTTGCAGGACTATGAGCATGCATGGTATAGCATCAGCAAAAAAAAAAAAAAAAAAAAAAACTCCAAAGAGCCTATTTATGAGGGTGGCAGAAAGGGGACCAGGACAATTTAGAATTAAGCAGGACAGATATAATCAGCACTTCTAACATAATTGTGATTTCATTAACTTTCTTTCTTAGTTAGAATATTAAACCTAAGACACAATTCTGCAGTATAGTTGTTGTTTAATTTTCCAAAAAATGAAGTGGCAGAAGATAGTTTATTATAGGTTCATAGGTTCATAGCTTGGTACTAGGCTATCAGCCCTAGGGCCTATACAAGCCTAGCCATAACAATTTCCTGGCTATTTCTTCCCACATTATTTACTTTCCTGGACCCCTGTCTAGCAGGGCGACTGACGTGATCCCTGGGGTGAATTTCCTTTCTCCCATCCAATTGTCAAGGTTCCTCTTGAAGAGGTCCAAAGAGGCACTCTGCTTGACATGTATGGGCAATCTGTTCCAGAGTCTGGGGAGTCTCTGGGTCAGGAATCTATCCCTCCAGCATGTTTTGTTTATTGTGATGACAAGGTTTAGATCCCTGGAGCGTGTAGCTCTGAGGGAATGGGATTTCTTTAAGTGTAGCATGTCCAACAGCTCTGGGTTTGACATGGCCTTGTATGTTAAGCAGAGATCACCTCTGAGTAGACGATATGTGACAGAGTATAGCTGGAGTTTTTTAAGGTGGTCAGTGTAGGGCATCTGCTTTAGGCCTGTGATTCTTTTAGTGAGGTATTTCTGAGGCCTTTCCAGTTGTTGCAGATGTCTTGAGAGGTACATACCAAATGGGGCGTTGTATTCTATAATGGGTCTAATGAGGGATGAATACAGTGGGACAATGACCTCCTTCTTTCTGGATGAAAAGCCCTTTGTGATGAGGTGTGCCACATAGAAGGATTTCCTGACTGTTGTGGTGATGTGGTTATCGAAGGTGAGACCACTGTCCACCTGTGTCCCTAAGTCTCTTATCACACTTTCTGTGTTTAGTGTACTGCCACCTATATGGTAATTCATGGATACATGTTTTTTCCCAAAGGGGATAACAATACATTTCTTGGCATTGAGCTTGAGCCCATGGCTCTGGCACCAAGCATCTGTTTCTGTAAGGCCCTTTTGTAGAGTATCCACATCATTTGGGGATTCAATAATGGCTCCCAATTTGCAGTCATCTGCAAACTTTGTTAGCCAGAGTCCCTTAGTGTTGACCTGTACTTCAGAGAAGTAGATGCCAAACAAGAGCGGCCCCAGGACTGAACCCTGAGGTACTCCACTTGTCACTTGTCTGGAGCTGGATTTGGAGTCGGCTACTTTTACAGTGTGGGTTCTATCAGTAAGCCATTTAGCAACCCATTGGGTGACATAGGGATTAATGCCCAACTTAGTAAGTTTATCTATGATTCCAGAGTGGGGGATGGTGACAAAGGCCTTGGCAAGGTCTAGATAGGCTGTGTGGACCACCTTACCCTTGTCCATGGCTCTGGAGACTGATTCAAAGAAGTCAATCAGGTTCAGGAGACAAGATCGGCCCTTCACAAACCCAAACTGGGTGGGGTCCAGTGTTTGAAGGTTGCCAATGTCTTTGTTTATAAGTTCCATGATAATACGCTCCATGGCCTTACAGATAAGGCTTGTCAGACTGATGGGACGATAGTTTCCAGGATCCAAGGTGGATCCCCCCTTGTGGATTGGGATAACTGTAGCTCTGCGCCACTCAGTGGGCACGAAACCTGAGGTGAGGCTATGATTAAACATGACACTTAGGTGAGGTGCCAGTTCATATTGTAGTTCATGTAGTACACAGTCCGGGATGTCATCTGGTCCCATGGATGCTGTATTCTTGGCTTTAGAGAGTGCGTTTTGTACCTGTGTGGCCGTTATTACTGGAATTTGGCAATTTTCCGGTATTGAGATGGGCCATTTAGGGGGTGAGAGGGGGGTGAAGTTGGCACTGAATCGATCAGCCAGGATATTGGCAATATCCTTTGGATCAGTATATTTAATGCCATTCTGTTTTAGCTCAGAGCAGATCTGAGCATTGCCATTTAGATTCTTGACATAGTTATAGAATGCTTTGTGGTTGTCTTTGGAATCTTTGGCAATTTTATTTTCGTAACTAGCTTTGGAGGATTTTATGAGGCATCTCAGTTTCTTACTGAGGCTAGTAAGGAGTTTTTGCATCCTGGGATTTTCCTCTTTTCTGCAAAAGTTTCTTCCTTTTGTTGTAAAGTTTGTTTATGGCAGGGGACCACCAGATTGGCTTCCTTTTTTGGATGAGAGCATTTTGGTTCTATTTGGGATGGCACGATTCATGCATGAGTGGATGTGCTCGTACAGTGCCTTAGTGTAGGATTCAGCAGTTGAACTTTCAGTTCCGTCTGCATGGGTGTTATGAAGTTTGTCACTTCTGACTTGAGTAGCATGAAGCTGGCTTTGGAGAAGTTTTTTATGGTGGTTTCTTTACTGGGGGGGTGGGGGTGGGATGTGGATGTTAAGGGTGATTAGCTTATGGTCAGACCTGACTAACGAGGGGGTGACCATAGGTATGGAGCATTGATTTCCCATGTTGGTAATGACCAGGTCTAGGATATTGGAGCCCCTGGTGGGACTATGGATTAGTTGATCCAGGTCATTAGAATTTATGAATTCCAAGAACCGTTGAGCAAAGGTGTGGGGACATGAGTAGTTTTCCCAGTTAATGGCAGGGTAGTTAAAATCACCCAGTATTAGGGTGTTTGGTTCTATCTTAATATTTTCCAGTATGTTTAGAAAGGTGTAGTGAGAATCTTGGGGTATGGTGGGGGATCTGTAGCAAGCTACAATTTGGATTGCAGTGTTAGACCTAGTGTTAGTTGCACTTGGAGAATTTCAGACACATTGTGTTGGCCAACTAGCCTGGTGGTGTGAATATCCTTGGTGAATATTGACACTCCTCCACCTTTAGTGTTTCGGTCCTGGTTTGGTGGCCGAAAAGTGTAGTATGAGTTGTAGCCTGGTATTGCAGGGGTGCTCTCTGGAGCCTTGAACCAGGTCTCAGTTACTGCACAGATATTGATGTTCTCCATTTTTAGGAGTGCCTCGAGAGAATGCATTTTGAGGTTTAGACTTCTAGCATTGAGTAGCATTACCTTCAGATTTTGCATGCTTGTACCTGTTACAGTGGTGGTTTTGTCCTTTGAAGTTTACCTAAAAAAGGCACTATAGGGGTGGCAAGAGCCTTAGCCAGTAACCTGAATCCCAGGGGCGACAGGTGCAGACCATCTCTGGCAAAGCATCGTGGTCTGTCAATCATGTCATCCCAGGCAGACAGATACTGGATCCCCTTTGAATGACACCATAAGCTTAGCCAATTGTTGAAGTCAATAATTTTATCCTTATATTGTGATATCATTCTGGGCGAAGGCAGGATGCTACTCAGGGCTAGGGTCATAGCTGCCTTGGCCACATGATCCGAGAGCTCTTCCATGTCTCTTTTCATGTAGTCCAGGGAGGTACGTCTTAAGTCATTCACTCCAACATGGACAATGACAGAGTCATATTTGTACTTGTTGTGGAGTGACTTGAGTGCATGCGTTATGTGGCGGATCCTGGCACCCGACAGGCAGCTGACTGTAATTTTCTCCTTATTCAACCTGGTGAGAGGGACATCAGTGTGCCGGACTATAGAATCACCTATGACTAAAGTGTTAGGTACATTGTCTTGCCTTAGGGGCTGTTGCTGGGTGGCACACTGGTGTTGTAAACTATGTGACACATTGGTTGTGATTGGTGTTTGTTTGCGTTTCAGCTTCAGAGGTCTTTGTTGCTTGGGCAGGTTACAGTTAAGGGCCTCTGCATATGTGGATTTAGTGTTGCTATATGTGGGTGTTGGTGGTGCGGGTTTAGAAGGGCTATGTGTTGCTTGAGATGTAGTGTGGGTGTTAACCTTCTCCTCTTGACTGTTTAGCACAATCTTGGGTGGAGAGAGCTTTGCTTCCATTTTGGCTATGTAAGTGCATCTCTCACAGGTTGTAGTGTTGGGTGGTAGGAGGAGAGAGTTGTCTGTGTACATGAGGCAATTGCTGCATTGCCCCAGGATGCCCAGATTCACCAGGTGGACAGGAGAAATCACCGGAAGCTGACCCTTGGACATGCTTGGTTTGGGGCTTTTTTTTTTTCTTTGTAAAGTATAGGAGCTGTTTCCTTAGCAAGGTACTTTGCAGTTATAGGCTGTTTAGTGCCTACTATTAATTTCTCCTTGTTAACAAGGAGAGTTCAGTGTTTGTATGAGTTTAAGGCTTCCTAGTGCTTTCCAGCAGGTATTAGAGAAAGTGCTAGTCACAGGGATGCTTAAAGGTAAGATTGAAAAGAATGCACTCTGCAGTGTGCACTAGAGAAGTTAGATGTGAAAGTAGGTAACTTGAGTTTTACCTGTTTAAAAAGTTAAGGTTTAGTGGAGAGTTACTATTTTTAAAACAGCAAGATGGATTGAAAGGGGTGGTCACTTTTGTATTTTGGTACTATGAAATACTGTAGGATAGCCACTAAATTTAAATAATTGAAGGGGTGGGATTTCAAAAATGATGATTTTGTGATTACTCACATAAGCCAGTGAAAGTAGAGAGAAATGAGATATATGGTCAGATTAACATAAGAGGCGGGCAACTAGAAAGACAGTGGTATTTAACAAGACAACTTAAATGGGTGGGAGGATGGGAAAAAATTCTGCCTAACTCAGAACAGAGAGAGCTGTGGTCTCTTTTGAAGTTTTAATATGCTGTTAAAACAGAATGCAAGCAAAACACAAAGTAAAGAAAACAAACTACAGTATTCAAAATATAGAAAGGCAATACAGTAATGCAAAAAATAACAGCAAACTAACCTTTCCTTCACAGCAAAGTGTAGCAGAGTCTGGATGAGCCTTTCTGGTAAGACTGAGGTTAATTTAGTTGTTCTGACCTTTTATGTAGTGCATTGTTGGTGTCTGGAGCTTTTCCTTTGTTATGCACAGAAAAGGGACCTCGGCTTAAGAAAGTACAAAATACATAAAGTATGTTGATCAATGGTGTAGAAATAGAGGATGTCAGCAAGTTTAACGAAGATTGTTGGGTTTTGTCTTGTTCACTCTCTGAATGGTTTCTGTGAACTCCAGGCGAGTTAGAGTGGAGGCTGCCAATACACATGCAAGAGGTGTAAACTGGGGGACAGGAGTTTATTTCACAGTTAAAGTGGTAGTGTCTCTGTGACATTTAGCAGTGTGTTTTTCTCATTAGTAGGGGCGAAATGGCTGGACAGGCACTGTACAGAGCTGTGTAGAATGTCCAGATTTTAACCTCATATGTCTGATCTATTTTTCATATAATTGTGGTTTTTGGCAAATAAGTAGCAAATCATTAAAGACTGAGATTAAAAAATAATGATGGACATTTCAGTTTCAGACTTCATACCATTCAGAAAATTCATGCTAATGTAAACCTTGTTATTCTGTAAGAGCCGTATTTAAAAAGTTGTCCTTAGATTTTGGGCCTTTGTCCAACTTTCATTTATGGCATTGTCCAAATTTCTTGCTCTAAGAAGTGGAGTGGTATGTTGTGTACATATGGTATTGTTTACTCACTTTTCTAGAATGGGGTCTAGTGTTTTGTTTGCATAAGAGATCTGTGAACATAGGTTGACAGCAACCTCTCTTTTGACCACCACATTGCCACTGTGGCCAGAAAGTCCTTTTATGTGGCACATCTCATTACTAAGGGTTTTGCATCCAGGAAGAAAGAGGTCATTGTCTCCCTCTACTCTTCCCTTATTAGGCCAGTCATTGAGTACAATGCCCCATTTGGCATGTACCTCACTAGACACCTACAACAACTGGAGAGGCCAACAAAATACCTCACAAAGAGGATCTTAGGCCGTAAACACTTGCCCTATATGGACAGACTCAAAAACCTCCAACTATTCTCTGTCTCATATCACCTACTTAGAGGCGATTTCTGCTTGACTTACAAAGCCATGTCTGACCCAGCTCTGTTAGAAATGCTACATTTAAAGAAATCCCAATCCCTCTGTACTACACGCTCCAGAGACATCAACCTCATTACCACAATCAACAGAACAAGCTGGAGGGACAGGTTCATAACCCAGAGACTGCCCATGCTATAGAACAAACTTCCCAAACATGTCAAGCGGATTGCCTCACTGGCCGTCTTCAAGAGAAATTTTGATGATTGGATGGGAAATAGAAAATTCACCCTGGGGATCACTCCAGTGGCTCTACTTGATAGAGGCACTGGGAACTAAGGTCGGGTGGCATGATGCCAGGGTAATCCTATGGGCTAGGCTTGTAAAGGCTCCAGAGCCATTAGCCTAGTACACACCTATGAACTTCTGAACCTATGTTGTGTTGCCCGGGTCTATATTATAAGCTCAAAGGTTGAAAACATCAAACACCATATGGTCGATACCATATGGTCGATGTCTTCAACCATCAAACTGATAATAACAACCCCCCCAAAAAAGACAAAAGTACCCTAATGGGTTTAAGTAGAGGGGCAAGCCCCCTGTGCCCCCCACACCCCTGCTACTTAAATATACCAACTCTGAGACCGCACTACATTGCAGTAAATGGAAATGTCCCCTTAGGGAGATTTCTGTTTACACATTCAGTATTCTCAGCGTTCGCTATTCTCATGTCAACAATCGAGTACAAAGCAAAAACTAAGTAAAAATAAAAGAGAAAAAGTATCACACTGGACACAAGAAATGTAGGTTAGCGCTTTCGTTTATATAATCCATAAACTTCTTCAGACAAAATTACATGGGAAATAAACATTTAAATAAACAATTAAGAAATGACATAATTTCCTATCCAAAGAAAAAAGTCACAATAAGAGCCTCATTATCCACCAAAATAAAAGACATACCTAAATATAAGAAAATCTCCAACTACAAAATAAATTACATAAGTCAAACCATCAAAATTATCTTGGCAATGCAAATGCTTGAAAATAATAAATATATGCAAAAATAAGCAAAATCCAAAGTTAATACTCAAAGAACAATATATACAAAAAACATTAAGAGTTTTTATAGAAACACGATAAAAATTATCTAAGTAAAGCCTTCAATTTCAAAACACTCATGATGGAAATAGTGTCATTCAGTCCTGGCAAAGCCGAAGCATTCAACTTGAGTTGCCATAAAAGTTCTTTTCCCTCAAGTTGTAAGGAAGCCGGACCTCCCCTATTATTTACGGCAACCTTTTCAATAATCAAAAAGCAAAATTCATGTGTAGGAAAAGATAAAATATGTCTAGCAAAAGCATTTGTAGTATTTGCTTTAGTGATGGCATAACAATGTTCATAAATTCGTTTTTTCAAGGCCCTATCGGTCTTGCCAACATAGAAGGAAGGGCAATTTCGACATAATGCCAAATAAACCACCCCTCTTGTATTACAATTGTATTTGTCCAATAAGTAATATTTTTTACCATTTATCATAAACATATTGGTTACTAGTATGAACTTACACCAATGGCAGGATCCGCATTTAAACATCCCGCAATGCGGGCGATGACATTTATAATTAGCTGTTTCAAAAATAGCTTTCAAATTTCTACCTTTTCTAAAAGTTACAAGGGGTTGTTCCCCCACATATTTTCTTATTGCACTGTCCTCTACTAAAAAATACCAATTCTTACAAATAATAGCTTTCAACAAAGGTGCATCTTTAGAAAAAGTGGTGATAAAACTCAAGTTGCCAAAATCCCTGCTTTCATAATCAACCTGTTGCACTAAAGGAGTCAATATGTTAGATGAATTTAAAGTATCATTGAGGCACTCAATACACTCATCCTCAGGCAAAATTTTGTAACTGAGGATTTGTTTAAAATAACCATGTGCCCTTTTAGATGAAACTTCATAAATAAGTTCCTCTAATAAATTAACAGGGTAACCTCGTTTCATAAACATATTTCTTAACAGACTGTGCTTATCCAAGAAATCTTCCTCCAATGTTACCATCCTAGCCGCCCTTACTAGCTGTCCTTTAACAACACCCCTCTTCTGATAAGGGGTGGCAGCTGGAAAAGTGGAGGAATGCATTTGAATAAGTGAGTTTTCGGAAAATTTTAGATGTAAATGAATGTAATACAAAATTCTTAGCTAAATTTACATCTAAAAATGAGATCTCATTTTCTTGAAAATCCCATGTAAAATTAAAAAAATTGGTAAAACTAGTCACCCTTTCAATAAACGATTCTGCAGAAGATCTGTCACCCTTCCAAAGAATAAAAATATTGTCCAAATAACGGGTGTACCAGGCGGCCCTTTCCTGGAACACGGGGTCTTTAAATAAAAATTGCCTTTCCCAAAATGCCATTACTGTATTGGCAAAGGTTGCTCCACAAGGGGACCCCATGGCTACACCCGTTTGCTGTAATTAAAATTCAGACTCAAAGAGAAAATAATTGTTAGCTAATACTAATTCCAATAAGTATATGACCAAATTAATTTGATCTCCATCCATCTTCTGGTCTAACAAAAAATCCCTGACCCATTCACATCCTAAGTCTTGTGGTATACAAGTGTAAAGGTCACATACATCGATGGTAAAAAAGTTGAAATCTCCATCAAAAGGAAAACCACTTAAAGCTTCCAAAAAAGCCCAAGAATCCTTGCAAATTTGTTTCTGATTTTTTAGTAAATCTTTTAGTTTACAGTCAACGAATCTGGCGCACCCATACGTGATAGACTGACTACCATCAATGATGGGGTGAAAAGGGGGTTTATTCAAGTTCTTATGCACTTTTGGCAGCCCAAATAATGTAGGAATAATTGGGTGTGCTATGGTAAGAAAATTAAATAAATCAATGTCTATACGGCCTTCAATAAATAAGTCATTAATAAAACCCTTAAATTTACGATAGGCCCCATTGATTTCATTGAGGGAAACCCTCAAATAGGCTGCACTATCCAATAAAGTTAACATATCAGTAGTATAATCAGCTTTATCCATAAAGACCAATCCACCCCCTTTATCTGGTTTACAGATTCGGATATTAGCAAACTGGAAGTATTAGCAACAGCAGGTTTTTCAGAATCAGAGGAAAGTGAACAACGCGGGGCAACAACGTGCCCCTCGATTTCAGAATCAAAGGAAAAAGAAATTCCAGAACAGGAAGAAGAGATAACTCCTCTGGTTCTTGGCTCTGACTCTATCGTTGGAATTTCTAATGTAGAAGACTGTGTGACTATTATAACAAATGTCACTAAGGACTTTAAAAATTTTAATTATTCTTCGTTTAAACCCGACCCATTGCTTGTTGATATTCTTGCAAAAGGTCTTTCCTTTGTTCCTGCTTTCAGGAGCAATATTGCTAGATCTTTGATCGATTTAAAGTTTTTTACTAGGAAATTGAATTTGAATGTGATGCTTGCTAATACTTCCAGCCTTACGAGGGATTTTAAAGTGGCTAGTATTTTTAATCCACCCTTACATCCTTCCATTTCACTATTTGAAAAAATATGTGAGAATGACTTTAGAAGTTTGTTAAACGCACGGCATCCATCTAATTCTTTGGATGAGAATCTTACTAATAGTGAAAAAGATGCTTTAAATAGTTTAAAGTTTGCTAATATCTGAATCTGTAAACCAGATAAAGGGGGTGGATTGGTCTTTATGGATAAAGCTGATTATACTACTGATATGTTAACTTTATTGGATAGTGCAGCCTATTTGAGGGTTTCCCTCAATTAAATCAATGGGGCCTATCGTAAATTTAAGGGTTTTATTAATGACTTATTTATTGAAGGCCGTATAGACATTGATTTATTTAATTTTCTTACCATAGCACACCCAATTATTCCTACATTATTTGGGCTGCCAAAAGTGCATAAGAACTTGAATAAACCCCCTTTTTGCCCCATCATTGATGGTAGGCAGTCTATCACTTATGGGTGCGCCAGATTCGTTGACTGTAAACTAAAAGATTTACTAAAAAATCAGAAACAAATTTGCAAGGATTCTTGGGCTTTTTTGGAAGCTTTAAGTGGTTTTCCTTTTGATGGAGATTTCAACTTTTTTACCATCGATGTATGTGACCTTTACACTTGTATACCACAAGACTTAGGATGTGAATGGGTCAGGGATTTTTTGTTAGACTAGAAGATGGATGGAGATCAGATTGATTTGGTCATATACTTATTGGAATTAGTATTAGCTAACAATTATTTTCTCTTTGAGTCTCAATTTTATTTACAACAAATGGGTGTAGCCATGGGGTCCCCTTGTGGAGCAACCTTTGCCAATACAGTAATGGCATTTTGGGAAAGGCAATTTTTATTTAAAGACCCCGTGTTCCAGTAAAGGGCCGCCTGGTACACCCCGTTATTTGAACGATATTTTTATTCTTTGGAAGGGTGACAGATCTTCTGCAGAATCGTTTATTGAAAGGGTGACTAGTTTTACCAATTTTTTGAATTTTACATGGGATTTTCAAGAAAATGAGATCTCATTTTTAGATGTAAATTTAGCTAAGAATTTTGTATTACATTCATTTACATCTAAGATTTTCCGAAAACCCACTTATTCAAATGCATTCCTCCACTTTTCCAGCTGCCACCCCTTTCATCAGAAGAGGGTGTTGTTAAAGGACAGCTAGTAAGGGCGGCTAGGATGGTAACATTGGAGGAAGATTTCTTGGATGAGTGCAGTCTGTTAAGAAATAGGTTTATGAAATGAGGCTACCCTGTTAATTTATTAGAGGAACTTATTTATGAAGTTTCATCTAAAAGGGCACATGGTTATTTTAAACCAATCCTCGGTTACAAAATTTTACCTGAGGATGAGTGTATTGAGTGCCTCAATGATACTTTAAATTCATCTAACATACTGACTCCTTTAGTGCAACAGGTTGATTATGAAAGCAGGGATTTTGGCAACTTGAGTTTTATCACCACTTTTTCTAAAGATGCACCTTGGTTGAAAGCTATTATTTGTAAGAATTGGTATTTTTTAGTAGAGGACAGTGCAATAAGAAAATATGTGGGGGAACAACCCCTTGTAACTTTTAAAAAAGGTAGAAATTTGAAAGCTATTTTTGAAACAGCTAATTATAAATGTCATCGCCCGCATTGCGGGATGTTTAAATGTGGATCCTGCCATTGGTGTAAGTTCATACTAGTAACCAATATGTTTATGATAAATGATAAAAAATATTACTTATTGGACAAATACAATTGTAATACAAGAGGGGTGGTTTATTTGGCATTATGTCGAAGTTGCCCTTCATTCTATGTTGGCAAGCCGATAGGGCCTTGAAAAACCAAATTTGTGAAGATTGTTATGCCATCTATTTTGCTTTAGAGCAAATACTACGAACGCTTTAGCATGACATATTTTATCTTTTCCTACACATGAATTTTGCTTTTTGATTATTGAAAAGGTTGCCAAAAATAATAGGGCAGGTCCGGCTTCCTTACAACTTGAGGAAAAAGAACTTTTATGGCAACTCAAGTTGAATGCTTCGGCTTTGCCAGGACTGAATGACACTATTTTCATCATGAGTGTTTTGAAATTGAAGGCTTTACATAGATAATTTTTATCATGTTTCTATAAAAACTCTTTTAATGTTTTTGTATATATTGTTCTTTGAGTATTAACTTTGGATTTTGCTTATTTTTGCATATATTTATTATTTTCAAGCATTTGCATTGCCAAGATAATTTTGATGGTTTGACTTATGTAATTTATTTTGTAGTTGGAGATTTTCTTATATTGAGGTATGTCTTTTATTTTGGTGGATAATGAGACTCTTATTGTGACTTTTTTCTTTGGATAGGAAATTATGTCATTTCTTAATTGTTTATTTAAATGTTTATTTCCCATGTAATTTTGTCTGAAGAAATTTATGTATTATATAAACGAAAGCGCTAACCTACATTTCTTGTGTCCAGTGAGATACTTTTTCTCTTTTATTTTTACTCATGTCAACAATATCGGATTCAATATTGTTGGCTTTCGAGAATATAAAATAGACCCATGTTGCCCTCCCTGCCCCATGCCTGGTGTTGGGGATGGTGGTGAGGCTGGACACATTTGTGTTGTGCTTGGTCTTTGTGTTCTTGCATCTGCCCATTTTGATATTTGGTGGGATAGATATGTGCCCAGGTCCTGTGCTATGCTTACATAGGGGGCTGTTTCTGGGGGAGTGTTTGTGACTGTGGGTGGGCTGTGTACAAGTCTTTGCTGTGTAATTGTGTTTTTTGGGGGTTTTTTTATGTGGTTTTGGCTCTTTGGGCTGTGGTGTTGGTAGGGAGTGATCAGGAGGGTAGTGACTTTTTAGGGTTGGGAGGTGCTCACGACTAATGGTTGTTTACAAGCATGTGTGGTATGGTGCTGACCATTACGGGAATGATGGCTTGGAAGTGCAGGTGAGCAGTTTGTGCTAGTTGGACGAGGAAGAAAAAATGAGGTCATATAAATGAATAAATTAATGACAGAGGGGAGGGCGATGGAGATTTATATGGGTGGGAGACCAATTTTGCAGGAATTCTAAGTTGTGTTGCTGCACGTGGGCACGTCATGTGCTTGCCCCCAAACTTTGTGCCCACGAGTGCCCCACTACCTGGAGGATTAAATAATAATGGTCAATTGCAGCTTTAAAATTGCACACTAATGACAGCATAAATTGCTAGCAGGAGTTT
>NC_056744.1:1319737830-1319778450 GCF_019279795.1 Protopterus annectens
GGAGAAAAAGTTATGGCTAAAAAGTATAGGAATACATACAATGTTTATATTGTAAAGGCAGAAAGAGGGTATAGGATGGAGGCTTGAGCTCATGCAATGCAAAGGGCAGAGAGAAGACTAGCCACTAAACAGGATGTGCAGAGCCAGGAATGGTTTAGATGATGTTTCTAAGAGGTTTTGAAGCTGTTGACCCTTTCCATTTGTTTAATATGAGTATTAATGATGTTCCATAGTTTTGACATATGGTGGAAGTAGAAGGAATTCCCAGCAGTGATTTATTGATGGTTAGTGAAACATTTTATCTCTTTCTTTTCTGAAGAAAATGTCACAGAAGAAAATGTCCAAAAGTAGACCAGACAAACTTCATACTACTGTATCTGTTATACTTTATTTGTCTCAGAACAAATTCTTGCCAAACAGTTAATTCTGTCAGAGCTATTTCAATTCTATTATAACACAGCTAGACAGATGAATAGACTAAGGCACACTTAGTCTAAGATGTCACCCCTAAATGAAACATACTGTCCAGTTTTTATACTCTTTTCAACCAATTTTATTTTTAATGTCCTTGTGACTTGTTCTTCTGGTTTCTGTCTGTGTCATGAAAAAGTCCATGGTTATTTCATGCCCTTTTTTGGTTCTCGCTGTATCTGAAGACTTCACAAAAGTCTCTCCACATCATCTTTGCATCACTTGACCTGTCTGTATTTTATTTATTTATTTATTTCTGCATCTGAAAGCCAAGAAAGTCAACTTCCTTTTTTCTATAACAGGATGCATTTACAGTATTGCCCATAATTATATGTTATTAATATTTAAGCTGAACATCACTGTTCTTGCAAAGCAAGTATATTATTTTGAAAACTGCTGTTTGGCCTTGCACATTTCCTTTCACTGTACACACAGTATATTGGGGGGGGGGGAACATTTTAATTTACACAATATCTATCAATTTCCACATTTTATTTAAGACCCATGAAAATTGTAAGACAATTGACAACAGAATACGATCTTTAGTACTTTGAATCCCTTGGTCAGTTGCAACATACGAATAGGTTCATAGGTAGGTACTGGGCTATCTGCCTGATGGCATATATTAGCCCAGCCACGTTGTGCGGTATTCACTGTCCCTTGCATTTAATGCTATTTTTTTAAAGAATGTTACATTACCAACAACTGTTACTTGATTAATACTTTTATTAGCACAAATATTATAATGACGATAAGAGCAATTAATGCGGAAGTTGTAGTACCCCACCATAGACACATAGCCATTATTACTTATCTATTTTTAACTGTTTTTTGCTTCCTTAAGCAAGTTGTCAGTCTTGCAGTTACACACAAGCATTTCAAAATCTTGTCAAATTAACCCTTGCTTTACAAGGCAAAACCTTGTATTAGAAACAAGCATATTTCTTTTGCATTGCATAATTTCATTATTGCTTTGGGAAAAGAATATTTTAAAAAAGGAGTTTACAGGAAAATGTGATCCTCTGTACTTAATAGCCTTTCTTCATTGTTAACAACAGTTACTTGTTTGACAGTTTTATAACACATCTGCTCTATCTGAGATAGCTCCATAAGTTGCATTTACTATTAACTTTGTAACTTTCCATATTGCCTTAGTGGCACCATACCAGTAAAAAATTCATCTCCTGAAATAACACCATTTCTTATGTCCAGCTTTTTAATTTTTCCCTATTTTTTTTTTTTTTATCATGATCCTCCCTCTTTTTCTGGTGATTTTTTTACCTTGTCCTGTGGTAATGTGTGAGTAATTCTCATTATTGGACCTGCATACTCTATGGAACAGAATTTCTTCTCTTTCATTTCTTACTTAAAAGAAGTATTATGTGTTAACTCCCATGCTGTTTTTATTTTATACTCAAGCTTTTTTACATGACCATAGTTCTTTTGAAAACAGTATCCCTTTTTCTATTTCCATCAACTGTAAATGTTTTTTTTTTATGACTGATTATTTTACAACTTTACTTTTATAAGATTTTTTTAACATAAAACATACAGATGTGTAACCTCTACAGGGACTGCATGTAATGGCATTTTCCCCTCTGTAATAAATATGGCTAAAAACCCAACAATTTGACTTGTCACATGCTTTTGCAAACACATTTTGCATGTCCAAAATATATTGAAATCAGGTATCCAATCATGATGTCCCTGTTCTCATAATTTAGATATAATATGAGTCTCTCTCCCCATTTTTTCTTTGTAACTGATTTATTTGCATAGATTGCCTTCTCTATTTATAGATTGCTATTATATAAATAAATTTAAACTTTTTAAGACTGTTAACAGAGTGTTACCGTACTGATACTGTTTGATTGTTATTAACTTACACTGATTTGTATGAACCAACATGGTGTGCTGCTTTTGCTTGGATTTTTATTAGCTGAAAAATGCTATTTGTCTAAGTTTTAATGACTCTGTACTTTACTACCTGTATGTATTGCTGTGTATTATTACCCGGATGGCAGTTACACCAGTTTGACTAATGATGTTTTTGCTGTACTAGTTTGTTAATAAGACTGTTTGCTGTTATATTTTATGTAATACATTCTTTTGAAAATATGACAATACAGTCACTGTTTTTTACCAATATTGATCCTGTTTGCTCTTTGCATAAGCTGCCTTTGGGGATTAATGTGGGGAGGTTGACCCTCTCTTGTTACTATAGAACCTTTTGTCATTTAGAATTTGTCATAGGTACTGCCTTAAATGTTACTCCATTTCCAGACGTAGATGTGGACTTACATGTCCAACATTTAATTGCATTGTTTAGTTTTGCATATACCATTTGCACTACTGTAAATGTGTTTACTGTATTTGTATTAACTTTAACTTTACATTGTATCTGTATTAACTTTAACTTTATGTCTATATGGCTGTAGGTTATTTCTGTGTTTATTTTGAATCCGTCCTGGCTTATTAAACCAGAAAAGTAATATTCATTTTTCTGTCTTTTACTCTCCTCTTTGTTTAACATTAAGTTTTGTATACTAACATTGTCTTCCATTGCTGTAAAAGATCCCTGTGCTTTGCTGCCAACAGATAACCTGTATTTTGTTAATTTATTGCTTTAATGCCTATTGCCTGCCATGATCTGGTATTTCATATGGTATACTTTATTTTTTTATGTATCCCTCTGTGTTTGTTCCTGTGACTGATTGTCCCTTAATGTATTTTTTTTATCTTGATTTTTTCACTATTTTTGGGTTTGAAGAAGCACTATTATTTGCATAGATAACCTTTTGTATTTTACTTTTCTTTCATCTTTTGTAATAGGTTCATAGGTTCATAGGTTTATACTAGGCTATCTGCCCGAGGGCATTTACAAGCCTAGCCCATAGTTTTGTGGCTTACGCCACCCCTTTAGTATGGGGAACTATACCCATTATTTTGCTGTGCCTCTGTCGAGCAGTGACACTGAGGTAATCCCTGGGGTATATCTGCGATCTCCCATCCATTGGTCAAGATTTCTCTTGAACAAGGCCAGCGAGGTGCTCTGCCTCACATATACCGGGATTTTATTCCACAGCATAGGGAGTCTTTGGGTGATGAATCTATCCCTCCAGCACGTCCTATTAATAGCCGTGTCGAGGTTTAAGTCTCCCGCCCTTGTGGCTCTGACGGATCTAGATTTTTTGAGGTGAAGCATATTCATCAAATCTGGGTTTGACATGGCCTTGTATGTTAGGCAAAGGTCACCTCTGAGCAAGCGGTAAGTGACTGAATAGAGCTGGAGTTCTTTCAGTCGGGCAGCATAGGACAGAAGTTTGAGACCCTTTATCCTTTTGGTGAGGAACTTTTGTGGCCTCTCCAGCTGCAGCAAGTGTCGGGTCAGATACATTCCGAATGGGGCATTGTACTCAATCATTGGTCTGATGAGTGATGAGTATAGGGAGACTATGACCTCCCTTGATCTAGATGAGAATCCCTTCATGATAAGGTGGGCAATGTAGAAGG
The DNA here is from genome assembly GCF_019279795.1 of Protopterus annectens. Classification (NCBI taxonomy): domain Eukaryota; kingdom Metazoa; phylum Chordata; order Ceratodontiformes; family Protopteridae; genus Protopterus; species Protopterus annectens. The sequence continues at coordinate 1,319,741,815 of NC_056744.1, forward strand.
TCTTCCTAACTACTTTAGCTACATGGGTGTCGAATGACAGACTACTATCAACCTGGGTCTCCAGGTCCCTGATAACTTGTTCTGTGCTCAGTGGATTGCCACCTATTTGGTAGCTAGGGGTAACCTTGTTTTTCCCGAAGGGTATGACTATGCATTTTTTGGCATTTAACTTTAGGCCATGGCTCTGGCACCAGTTATCCGTTTCTGTGAGACCCTTCTGAAGGATATCTGTGTCAGATGTGTTTTCTACTATGGCACCCAGTTTGCAGTCATCTGCAAACTTTGTCAGCCATAACCCTCCTGTGTTTGCTTGTACTTCGGAAAAGTAGATGCCAAACAAGAGTGGGCCCAGGACTGAGCCCTGTGGTACACCACTTGTGACAGGCTTTGAGTCTGACATGGCGCCAGCAACTCTGACCCTGTGGGTTCTGTCACTCAGCCAGTTTGCAACCCATCTTGTGATGTATGGGTTAACATTTAAGCTGATGAGTTTTTCAATGATACCCGAGTGGGGTATTGTATCGAAGGCCTTCGCCAGATCGAGGTAGGCTGTATGGACTGCCTTTCCCTCATCAATGGCTTTGGTGACTGTTTCGAAAAAGTCAACCAAGTTTAGAAGGCATGATCTGCCTTTGACAAAGCCAAACTGGGATGGATCCAAAGTCTGCAAATTCCCTATGTCTTTATTTATGAGGTCCATTATGATCCTCTCCATGGCTTTGCAGATAAGGCTTGTCAAGCTAATGGGCGGTAATTTCCAGGGTCGGTGGAGGCACCGCCTTTGTGAAGTGGGACCACAGTTGCAGTGCGCCACTCCCTGGGTATGTATCCAGAGGTAAGACTATGATTAAACAGCTTTCCTAGCTGTGGGTTTAATTCCTCATTGAGTTCGTGGAGCACACAGCCGGGGACACCATCAGGTCCCATGGATGCTGTGTTTTTTGCTTTGGAGAGAGCAGTTCTCACTTGGGCGTTGGAGATGTTTGGGGGCTGCAATCGCTTGGTATAGATATCTCTCCTGTTGGGGGGGGGAGAGAAGTTTGCACTGAACCTGTCAGCCAGTATGTTGGCAATGTCTGTAGGATCAGTAATCTTCACATCATTTTGAACTAGTTCTGAGCATATCTGGGAGTTTCCTCCCAGGTTTCTAACATAGCTAAAGAAGGCCTTATGATTGTCTTTTTGAGTCTTTAGCTATTTTTCTCTCAAAATTTGCTTTGGATGATTTTATGAGAGCTCTTAGTTTTTTACTTATAGTGATCAAGGGTGTCTTACCTTTTAAGGATTTTGCTCTATCTTGTAGTAGCTTCCTCCTTTTGTTGTAGAGTTTGTTTATGGCTGGGGTCCACCAGACTGGACGCTTGCCTTTGGTACAAAGAGTCTTTGTTTTGCTTGGGATTGCCTTATCCATGCAGTCCTGCAGGTGCTGGTAGAAGGCATTTGTAAGTGATTCAGCGGCTTGAGTACTGTTTTCCACCAGCTCGGGGGCCTTAAAGGAGACCACACTAGTTTTTAGAAGTGTGAAGTCGGCTTTCGAGAAGTTCTTTACTGTGGTCTTTTTTATTTCAGGTGGGGGTGGGATGAGGACCTCCAGCGAGATTAGTTTGTGATCTGATCTCACCAGTGAGGGGTATACTTCCAGTGTTGAACATTGTGCTCCCATGTTCGTGATGATGAGATCAAGTATGTTTTCTCCTCTTGTGGGGATGGTGACTAGTTGTTCCATGGCATTTGAGTTTATGAATTCCAGGAACTTTTGGGCTAGGTTGTTTGGGCTTGAGTAGTGTTCCCAGTCTATATTAGGGTAATTGAAGTCACCTAGTATGATGGTGTTTGGTGATACATTTATCCCCTCTAGTGTTTTCAGGAAGGCCATGTGAGGTTCCTGAGTTTGTGAGGGTGGCCTGTAACATGCTACAATTTGCAGAGCAGTCTTGCCTATGGTTAATTGCACCTGGATGGTCTCCGATGCATCGTGCGTTGCCACCAGTCTTGAGGTGTGGGTGTCCTTGATGAATATGGATACCCCCCCTCCTTTCTTGGTATTGTCCGGATTTTGGGGCCGGAACGCATGATAAGAGGTAAAACCTGATAGTGCTGGGGTGCTCTCAGGAGCCTTGAACCAGGTTTCTGTCACTGCACAGACATCGATGTTCTCCATACTGAGAAGGGCCTCGAGTGCGTGCATTAAAGTGACCTATTTTCTTACAAGTAAAACATATTACATGTTTTTCTGAACTGTACTGTATATTTGTCTGTAAACCTTGTGGAGCAGAAGCTGCTTGTGTTCCCCCTGTGTTTTATATAAGACCATGTATTATATCCCCTTCCTTTCACTATGTAGTCTACAAGCTGTTTGTGTACATTTCCTATGTGCATCTGCAATACTGCATACTTTTTTAAATTGTCTAACACTCTGGCTTAATCTTCGAGTCTGTATCTGTCTGTCAGGCAGAAACTGATTTTAAAGCTGCATATGCATTTTGAACTGCTTTAACATAACATCTTGCCTTACCAAAACATTATTTTGTTTTTTTTTTAACTGCTTTAACATAACATCTTGCCTTACCAAAACATTATTTTGTTTTTTTCTGTCATGCTATTTAGACTGTCTGTAAAACAGTTATGTGAGCCTAGACACTCACCTGTTTTAGCTGCTTGCTTTGCTTTCCCATTTGCCAAAGCATTTACTGTAGCCTTTTCTGTATCATTTTTATGTGCTTTGATTTTGACAATACTAAACTTTCCCTGTAAATCATTTTGGGAATGAAGGTTCATAACTCTCATACTGGAGCATGTTTTAGGGGTTTGCCAACACTGTTGATGAATATTCTTGACACAAACTGGCATGTGAAAATGCAAAAAAAAATTAAATAAAGCATTATTTGAAATAGAACACACAGTGGGCCAGATTCAGGAAGACTCCGTGTAAGAGTTATAACTCTTACACGGAGGCTGCAGTTAAACGGTGTGATGTCAGCATGTCATGCATATGCATGAGGTGCATGAAGCATGCTGAATCACACTGTAACTGTTACACGGTCCGTGTAAGAGAGTAGGGGGCGTGTCCGTAGGCTAAGCCCTGCATGCGGACACGCCCCCGGAAGTGTAGAATGGCTGAAAGTAAACAGCCACGAGAGAGGCCATGGAAATGTAAATAAACACACTACACAACACATTCCCCCACAGACCATCAGTGTACAAAGTGAACAGATGCTATACTGTTTAAATTTTTTTTAAACCCCGTAAATGTGTGCTACTGTGTGCGCTCGTGTGTGCGGGTGTGCTACTAGCGCAATTGCAGTTAGCAGGCAGTGGAGAAGGATATGAGAACTAAATATGCAAAGTCAGCCAAGAAGTAATAGCTTAGCGGTAGAGTTGCCGGCTGAAGAGGCAGGTTAGGCAGGCAGGGTTCAAGCCCACACAACAACCTTTTTTTTATTTGTAAATAAGCACTAAAAAGGCCCCTGACAGTATTGTACAAATGTAAAAGTATACCCTTTTGTAAAATGGAATGAAATGGAGCATATATTTTGAAGTAACACAATAATAAAAATATTTAGAAATGTACTGATAGCTAAGCTGCAGTGAGACAGAATGCTTGTAGCTGAGTAGTGTTTAAAAGGCTGCAAATTGCTTGCCCGTAGCTAAGCACCGGTTTAACAGACTCAAACTGTGTGCAAATAGCTGTGCTTAGCTTAACATGTGTGTCACTAGCCAATTAAGGTTTATCCCAGCGCACACCGTTTGCGTGCCGCTCCCACAAGCTAACTGTCAGTGCGCATGTGTTAGCTCATCACAAATGAGCGCAGACCTGCCTTTAAGTGCTTAAAAGTGCTTTTGGCATGATTGATTGACAGGTCCTCAACTCATTTCTGTCATGAAAATTAAAAATCAGTGGTCAGATTCAAACCCAGGACACCATGCACTAGAGTCAAGGTACTAAACCACTAAGCCATGACAGCAATACTTAGAAATGCAGAAATAGCATATACATAGGATAAAATCCAGAATGGAGCATGCTAAAGCAGTTTCTGTGAAGTAGATACAATTCCAAAATGGCCAATCACAGAAATGTGCGGGAAAAGCGGCATATATAAGCCCCATAGGTGGGAATACACAGCAGAACCGATTGTAGAATAGACCTGCAGTCAGAATGAGTGGAATAGGTGAGGGACGTTGCTTTTGAGCACAGCGTTGGGGCGTTGAGGAGTCCAGATACATGGTCTGGCTCCTAGTCCATCATCACGAGGCCCAACTCATGCAGGGCCAGGTCTCATGGGGAGCATACAGGGTGGAGGCATGGGACCGGTTGGCTCGTGATCTGACCAGTGCTACTGGCATTCCACGCACTGGTGAGCAGGTCCGTCACCACCATGCGGACCTGAAGTGACGTAAGCAAGACCAGTTGACCGAATGGATCCAGGAGGCCCGGGATATGCCCAACGCCCCACTACTGAGTAAGTTACATTTTACTTATGTATGTAAGGATTTCAACTAGCTGATACCATGGAGATGTGTAGTCCAATATTACTTCTTTCGTATTACAGCTGCAGGTGTCCGCTCTGCGAACCACGAGACGCATGACCATAGGCTGGCGCGGCTGCACCACCATGCAGGTTAGTAACCCCACCCAGTACTTGTAATTAAATATTATACTGTAGCATGTATCAGAACACTGCAGTGTATTGATTAAAAGTAATATAATGTGCAAGCAAGAATTGAAAGTCTGCAGGTATGGCTGCAACAAGTTCATCAGTATGCAAGTGTAACTGGAAATATAATTGATAGAAATAAATAGTGCTGTAATACAGATGTCCCACCATTAATTAAATATAGTGTAACCTGCAGTAGTCTCAAGAGTACAGCTGCAGAATCTGAGGTAGTCACATGTGAGATATATCCCCTGTTGAAATGCTGAATCATGACAGAAGTGAGGCTGTTGGAAAGTGTTTGAATCACCACCGGTCTAATATGTGAACAAAGCCTAGAAGTACCAACCTGAACTGTGAAGTTGCAGGATGTGTGAGAGTGACAGAAAGGGTCATGTATGAATAAATAAAGTAGTAATAACCCCTGAATATATTAGCCTCAGTGTGTTTCTACAGAACTAAATGCATGTGGGAAGTACAAATTAACATCCCAAACTGATTTCAGTGTGTCAGAATCTGGAATGTCTAGGCCAAAATCTGTATATGGTGATAACAGTAAACAATTTGCAGATAGAATGAATGATTATCTGACAGACTAAACAGCCATAGTTGTCCCCTGTCCTGTCATCAAAGTGTAGCAGGATGATGTATCTGATCAAATTCAAAATAAGTAGGATAGTGATGTATTTGTAACAGGTCTAGCATGACAGTCAAATAAAAATCATTTTGAAACATCAACCTCAACTTAATTGTGTACCTATTACAAATTTATATCAATGTGTAACTTATGAATGTGTCATCACTTTCTATCTCCACCCACTAAATATTGGTATGTGAACATTTCATTAACCATGGACATTTGTCCGTTTCAAAAATATATGCATGTCTGTTTGTGCATGTGCCCTGTTCATACCTGCAAATCTGATGGCCTGTTGCCATTAATCAACCCTGCATGTTGTTTGATTGTGTATTTCCGTTCAAATAATGCATGTGATATTGATATGCCCCTTGTTCAATGGTGTTAATATCTGGGTGTTTGTTTAATGGGAATACCAATGCATGCTGTTACAACTAATCTGAATGGAATAATATGCCACTAACCCAAACTAACATAACTACTCACAAACCTAGAACGCTTGGGAAGGCAGGTCCCAGCGGACCCACCTCTCCCACCTCAGCTGGCGACTGCACCTGGCACTAGTGCCCAGGCCGGACCCTCCTCCGGTGGCCCTGTGCCACCTTCGGGTGGAAGCACTGCAGGGGATGGGGCCCGTCCCCCCTCTGCAAGCATGGCCAGAGGAGTTCATCCACTCACCCTCCAAGGTGTCCGGTCTGTGGTGTGAAGGGAGATCCAAGACTCTGTTCTTGGGCCCCTACGCCAGCTCGAGGCTCGGGTGGCACACCTAACGGGCATGCCCGTTGCCCCGCCTACACAGCCCCCAGCACAGCCCCGTCCTGGGCTGTGAAGGAACAGTGGCAACTGCCTATGGGTGGGGATATCAGTTCCACTGTTGTCATCTGTGGGCTCATGCGTCTTGGATATCCCAACCTCCGTCCCCGTCAATTGTGTAACCCACCCCACTTGTGTCATACACCGCCCCTGTATGCGTCTTGTCTGTTAACCTACCCAACCTACCTCCCCAGCTATACCGACTTCCTTCACCTGACATACCACTCTCACCTGAAAAAAAAAAAAAAGGGCACTCTGTACCCACAAAAAAATTACGCCCCATACATAGCTGTCCATGTCGCACACATGTCCGCTTGACATTGAAACTGTTAATTACAATTGGCTTTACAACACACATTAATGTTGTCCTGACACCTCTCTCAGGGGTGGAAGGTTTCAAATGTTTCTCCAAAATACATGGAAATGCACAGCCGTTGCTGCTAAAGACATGGGCATCTATGGGCCTTACCTACATCCCTCCTGCAAATCCCACGCTTGTTTCCCTACTGTTTTACCCTCTTTGTGACCCCTTTTTCATCACTTTCCTGTCACCCCTTTTTCTTTTCTTTCAAAGAAAATAGAGCGGGTGTGCGCTTGTGTTAGCGGAGCTCACCGCCAGTGCGCATGCGTGAGCTCTGCGCAAACGAGCATAGACCTGGTTTTAAGTGCTTAAAAGTGCCTTTATGGCACTTTGATTGACAGGTCCTGTACTCAATTTGAAAGTTTGGAAAGAAAAATAAAATCCCACTGCCAGTCTCAAACCCAGGATCTTGGTAACATTAGTCTGCATGACCTACCACTAAGCCATGACTGCCATACAAGAACATAGTGCTAAAATAAATATAACATGTAATAGTAAGGATCAATATAAAGGAAATATAGGAGGTGTACTACCCAAAGCATTTCAGGTAGAGTTTTAATGGCTGAATTACTGGATTCCCACACTAGTTCAGTGTTAACAGAAAAAGCCCTGCTAATTGTTAGCTTGTACATAATAATGTAAGGTAATGTACATATATGAAGGTATGTATATGTACACATACATACATATAAATATATACTAATACATATGAAATATAGTCGTAGGTGTCAGTATCCATACACACTCACTACAGGAAACAGTGAAGATAAATGCAGCAGCGGGAATATGCAACACAGCCTGACTCCTGTGAGACCTACTAACCCCTTTACTGCTGAAAGGTGCCTCCAGCACTTTGATTGATAGACCCTGTTCTCAATTTGAAAGCAAAATACAAGCATACTAGTAGGCCCTAACACAAGACCATTGTAACACTAGTCTGTATGACCTACCAGCAAGACATGACTCTCATACAGGAATATAGTGCTAAATAAGTGGAACATGTAATAGTAGGAATGAAGATAAAGGCAATATAGTATGTGTACTACCCAAAGCATGTCAGGCAGACTTTTATAGTCCCAATTACTGGATTCCCATACTAGTGTAGTGTTAACAGAAACAGCCCTGCAAATTGTTAGCTTGTACCCAATATTGTCAGCTAATGTACATATATGAAAGTATGTATATGTACACATATGTTTATATAGCAATACATATGAAATATAGTCGTAGGCGTCAGTATGCATACACACTCACTACAGGGAACAGGTGGGAGAAATGCTAAAACCTGAATTCACAACACAGCATGAAGCATGAGAGATGTACTAACCTTCACACTCACAGAACATTTTCCAACAGCATACCAGCATGGTCCACGCCCTTACAATCTGAAAGGGCAATGCCTATCTCACATACCCTTTTATAGCACTGTCCTGAAATCACAGTGAGACATGCAATCAGTACACAACTGACTGTATGCAATTAGCCAATGCTGCCTTACAATTGGTGCAGAGGCCATCACATGGACCTATGCAGATACCTACAAAAGCATTCAGTACCCACACTCCACACATGCAATACAGTCATTGCACAAACCTAATGAGAAAGAGAGAGAGAGAGAGACAGAGAGAGAAAAAAATATATACAGACAGCCAGCAGCAAAACCAGCAGCAGCAGCAGCAAACAGCAAGCAGCAAGCAGCACCACTGACACAGCAACAGCTGCCACAAACACAGGTAATGCAAAGTAGCAGGTTAATACTGTGTTTACTGTGACACCTCCAAATGTATCATAGTTCACTATCTATAGCTATGTCCATGAGATAGGTTGTGTGTACATAGTCCTGAAATATATACATATGTAATATTGCTGTACATGTTGCCCATACTTGAAACTTCCATAGCTTAGAACACAAGGCCAGTTCTGCATATGATGCAGTAGTTACCAGGGTCAGTAGAGGTTACTCCTCATTGGTGTGGGACCACTGTGTATGTATGGCACTGTTCAGGTACATATCCTGTAGTATGGCAAGGGATTAATATCAGACTGTCATGTGGTGCTATGTCCTCCAGGGGTGAACGTAGCACACATCCAGGGATACCATTTTGTAACAGTGATGCTATGTGTTCTGCAATGTTGAGGGTGGCCCTCACCTGGACATGTCAGAGGATAGGGAGGTTACAGTCATCTGTGATAACTATTACCGCATGTGTAGGAGAATGGGGGAGGGTACCTGCACCTAAACTGTCTGCAACAATGTTGCCAATATCTGTGCATTTGGTGAATGTGAAGCATCTTAACACTGATGACCACAGATGCCTTGCCTTCATGTGAATATGCCCTGTGCTGCAGTAGCCTCCTGCTATTGTTATACAATGTGCCTGTATCTATAGTCCACTGGACAGGATAAATAAGTGCTGTGCATATGTTCTGGGTTAGATATGTGTATGCACAGTACATGCAGTATGTGGGATGTCTGTGGTAAGCATATGCAAAGGGGCCAGCAGTGTGTGTTGTGGCTTCCACTGGCCCAATGGGCTGCATGGATAGCATCACAGTCATAACTAGTGAATAGCTGTGTAATTACATGCATACATAGCAAGGTAGTGTACTGTGCTTGTGGTGTTGTTGGGATATGTATATCCAGGCTGAGTAATGTGTGTCCACATCACAGGGTTGGATGGCAACACACATCCAGTATGTAGGGATGAACACCCAGAGTGTTTCAGATGTGTCACCTGTGCAGAAATATCTGGCCATTACCTGTGCATCCCCCACAGCACACACACATGCAACATATGGCAGAAGTACTATAGCAGTACACATAGGTTCATAGGTTCATACTAGGCTATTTGCCCTAGGGCATTGATAAGCCTAGTAGAATGTGTTTGTCTTTCGCCACCCAATTACAAGTAAAGCTGCTATGCCCTTGTCCGACGTTAATATACTGTGCCTCTGTCTAACAGTGACATAGAAGTGATACCTGGGGTACAACTATGATCTCCATCCACTCATCCAGATTCCTATGGAAGAGAGTCAATGAGGGACTCTGCCTAACCTGTAGTGTGAGTTCATTACAGAGTGAAGGGAGCCTCTTGGTTAGGAATATGCCCCTCCAGCATGTCCTATTTATGTCAGTGCTGAGGTTCAGGTCTCCTGAGCATGTGGCTGTATGGGGCTCTGATTTCCTGAGGTGCAGCATGTTCATTACTGCTGGGTAGGACATGGCTGTATATGGCATGCACCGATTGCCTCTGAACAGGCAGTATGCCACTGAGTCCAGCTGGATTTCCTTTAAGTGGGCAGCATATGACATCTGTTTGAGCCATGTCATCCTCTTGATGAGGTACTGTTGTCCTGTACCAGTTGCTGTAGGTGTCTGGTTAGGTACATCCCAAAAGGTGCATTGTACGCAATTATAGGCCTGATGATGGATGAGTAAAGAGGCACAATGACCTCCCCTGCCATACATGTGAATCCCTCATGATTAGCTGGGCTATATAACATGTCTTTCAATCCACGTTGGCCATGTGGTTGACAAATGACAGACTGCTATTATGTTTGTTCCCCAGGTCCCCAATTACGTCTTCTGTACCCAATGGCCTAACACCTATGTGGTACTTTGCCACCAATGTGGAGGTGTGGGAATCTGTGTTGAATATTGATACTCCCCCTCCTTTGTTCAAGTGTTGGGGCCGATAAGAATGGTAACAGCTATAACTTGGTAGTGCTGGTGTGCTCCTGGGAAACCTGAAACAGGTTTATGTTACTGCACAGATATCGATGTCCATAATGCTACGTAGGGTTTTGAGTGCGTGTATCCTGAGGTCTAGACTTCTGGTGTTGAGTAGCATCACTCTTACTTCCTCATCCTTTGTGATACAAATGGATGTGGGTTTGCCTTATGAGCCTTGCCTAATACAGGCACTATGGGTGTAGCAAGAGCCTCCGCCAAAATCCAATAGGCCAGGGGTGACAGGTGCAAGCTGTCCCTAGCAAAGCATACCACCCCAAGATGACAGGCATTGGCACACCTGTGAATGACACCAGTATGTCAGTCAGTTGTTGGAAGGGATCATCGTGCCTTGATATTGTGGCATCGTTCTTGGTGAGGGTAAGATGCTACTCAAGGTCAGGGTCAAACTGTCTTGGGCTACATGCTCAGAGAGCTCCGTACTGTCTCATGTCATGTATTCCAGCGAGGTATGTGTCAGGTCATTCACACCAGCATGGACATTGACTGAGTCATACCTGTACTTGCCTTGGAGTTACTTGAGTGTTTGTGTTATGTGGCGGGTCGTAGTGCCCAACAGGCTGCACACTGTGACCCTCACCTCGTTAAGCCTGGTGAACGTGATGTCAGTGTGCCTGATGATAGAGGCACCTAGTACAGGTGTATGAGGTGTGTTGTTTACTGTTAATGGCTGTGAGTGTTCAGCACATTGGCTTTGTGTGATATGTGTTGCACGTGTTTGTTTCCATGGTAGTGGTTGCTTGAGTGTCTGCTTAGGAGGTCTCTGCTGCATAGGCAGACCTGTAGTCCGAGCCTACGAGTATGTTCATGTGTGATCATGTGTTAGTTCTGCTGTCGTGGTAGGTCTATGTGAGACTGGAAGTGTAGTGAGTGTGGTTTCCTTCTCCACCTGACTGGTTATGGCAGTATTGTGTAGAGAGAGCCTAGCCTCCAGTTTGGTATATGGTTGCATCACTCACATGAGTTTGAATTTGTTGTTAGGAGGAGGGGGTTGTCTGTGTACCTGCAGATGTTCTAACATTGTCTCTGGATTACCACACTCACCAGCTGGACTGGGGAGGAGACTGACAACTGGCCTTTGGACATGCTAGAATACTATTGTGAATACCGTAATAATTGAAAACAAGGTCCAGTGGGGAGTGAGGGTGTACTGATATTACCTACTACTGCTGACTGATATAATAGCTTCAGTGAGCAAGTGCCAGGTAACCTAAGTGCAATGTGTCACAATTAAGTAAATGCAACAATGACAAGCAGTCACTTGCTGTCATGTGTAGCATGGAAATACGTACAGTAAGCAATGCAGATATCAGTAGTGAGTCACAGAAGTGTTGAGAAGCTGTGTATTATGTGGAAGTAGCGTACCAGTGAAATAACAAGCTAACAAATAACAAGCATATAAACAAAGCTAGATTCAGGAGGCCTGGATATAGTGTTTGCTACAGTAAACAAGGTGTACCAATGTCAGTAAGATACAGCTCAAATATGCAGGCACTATAAACCTGAAACCAGATGTCCCCAGCTATGAATGGCAGAGTACAGCCTATTGTCACACAAGAGTGCAGACCACAAACCTTGTTAATGTTAAATAACTGGCCTGAAGGCCAACTGCCTATACCGGAACTAATACACTTGGACACTGGGCTCTCAATCAGCAGTTCCCAACTTCAAAGGATGAAGGATATGTGTCCTGCCACCACAGTGCTTGCCACAAACCTCCCTAATGTAAAACAACTGGTCTGAAGGCTAAGTGCTTAGTCCAAATGACTTAGAATGATAGCTACACTTTAATCAAGTTACAACCAAGCAGTAATAAGTACGATTTAATACTCCCTGTATAGAATGTGTACCATGTATTGCTGAGATACTATGCTGATAACCTGTTTGTGTACTTTTCCAGGGGAACATGGCTCCAAAAAGGAACCCCGCATATTCTGCTGCAGAGGATGAAGTGATCCACCAGAGTCTGGTGCGTGACTATGCCATCCTGTTCTCACGCACCACCCAGAATCAGCAGGAGAGGTCTGCACTGTGGCAAAGTCTTGTCAGCAGGATAAATGATGTTGGCATGCATGATAGGACATATGAGCAGGTGAGACATCACTGCAGTGATTTGATTAGAAATGTCCACCAGCGTGCTAGAGATATCCGCAGGCAACAGGTTGCCACAGGTGGGGGGGTGGCCACACATCCCCCCCTCACCAGACAGGAGGGGCTACTGCTAAGTGTTGTGGATCCAGCCCCAGAACAACAACTACAACAGTCATGCATCATGATGGAGGTTGGATCCACACAGCAGCAAGACACCGAGCGTGCAGGTAAGATGCCATATTTATTTATTGTTATTACTTTTACATTTGTTGACCGAGATAGTCTAGCTGGATATATGTCCATTTTCAGTAGAGGCCTGGGGAGAAAAGCTCCACACATAACATAATAAAGGCAGACAGACAAGTTGTTAATACAGACATCCAACATAATAGAAATATACACCAGCTTGTTAATTAAATTAACATACATTTAAGGAACTCAAACAGTTTAAAGTCATACACAATGTACTGTCGGTTTCAAAGCAATTCTACCTAAAACATAATGGTTATGCAATAAGGCAAAAGCCATATAGATAATAGTTAAAGCTCAGAAGGGTAGAGAAGTAGAAGGAGTATGAAAGATAAAATAATAGGGAAGAGGCAGGAGTCAAGAAGGGAAGTGAAGAAAAGAAGGATGACAGTCAAGAGGAGGTGGGAGGGATGGGAGACGTAGGTCAGAGCATAGAAGGACATCAAGGGGAAAGAAACAGGGTAGAAGCTAGTTTTAATGCACAATGAGGGGTTAAAGGTAAAGAGAGGGTGGGGAGAGGGACGTTAGCCTGGAGTACTACAAGAACAAAGCCAGTGGTTTTGGAAGTACAGTTTGAGTTGTTGTTTGAAGAGAGGTAAGGGTGAGATTAGAGTTAACTCCTGGTATGTACATATGACTGTTCTGTACACTGTTACTTCATGCACGCATAAGGTGTGCATGTGATATGTATCTGTCATCATGATATGTAATTGTGCATGTGTGATACAGACATTATGAGCAGCTGATGTGTATAAGGGAACTAGTGTACTACTGTACTGTATCATGTGCAAAACAAATGGCACACTTGTGCCCACTGACATTACTCTCTTCATACTTCCAGGTCCCTCCCATCTAGCAACGAGGCAGGCCATACATGCTGGTGAGTGTGTTCAATATTACCTGGAAAAACAATTTATAATACTAGTAAGAGTAGTGTAACTCTGTTTTATACATGCTGGTGAGTGTGTTTAATAATACCTGCAATACCCAGTTTAACAATGTTAAGAGTAGTGTAACACAGTACTGATGTGTGTGTTTACTGTGGGATGTGCATGTGTGCGAGTGTGCCTGTGCCCATGTGTGCATGTGTGTTAGTCTCCATGAGTGCATGTGTCCATTTCTGAATGTGTGCATTAGTATTGAAGTGCATCTCTGTCAAATATGTGTTGAGACTGTAATCTGTGTTCCCTGTTTTCCTCCCGTAGGTTCTGGTGCTGCTCTGGTGACCTGCAGCAGGGAACCTGAATCTTGTGCCCCAGGTACTGATGATGATGAAATGTCTGTAATGGTGCAGGAAGGTGTGTCTGGGTCCGCCATTGGTCAGCCAATTGACAGTACACAGCTGTCAACCCCGTCAATGCGCACAGTCATCCTGCCGTTACATCCTTTGTCACCATTGTCCCTAGGTGATGGACAATCTGCAGTGGGCATAGATCAGGGTAATGTGGTACCTGTGGTACATGCATCCCCACAAGGCAGCCATGAGCAGGGTCCTCCAATGGTACCACGCAGACAGTCACCCATGGGTTCTCGTGGGGGCATCCGTGGCCGTACTGCCTCTGGCCGACGTGCCCAAGGAGGTATGTCAACCTCCACTATGTTTCAAACTGTTATGCAGGCACAGGCACGTATGGAAAGGTACACCAGACAGGGTCTGAGGGAGCTGAGAGCATGTCACACAGCCATGACAGACGGCATGCGTGACATTGCGAATGCTATCCGTAACTTCACAGATGTCGTTGACAGACGTTGTGGGGGCATACAACAGCTGCTCCACAACCAGATGTCCATGGGCCAGGGTGATGGTGTGCATTTGTGATGTCAACATGGCCGTATGCCAGCAACAGCACCAGCTGGCAGTGGCCGAGGACGACAACAGGCACACTCACGCACCTCATGTGCCAGCACCAGCCCCAGCAATGCTGGGTCTGTGCTGTCATCAAGACGCCCCAGGAGACCACGTGCACGTGGCTCTGGACAGTTCCAACAGGGAACTGTGTCCAGTCAACACACCCCTGCTTCCGATGACAGTACCCAGTCTGGGTTAGTACCGGATACGGCCCGTAGCACCCCTGCCAGGCACAGGTACCGTGTCCGTGCCCACAGACACTGATCTGGATGACCTGACAGGTGCAGTCTGTGGCTGTCCACAAAACCCTGTACATGGCAGCCATTATGTGGGACTGTGTGCGTGCTTACACACATGCAGAAACCTAACACCTAGGGCAAACACATACACACACACACACACACTGCACCAACACTGGTCCACCCTGTACTGCTGCCCCTCACAAACACACATACACACACATGTCAATTGGTGTTACCAGTGGCTGGCTTGGGCATACCTAACCCACACCCTGTGCATATGATTACACTGTGCCACCTCCTGCATACTACAACATTGGTGCAGGAAAAGGTAAACACGTTGCTGATGCTTAGGGTGACTACATAGATGTGTATAAGTAGTAACATGTTGGTAACTGTTCACTGTTCCACTATGATTGTGTGTATATCCCAGCAGTCCTGCTGCAGTAACTGTATGAATGTCCTCAATTGTTATCTGCACCCATACTACTTACCAAAGTGTACCAGCTGCACACCATCACATGCTAACATTGACTATGGGAATGCGCATCATGTGCTGTTATGTAGATTCAGCTATATGTATCTGTTCTGTCACACATGCATTTATACACACCCTGCTACCCCCACACATGCACATGCTCACCTGCCATTCCCATTATTTATTACCCTACATGAGTAGCTGTCGATACATGACAGGTACACATTTGAGAAGTGCACTATGTTGTTTACTACCGACTTCCTCTTCTCTACCTGTACTCACAGGGTGCAGGCAACCTCATCATTTCAAAGGTGTAATGTGCATCAGGTACTGTGGTACCCTGATTGCCACATCAAACATGTTTCCCATATGGAAATGCACACACAGACACATCCCACATCCACACACTTGCCACATTCAGGCTTCAAAACACTATCTAGGTATATTCTGGTACATGTGCGTGTTACAGTAGCATGTAACACTATACTGAGTACTGGCAGTTGTCTGTTGTCATGTTGTTTGTATAGAGTAAAAGAATTGTTTGATTATCCTACTTCGTTTTGTGGACATTACTTGAAGAAGTGTTACCTTACATGTGTTATTGGTACCACCACCTTCTCTTTTGTAGTTTTGTTTGTATAGGGTGCTGTCAACATCACTGCTTGTTAAGGGTAATGTGCACCCTGCAGTGCATAGCCCCATTTGGCAAAAGCCACATTCCACCCCCATCATTGTGCACACACACTAACCCCACCCACAGTAAAACACATACTTTTCATTTGCAAGATTCAAACCCATACCTAACTGTGTTATGACAGTAGAAACAGACACATTAGCAGAGTGTGCTATTTGCATTAGTTGGAGCAAACCTTTCTAATGCTGTACTTAGAGAGTGCTGACATCATCTGTGTGGAGGAGGAGGGATGTGCACCCTGTAGTGTGTTCTCCCAGTTGGCAAAAAGCACTTATCCCTCCCAGCATAATGCACACACATAAACCCCACTCATATTAACACACATACATTCCCTTTGGAGGATTCAAACCCCTACCTAACTATGTCATGACACTGGAGAAAGACGCATTAGCGGAGCGCGCTATACAAATTACTGGAGAACTTTAATACAGGTAATATAGTTATAGAGTCCTGACATCATCAGTGTTTCAAAAGGGGGATCTGCATCCTGTACTGTACTGTCACAGTTGCTAATAGGGGCATTTCCCACACACACATCGATGTGTTTGAGGTTTGCATATGTGGGGGATCCAGTACTCCAGTGTGATTAGTATATGGTTTGATTGCAACAATGAGGGATATACTTCCAGTGGTGAGCATTTTGTACTCATGTTTGTGATGATCAGGTCTAGTATATCTGCCCCTCTTATGGGAAGGTTGATTACCTGTTCCATAGCTAAAGAATGTCTGATCTATGGGAACCCTAGAGCTTGGGTATTGTGGCTTGTGTAATATTCACAGTCTATGTTTGGGTAGCTGACGTCACCCAGTATGATGGTGTTTGCAGTGAAATCTATACTCTCCTGTGTGAGCATGAAGGCTGTGTGGGAGTCCTGAGTTTGAGAGGGTGCTGTAAGAGCTCCTCTGTGTCTCTTTCCATGTGGTCCAGGGAGGTACATCTCAGGTTGTTTGCACCAGCATGGACAATGACTGCCTCATAGTTGCACTTGCTGTGGAGTGACCTGTGTGCCTGTGTTATGTGGCACATTCTATCACCCGGCAGGTAGCTAAATGTGACCCTCACCTTGCTCAGTCTGGAGGGCGGCACGTCAGTCAACAGCTCATGTCAAGCAAGTTCACACCCCTCATAAATGATGTGGAAACCTTCAACGGCCCCAGGCCTGTTGGAAATATGGACCAGACTGCAGATACCTGTATAAAGGCATTCTATGGACACATTCAGGAATGCATGGATCATGAAACCACATATGAAAGCATGACCCAGTTCTCCAAAGGCAGACGTCCTGTGTGCCAGACACCAGCCATAAACAAACTATACAATAGAAGGATGAAGCCACTACATGATACAACAAACTCCCAAAATGTGAAGGCATCACTGATGAGTATTGGAAGACAACTACAGGCACCCATACGATTGTCTAAGGCCATCTTTGAGAGAAGATTCCACAAGCCACTGAGGATAATCACAAGGCTTTCTGTGGTTATGTTAGGAACCTGGGTGGTACTACCCAGATATGCTCAGAGGTAATCCAAGATGTCACACAAAATACAAAACACACAGACATTGCCATCATCCTAGTGGACAGGTTCACTGCTGCCTTCTCCCCCTCACCACACCAAAAGGGCAAATATGTCTTGCGGTAGAGTGCTGCCCCCCCTGACATCACAGATGCTCAGGTAAGAGATGCCCTTCCCAAAGCAATAAACACTGCATCAATGGGACCAGACAGTGTCCCAGGGTGTGTCCTACATGAACCACAAGAAGAGCTACACCCAGACATAACACTACTGTTCAATCCCAGCCTTACTACACAATATGTGGCCAAAGAGTGGCGTACAGCAACAGTGGTCCCTCTACATTCAGGTGGTGCCTTCACGGATCCTGGACACTATTCGCCCCATATGTCTGACTAGCTTGGTCTGCAAAGCTATGTCAAGGATCATCATGAACCTGACATATATAGATATTGGGGACCTACAGACATGTCACCATACACAGTTTGGCTTTGTTAATGGCAGATCCTGCCTCTCAAACCTGTTTGATTCCTTTGAAACAGTCACCAAGGCCACTGTCAAGGGGAAGGAGGTCTACACAGCCTACCTGGACCTTGCATAAGCCTTTGATACAATACCCCACTTGTGCATTCTAGGGAAGCTCACCAGTGTACATATTAACCCCTATGTCACTATGGATATTGCACAGTGGCTCAAGGGCAGAACACACATGGCTAGAATTGCTGGAGCCATGTCAGCCTCCAACCAGGTACAAGTGGTGTCCCACAAGGCTCAACCCTGGGAGCTGTTATGTTCATTATATATTTATCATAGGTACAGGCCAACATGGAAGTACTGTGGCTGAGCAAGTCGCAGGTGACTGCAAACCGGACGCCATAATCAACTCTCCAGCTAACACACGCATCCTCCAAAAGGGCCTCTTGCAAACACACGACTTGTGCCACAGCCATGGCCTCAAGGTGAATGACAAAAAGCATATAGTCATCCCTTTGTCAAACACAAAGTGACCACAAAGTACCACATATGTGTTAATCCATTAAGTGCAGACGAAGGAATTATGGACCTTGGGGTACACAGGTTCATAGCATTCTAACATTTGACAACAACATGGACAATGTTATATGGGCCACATCATCATGTTGGGATCCACATGTAGATCAGGGGAGGACATTGTGCCCCTTTACTCATCCCTCATCATGCCCATAATTGACTATGATGAACCTGTCGGCATGCACCTTACCAGACACCTGCAGCAACTGGAAAGACCACATACGTACCTCGACAATAGGATCAAAGGGCTAAAACAGATGCCACATACTGACTGGTTAAAGAAACAGCAGCTCTACTCAGTGGCATACTGCCTCTTCATAGGCAATCTGTGCCTAACATATAAAGCCATGTCAAACCCTCACTTAATGGCCATGCTGCACCTCAGAATATCCAGATCCCATCAGGATACACGCTGGAAAGACTTGAACCTCAGGAGTGATATACATAGGACATGCTGGAGGGGCACATTCATAACTCAGAGACTCCCTTCATTCTTGAATATTATCCCAATAGAGGTTAGGCAGAGTGACTCAGTGACTATCTTCAAGAGTGATATTAATGACTGGATGTGACATTGTAGGGTTACCCTGGGTATCACTTATGTGTCACTGTGAGACAGAGGCACAGTATACTAACCTTGGAAAAGGGCATAGCAAGACAGATTTACAATGCATGTTGAAAGCCACACACAATCTGGCTAGGTGGATACATGCTCTGGGCAGACATCCCTGAATGAACCTATGGACCTATGTATCTTGTTCACCATTGGCCCTATGTGCTGTTAATCACCAATGCAATCTCAATACTATGGTAGCATGTGCAAAGGTCAGTTGTCAGTCACCTCTATGGTACAGTTGTGGAATAGGTGTGTCATGTAGTAATGTCACAGCTGACACATGTACACAGTCAACCCTATCCCCTACCCATGGATGTACAACACATGTATGAGATGGAAACACATGGCCAAACTGTGGACTAAGCACTCTGAACCCAGTACTGGCATAACCTGTCGGGTGGCATGAAATACTACAGTGACAGCAATACCAATCTGATGTGGACCTACACTGACAGCAATACAAGCATGGAAACACACCGGGCCAGTTGTGGAGCCTAAGGATAGCATCCTGCATGACTGGCAGACATCTCTGCAGCTGGCACACAGGCATACATTAGGCCTGCACACAGCACGCATAACACATAGCACACAAATCCTGTGTGCCAAACAAGCACAGTCTGTACAGCTATACAACACTACTGCCGCAGTTGTGTTAGGTACTTTTATTGTCCAGTACAGTGAGAACATGCTCACCAGGCTGGACAAGATGTAGGTCACAGTGATATGCTCATGGGGCACTGTGGTCCACCACATAACACAAGCATACAGGTCAGTCAGATGCATGGACACATATGACTCAGTCATTGTCCATGCCACCACAGCTGATGTGGGATGTCCCTCACTGGGATACATGATAGAGAACATGGAAGGGATCACTGAGCAAGTGACACAGGCTGATAGAACCCTGACCTTGGTTGGCATCAGACCCTCACCAGGGATTCTGACATATTACTGAATGCTAATGAATTACTGTAGCTACAACACCCTAGCTGAACGGTTCTTAGCATGCGGTCACTGCATTGCTATGGAATAACGTCTTACCACTCCCACAACAGGTGAAAACATGCAGCACCTGTTCATCAACAACAGGTAGACTATATGCCCCAGACCAGGTGTGTATCCCTCACTACTAGTCTGATAGCATCTACATCTCACACTGTATATACACATCCCACATGCAGCACCTGCACAGAAGACCACAGACATAATGTTACCCTGTGCAAATACCATGTATTCACATGTGGCAGGCATCACACATGGTAACTATTGAAGGTCACAGGTACATATGTGTATTTGGCACACACATACATCATGTGTGCATTGCCATAACTGGTTTAATCAATGTCATGCATTATTGTGAGGGACAACCCGCACACATGGGCATTCTGTGTGGGCAAAACACACGTGGCATGTCTGTAATCAAAAGCCATAAATAATTGTGATATCGTTTAGAAAGGGGTATGTGCATCCTGTAGTGTGTTTTCCCAGTTGCCAAAAGGGATATTTCAGTCATACACACTTACCCCCCTTCACACACACTTGCTGGATTCAAACCACTACCTAACTATGTAATGACACTAGACATGGACGTATTAGCACAGCGTGCTATTCGCATTAGTGGGAGTTTTCCTTTCCCCTGATATACTTATAGGGTGCTGACATCATCAGAGTTTAGAAAGTGGAATGAGCATCCTGTGGTGTGTTTTCCTAGTTGCCAAAAGGGATGTTCCTTTCATACACACTTACACACACACTTACCCCCCTTCACACACACTTGCAACTTGCTGGATTCAAACCCCTACCTAACTATGTTATGACACTACAGATGGACGCATTAGCGGAGCGCGCTACTCTGATTACTGGGAGAGTCTTTTTCTCCTGATATACTTATAGGGTGCTGACATGATCAGTGTCTAGAAAGGGGAATGAGCATCCTCTGGTTTGTTTTCACAGTTGCTAGGAGTAACATTTGGACTAAGTGTGTGAGCATGCCCAGTTCAGCCTTCCCATGGCATGTTGTGTGAAAGATGTCTCATTTATCTAAGTGTGTGAGCATGCCCAGTGTGGGCTTTCCATATGTTGAACTCTGCAGCCCATCACATTTGTGGATGAGTGTGACCTTCAACAAATACCTCTAGTTTATGGTTGTGTGTTCTGTGCCATGTTGTGTAGTTACTGTCCAAATGCTTTTTGTGTGAACACAACAGGGAGTATACTGTGCCTGCAGGTTTTGCATGGGATACTTTGCACACAATTGTCAACATCCGTTCATACTGACCTAACACTGTAGTACTGTATAGTGTAGTGGTTCAGTACTTTCACTGTGGTGGTCAGTATCCTGGGCTTTAGTCCTATCACTGCTTTACATTTCCATAGTGTGCACAACAGCCTGGTTAGGGTCCAGTTGTGCACATCTGCACAAAGGCGGTGCCTCTACGGACCCTGGTAATTACTGCCCCATAAGCTTAACAAGTCTAGTCTGCAAAGCTATGGAGAGGATCATAATTGAGCTCATAAACAAAGATATAGGGGACATGCAGACATTGTACCCATCCCAGTTTGGCTTGGTCAAGGGCAGATCAAGCCTTTTGTACTTGGTTGACATCTTTAAAACGGTCACTTAGGCCATTGTTGAGGGAAAGGCAGTCCATACAGCCTACCTTGGCCTTGCAAACACTTTCAACACAATACCCCACTCAGGTATTGTAGAAAACCCTACCAACTGAAATGTAAACCCATATGTCACAAGATGGGTTACAAACTGGCTTAAGGACGGGACCCACAGGGTTACAGTTGCTGGCACTATGTTAGACTCCAGGCTGGTCACAGGTGGTGTCACACAGGGCTCAGTCCTTGGCCCCCTATTGTTTGTCATGTACTTCTCAGAAGTACAGGCCAACATGGGAGGACTTTGGCTGACAAAGTTTGCAGATGACTGCACACTGGGCGCCATAGTGGACAGTGCATCAGACACGGATATCCTTCAGAAGGGACTCACGGAAACTGATAGCTGGTGCCAGAGCCATGGCCTGAAGTCAAAGTGCACAACATGTGTAGACATACCCTTCGGGAACAGCAAGGTAACCCCAAGCTACCATATAGGTGGCAATCCTCTAAGCACAGAGGAGGTTATCATGGACCTGGGGACACAGGTTGACAGTCGCCGTTCTTCTGATACTCATGTTGCTAAAGTGGCTAGAAAGACCTTCTACATTGCCCATCTGATCAGGAAGGGATTCACATCCCGATCTAGTGGGTCATTGTTCCCCTGTACTCTTCACTTATCAGACCGATGATCGAGTACAATGCCCTATTCTGGATGTATCTCACCCAACATCTGCAGCAATTGGAGAGACCCTGAATGTCCCCCAACAAAAGGATAAAGGAACCCCAACATCTGTCACATGCTGCCAGATTGAAGACACTCCCGCTCTATTCAGTCACATACCGTCTGCTTAGAGGTGACATGTGCCTGACATGCAAGGCCATGTACAAACAGGAATTAATGGACATGCTCCACCTCAGAATCGGCAGATCCACCTGAACCACTAGTGCAAGTGACTTACACCTTAGCATGGATGTACGTTGGACATGTTGGAGGGATGGAGTTATCACTCGGAGACTCCCTATGCTGTGGAATACAATCCCGGTCCATGTGAGGCAGAGCACCTTGCTGGCTCTGTTCAAGAGGTATCTTGACCTGTGGATGGGAGGTCATACGTTTACCCCGGGGATCATCACTGTGTCACTGCTGGAGAGAGGCACGACAAAATAATGGGCACAGTACTGTTTCCATATAAGGGGTGGTGTACGCCAACAAACTCTGGGCTAGGCTTATACCTGCCTTAGGGAAGATAGCCTAGTATGAACCTATGTACCTATGAACCTATCGGACCATGTTGCATTATGTTCAGATGTGAACTACTTGCAACAGCCTCATCCGACATCAGTAGTTTATTCCACAACATGGGTGTACATTGGCAAACACTACCGATGTGCCCTAGGCCATTTCTAATGCTAGTCAGAGAGTGTGTTTGTCCGTCTACACATTGTAAGTGTAGTTTGCCATGACATATGTCTTGTTTAGTATACTGTGACATAACATTGATACCCAGGGTAAACCTACCATCTCCCATCCACTCATTATGATTCCTGTTGAGGGGAATCAACAAGTGACTCTATGGATAACCTGTACTGGTAGTTTACTCATGCGTGGGGGTGGCTTCTGTGTTATGGATAATGCAGTACAGCCTGTCCTATGTATGTCAGTGCTGGGGTTCAGGTCCCTCATGTGCATAGCTCCCTGCCATTCAGATTGTACAAGGTGCAGCATGTGCATTGATTCCAGCTTGGACATGGCTTTCTACATCAGGCACAGCTTGCGTCTGGGTGGACAACATGGCAGTGTGTGGAGCTGCACTCTGTTTAATCAGGCAACACATTACATGTGTTCCAGCTCTTTCATACTCCTGGTGAGGTACTGTTGTGGACTTTACAGTTGCTGGATGTGTCTGCTGAGGTACACCCCACAGGGGCTGTTGTGGTCATTTCTAATGCTGATGAAAGATAACTGCAGAACCACAATGACCTCCCCTTAGCTAGATGTCAGAAAGCATGGACCATGCAATCACAAATAAAAACAGGACCCTCTCCACAAAGCGAAAGTGGCCTGTCTGGTGGACCCCAGCCATAAAAAAACTGTATAACAGATGAGGAATACTAATGCAAGACAGAGCTACATCTCCAAAAGGGAAGACAGCTGTGATCAGCACTAGTAGAAAGCTACATTATCTCATAAAGACATGCAAGGTCAACTTGGGGACATAAATCACCAAAGACAATGAAGGTAACCACACTGCTTTCTTCAGTTATGTCAGACACCTGGTTGGGAACCCTCAGATATGCTCAGAGTTGGTACACAACAACATATATTCCAGTGACCTGACAGATATTGGCAACATTCCGGACAGCTTCAGTGCGATTTACCCCTCCCTCACCCCCAAAAGAAGATAGTTATCACAGCTGTATGTAACCTCACTGTCATCTTGGATGTCCATGTGAGAGCCGCACTCAGCAAAGACAAGTACACAGCATCAATGGGACCTGCTGGTATCCCCGGTTGCATGCTATGTGAACTCCAGAAGGAGCTGGACCCGTATATACAAATTCTATTTAACCTTAGCCTTGCTACAGGATATGTACCTGAACACTGGCGTACGGCAACAGTGGTCCCACTCCAAAAAGGAGATGCCTCCACAGACCATGGCAACTACCACCACACAAGCTTAACCAGCCTTGTCTGCAAAGCTATGGGAAGAGTCATTATGGAGCTCTTACACAGAGACATTGCTGACCTACAGACCCTTGTTCCCACCCAGTTCAGCTTTGTACAGGGCAGATCCTGCCTTTTGCACCTAGTTGACTACTATGAAACTGTCAGTAGGGCCATTGATGAGGGCTACGCAGTCCACACAGCCTACCTGCACTTGGCTAAGGCCTGTGACACAATACCCCACTCAGGCATCATAGACAAGCTCAGCAGCTGACATATAACACCATATGTCACAGGATAGGTTGCAAAATGGCTAAGTAACAGAACCCATAAAGTCAACATTGCAGGTGCCTTGTCAGATTCGAAGCCAGTCACAGGTGGTGTCCCACAAGGATGTGTCCTGGGACCCCTCTTAATTGGTATTTACTTTTCAGATGTGAAAGCAAACATAGGAGGGTTGTGGCTGACAAAGTTTGCAGATGACTGCAACCTAGGCACCATAGTGAATACATCAGCCGGCACACACATCCTACAGAATGCTGTCACAAAGGCGGATAGCTGGTGCCAGACGCATGGCCTGAAACTGAATGCAACTGATGTGTAGTCATCCCCTTTGGGAGGAACAAAGTACCCACAGATCAATACATAGACAGCAACCCACTGAGCACAGAAAACAAATCAGACACCCGGGGACACATGTAGATAGTGACATCTCGTTTGACACCCATGTTGCCAAAGTGGTTAGAAAGACTTTCTATCTTGCCCACCTTATCATGGAGGGTTTTCCATCCAGATCATAGGAGGTCATTGTACCACTATACTTCTCCCTTGTCAGGCCCATGATTGAATACAAAGCCCCATTTGGTATGTACCTCACCCAGCACTTGTAACAGCTGGAGAGACCCCAAAAGTACCTTACCATGAAGATCAGGGGTCTACAACACATGTCATGTGCTTCCAGAATAGAGGAAATCCAGCTTTATTCAGTGTCATACCGCATACTTACAGGTGACCTATTCCTGACATACAAGACCATGTCCAATCAGGATTTGGTGGACATGCTCCACTGCAAGCAATCCAAAACCACCAGAACCATGAGAGCTGAAGATTTGAACCTCAGCACATACATGTATAGGACATGCTGGAGGGACAGAGTCATAACTCAGAGGCATCTCACACTCTAGCAGAGTATCCCAGTTCATGTTAGATAGAGTCCCTCACTGACTCACTTCAAGAGACATCTGGACAACTGCATATGAGACAGAGGCACAGACTAGACAGAGGCACAGTCATGTTATTCAATTACGTAAGGGGGTCATAATGTGTCACTACTAAGTCAGAGGCACAATATTCGGAATCTATTCTGTACACTTATTACCACTATAAGGGGTGGCAATAGCCAATTCACTATGGCTAGGCTTATACATGCACTAGGGCAGATAGCCTAGTAGTAAACTATGACACTATGAAACTATAGAATGTACATAAGGGCGGAGGAGTCGTTTTTTACGACACTACTACATATAATGCTGTCATCTTTGACATTTTGCACAACTCGGGCAACTATAACACCATTTCTCTTAATGAGCTAAACATTGCCTACAGAAGAATAGATTTGTACCTTGAAGAATATTTTTTGGATCAGAGAATAACTGAAGATCTTTACAAATACATGTTGGTAGAGCACCCTATTTTGGCTACCATAGTAGGGATTCCAAAGGTACATAAAAATATTCAGAATCCTCCATTTCGCCCCATAATTTCTGGAAGCAAATCTAAAACTTTCCCTATAGGTGTGGTTATTGATACTCTATTAAAATCTATATACATGAGGGTTAAGCACTTAGTGAAAGACTCATGGGAATTCCTAAAAAATTTCCCTACAAATATGGACTACAGGAACATTATATTTGGAACAGTGGATGTTATTGACCTGTTCAGTAGTATACCTATAGATGAAGGATTAGAAGCCTTCAAAAGAAGTCTGAGGAAACATACTGAACTAACTTGGGATCGGATTTCCCTATTGGTAGAACTGATGAGTATTGTTCTGCAAAATAACTTCATCTATTTTGAAGGGGAAATGTACAAACAAACCAGGGGTGTGGCTATGGGTGCGGCTTGCGCACCCATATTCGCAAACCTGGTCATGTTAGATTGGGAGGAAACGACTATTTTCAACAGTCCATATTATTATTCTATAGCCTACTACTCCCGATTCTTAGATGATTTATACATTTTATGGAAAGGGGACACCTCTAGTTTCTCAGAATTCTTGGAATACATCAATTCCAGTAGTGAATTTTTGAAATTCACATCTGAATATAATGAAATAGGGGTGCCATATTTAGATACTTTAGTAAGCGTTGAAAACGGGTGTTTGAAATCTAGAATTTTTAGAAAACCCACCTTCACAAATTTGTATTTGGATTATAGTAGCTTCCATCCCATTAATGTAAAAAGGAATATATACAAAGGCCAGTGTATTAGGGCCATTCGTATGACATCTGAGTTAGCAGACACTATTTCTGAAATTGACTTTATTACAGCTTTATTTTTGGAAAGGGGTTATGAATCAGAAACTATGAAGGATATTTCCAAGTACGTTATTAGTCAGAGGGGGAGTAGATATACATCATTGTTGGGGAGCAATAACATCTCAGCTATTAATGATCCCCACAAGCAGGTGTCAGAATTTTTCAGTTCATCAGATATCAATTCTAATGATATTGGAGCCTCAGGGACTAATGGACAACTGGACTTTAACAGAGCCTGTATCATAGAATATGGGCCATTTAGTCGTATTATTAAGAACATAATGTATAAGAACTGGCACCTTTTAAGAGATGAAAAAGAAGTAGCTGATATAGTAGGTACAACTCCACGTTTTATCAATAAAATGGGCAAGAACATTAAAAGCTTGTTGGAGTTAAACATTAGTTCCAAGAAAGGAGCTGATGATATACATACAAGTAGATGTGGTTTTTGTAACCAATGCTCCAACATATATGAAAATAGTCCCATTATATTACAGAATTACAATAGGAACAAGATTTATGCATCTAAAGGTAACTGTAGGACAAAGATGATAGTGTACATAGCTATTTGTTCGGCCTGTCCCTCATTTTATATAGGGAAGACCGAGAGAGAGTTTAGACAAAGAATTTACTCTCATTTATATTGCATAAAAAAGAAGGATGCAAAGAATGCCTTAGCAAGGCATACGGAGGAAAAAGGTGCAGAACACAAGTTCAAGTTTGCCATTATAGAAGTTATTAAGAGAAATCCCAGGGGAGGAAACATCAAAAATTATTTAGCGTACAGGGAGCTCTATTGGCAGGTACTAACAAATGCCAATACAGCCCCAGGAATAAATGACTTTCTGTCAATAAAATCATTGCTGACACTGAATAATTAACAAACTTCAGCCATTCGGATATATCTTCACAAGTTTGAGTAAGCACAAAAAATTACAAAATGCCACGCCATATTAACTCACAACTGAAATATGGGAACATTTAACAGTTTTACAATATTTTAGCAAGCTTATAGTACTCACAAATCGATGAATCTATTTATATATGTATTTTAAAGTATATATTTTTAAAGTTTACATGTATTGATGCTGTTTTGGCGCCATTTTTTATATAAATTGACCACAGGCGCATCTAATCAATGTTCTGATGAAACTCGCTTGACGAGTGAAAGCGCTTAACCAACTAAGCTTTGTGGATTTTTATTAAACTATTTGGATTTCATCGTGGTTCCGGTGGATTTATTTTGCTTGCTTGGCTGTGGAGGACTGTCCGTTTGGTTATTGTGTATGTAACTATGAAACTATGGTGTATGTGTAGGTATTGTCAGTCAAGCACTATGATGTGGTTTGGGGGGCTTGATATCTCCCTGTATTCCAACATTGTTTTGTCTATTCCTTCTAGCATGTCTAGGGATCAGTTGCTAGTGTCCTCTCCTGTTCAGCTGGTGAACCTGGGAATATTGAGGCAATGTTACAATTGCCTCATGTACACTGACAACCCTCTCCTTCTCCCATAAAACACACATACATGTGAGAGATGCAACTATATAGCCAAAGTGGAGGCTGAGCTCTCTCAACATAGGACTAGCAAGACCAGAGAGAAGGTGAAGGTAACCACACACATCTCAAACCCAGTCTCACATAGCACTATCACAACTTAAAATCATACACATAGACACACAAAGACGTACTCGGAGGCTCTGATCAGAATTCTACAAAAACAGCAGCGGCCACCACAACAGACACCCACACAGCTGCCTCCACAGGGCACAGCACATGCAACACATAGACCACAGAGTCAGTGTGCCAAACAGTCATAGCCCTTAAGGCCAAACACAATGCCAGGCACACTTGTCATAGGTGACTCCATAGTCAGACACACTGACGTCCCGCTCACCAGATTGAGTACGGAGGAGGTCACAGTAAGCTGCCTATCGGGCACTGGAATCCACCACATAATGCAAGCACTCAGGTCACTCAACTGCAAGTGCAAGCCTGACTCAGTCATTATCCATGCTGGTGTGAACGACCTGAGATGTACCTCCCTGGACTACATGGAAAGAGACATAGAGGATCTCTCTGATTATGTAGGCCAGGCAGGTATGACCCTGACCTTGAGCAGTATCCTACCTTCACCAAGTATGATGCCACATAAACAGAGACAAGATGATCAGCTGTAATAATTTGCTTAAACTATGGTGTCATTCAAAGGGGGTCCAATGTCTGTCTGCCTGGGATGACATGCTGGACAGGCCACGCTGATTTGCAAGGGATGGCTTGCACCTGTCACCCCTGGGCTTCCGGATTTTGGCTGAGGCTCTTGCCACCCCCATTGTGCCTTTTTTATGCAAGAATCAGATTCTACACCTACCACCCTAGAACACAGAAAAGGAAAAACACTAAGGGTAATGCTGCTCAATGCCAGAAGTCTCAACCTCAAGCTGCACACACTCGATGCCCTTCTCAGTATGTAGAACATTGATGTATGTGCTGTGCCTGGAACCTGGTTCACGGCTTCTGACAGCACCCCGGCACTCTCGGGTGTTACCTCATATCATGCGTTCCGGCACCAAAGTCCGGATAACACCAAGAAAGGAGGGTGGGTGTCCATATTCATCAAGGACACCCTCACCTCAAGGATGGTGGCAACACACGATGCATCGGAGACCATCCAGGTGCAAGTAACCGTAGGCAAGACTGCTCTGCAGTTTGTAGCATGTTACATGCCACCCTCTCAAACTCAGGTACCTCACACAGCTGTCCTGAAAACACTGGAGGGGATAAATGTATCTCCGAACACCATCATACTGGGTGATTCCAACTATCCAAATATAGACTGGGATCACTACTCAAGCCCCAACACTCTAACCCAAAGGTTCCAAGAGTTCATACACTCAAATGACATGGAACAACTAGTCACCATCACCACAAGTGGAGACAACATACTAGAACTCATCATCACGAACATGGGGTCACACTGTTCAACACCAGAAGTATACCCATCATTGGTGAGATCAGATCATGAACTAATCTCAGTGGGAGTCCACATCCCACCCCCACCCCAGATAGAAAAACAAACAGTGAAGACCTTCTCAAAAGCCGACTTCACATTTCTAAAGACTGGTGTGGTCTCTTTCAAGGCCCCCAAGCCAGCGGACACCATTACCCAAGCCGCTGTATCACTTACAAATGCCTTCTACCAGCACCTCCAGGACTGCATGGATCAGGCAATCCCAAACAAAACAAAGACTCTTTGTACCACAGGCAAGCATCCAGTCTGGTGGACCCCAGCCCTAAACAAGCTCTACAACAAAAGGAAGGAGCTACTACAAGATAGAGCGAAATCCGTAGAAGGGAAGACACCCCTGCTCATTATGAGTAAAACACTGGGTTCCCCCATACAATCATCCAAGGCAAGTTTTGAGAGTAAACCCACTCAGGACTCAAGGGACAATCATGAGGCCTTTTCTACCTATGTTTGACACCTGGGAGGGAACTCCCAGATATGCTCAGAATTAGTTCGGAATGATGTAAATATCACTGAACCTACAGACATTGCCAACGTACTGGCTGACAGGTTCAGTGCGGATTTCTCCCCCCCCCCCATCTAGAGGGGTATCTATACCAGAGGATTGTAGCCCCCCAAACATCTCAAATCCTGGGGTGAGAACTGCTCTATCCAAGGCGAGAAACACTTTATCCATGGGACCAGATGGTGTCCCCGGTTGTGTGCTCCATGAACTCTATGAGGAATTAAATTCACAGTTAGGGCAGCTGTTTAATCTTAGCCTCACCTCGGGATATGTGCCCAAGGAGTGGCATACAGCAATGGTGGATCCACTTCACAAAGGAGGTGCCTCCACCAACCCCGGAAACTACCATCCCATCAGCTTGACAAGCCTGGTCTGCTAAGCTATGGAGAGGATCATAATGGGAATAATAAATGAAGACATAGGGGACTTGCAGACGTTGGATCCAATTCAGTTTTGCTTTGTCAAGGGCAGATCATACCTTTTAAACTTGGTTGACTTTTTCAAGACAGTCACCCAGGCCATTGACGTGGGCAAGGCAGTCCACACAGCCTACCTTGACCTGGCAAAGGCTTTCGACAAAATACCCCACTCGGGTATCATTGAAAACATCACCAGCTTAAATGTGAACCCATACATCACAGGATGGGTTGCAAACTGGCTAAGTGACAGAACACACAGGGTCAAAGTTGCTGGTGCCATGTCACACTCCAAAACTGTCACAAGTGGTGTCCCACAGGGCTCAGTCCTGGGCCCACTTTTGTTCAGCATCTACTTTTCAGAAGTACAAGCAAACACAGGAGGATTATGGCTGACAAAGTTTGAAGATGACTGCAAACTGGGAACCGTAGTTGGAAACCCATCTGACACAGACATCCTTCAGAAGGGTCTCATAGACACGGATAACTGGTGCCAGAGCCATGGCTTTACGTTAAACGCTAAACAATGCATAGTCATACCCTTCGGGAACAACAGGGTTACCCCTAGTTCCCATCTAGGTGGCAATCCTCTAAGCACAGAAGAGATTATCAGGGACCTGGGCACCCGGGTTGACAGTAATATTTCGTTTGACACTCACGTTGCCAGAGTAGGCCTGGGGCAGTTCCTGCTATTAGTACAGTGGTCTGCAGCAAGCTATATAGTAGTAGTCAGTTTTAGCCATTGGTATTTGACCATGGGTAATCCATGTTGCTTCTTGTTGTGGTACCAACATGGGTGTGTGGTTAGCCATGCCATTTATTACTAGTCACCCTCATTTTGTAGCTTGTTCCATGTTTTTGCACATGTATATCACTGTATGAGGTGTGACCTGGTAGTGTCAGGGTGCTGATGTGGGCTTTGACCCTGTTTTCTATTACAGCACTGATATCTACATTCTCTATACTGTGTGCGTTTACACTGCACGCATTTATACTTCTGGCACTGGGTAGCATTACATCTAGGTTCCTATCCCTTGTGGTACCTATGAGGTAGGTTTGTGTTTTTTGTGGTTTATGATTGGTGAGGGTGGATGTTAGTCGGGTCCTCAGGTGTGCATATGGTACATGGTATTACATTACTTAACACATGGCATTCATGCCTCAGGTGGTGCTGCAGGGCTGCCTCTGTCGGATGCACATACTACACTCCCTGTACATGTTTGGAAGCAGGTTGTGTCATGTTAGGCATCCCTGTTACTATATGAGTGAGTCAGAGCAGGTATCAGTCCCAGTGTTCCTACTGACCAAGTGTATGTGCTATGCGTTGCCTCTTTGCCAAGGCCAGGGCATACTGGGCACACCTCCTTCTGCCTACTGGGACAAGGTCAGGTTGCTCCTCCTCCGAGTCACCCTCTGCCTGTGGTGGCCTTGGCAATGGTGGGGGGATGTTAGGCCCAGCCCTGTGCTGGTCCTGCTGCAGCTGTTTCCGCAGGATCATATTATGTAGCATAGCACATATCATGACCATTTGGGTACATGTAGTTGGTGTGTACTGCAAGGCTCCACCAGATGTGTCCAGACACCGGAACCGTGACTTGAGCAGCCCAAACACATGCTCTATGACATTACGTGTTTGTGCGTGTGCCTCATTATGGCGTTCCTGTTCAGGTGTGTGTGCATTTCTGATTGGTGTCATCAGCCACGGCTCAAGTGCATAACCTGCATCCCCCACTAGGTGTCCGTGTGGGAAGTCCCCACTGGCAAATGATTGGTACAGCTGCATCAGATGCCAGATGTGGGAATCGTGGTAGCTCCCAGGGCAGCCAGCACACACATTCATTATTATGCCCTGGGCATCACACACGACCTGGCAGTTGATGGAGGGGTATCCCTTGCGGTTAATGTAGGCTCTACCCCGCTCACCAGCTGGTGCTTTGATGCATACGTGCGTGCAGTCTATTGCACCCAGAACCTCAGGGTATCCCGCTATTTGCTGGAAGAGACGCATATTGCTGGCCACAACCTCACAGTCATTGGAGACATATATATGATCACCGACATGTGCTGACATGGCATCCAGGAACTGGTGCAGTACCCTGGAGGCTGATGCCTGTGATATCCACATCATATCACCAGTTGGTCTCTGGAAGGTACCTGTTGCTAGTATTCTTAGGCCAACACATACCTTGGTTTCCACTGGGATGGGTTCCCCTCTGTTGGTTCTGTGTGTGAGATGTGGCCTGCACAGCTCAACAATCTGCTGCAGAAGGTCTCTGTCCACTCTGTAGCGCTCTACTATCTCCAACTCATGTAACCCATGGTAGGTGACCCTGGGCCTGTATACTCTTCTCCTTCTCCTCACTCTGGGTTGTCTGACAGCATCTGCATTGTCACCACCCTCAGCAATTCACCTTTGCCTGATTATAACAGCTATGGCAGCCCCTAGCATTTCTGCTCTGAGTTCAGCTTTTTTCAGTTTTCAATTCTGATAGCTTACTTTCTTGCAGTATCTCTTGTGAGAAACACCCTGCACTGCTCTTTGCAGTGTTTTAAGTGCTGGGTTGGGCTTCTAGTCTGCCTGCATAATTGCCTGCTTCCAATTGTTTCCACCAATTAACTCCAGCAGTATCCTCTGGCAGTTTCCGTGTATTTTGGTTGTTTCTTGTTTCCTCTCTGTTTCCTCAGGGGGAGCAATGTGCACACCAGCTTAAGCACGCTCACAGTTACTTAAACGCGCGCACACGTCCTTACACGGTGTTAAACGCGCGCACACATCCTTACACGGTGTGAACTAGGCTGATTCATGTTAAAACGCGAGCACACTGCCTTCCACACATGCACGCCCACGCAAGCCGTTGTAAACGGCTTGCGACACGCTCCCACATGTTGAACCTGCCTTACACGTGTGCACACGCGCGCATGCACGTATATCAAGAAACTTTGAGTGTAGGGATAGCGTAAACCTTCAATTTCTTGACTTTCCTAGTGTTCTGTTGAGACACACCTCCCTCCCTGATGTCTGTCTGTCATCTGTCACCTTACATTGCCCTCCAATCTGGTACATTTGTTTCTATCCTTCCCCCCCGTGATGTCACCTACCTCTTACTCTGTTCCTCCCCCTTCTCTAACTCTTACACTACTCAGAAAGTGCTCATTACCTATGTGGCAGTATGATTCAGTATTGTAACCCTCATTTACATAGGATTGCCTAGTAATGCTTAGTTACATGTCTTACACGGAGCTTCCCCCCCCTTGACAACCACTAAACGGAGGCCATATTGTTTTTGGTCTGCATTTCCCTCCATTGACATTCCATGTAATACATAAATCCCACAATTGTGGGCTTATAAGCTTCGGTTTTCAGTTTTAGGTAGCGCACCCCGTTTGCGCGGGTGTGCGCTGCAGTTACACATCATAATCCCACGGAAAAAAAAAAGTTATATAACATATTTTTGCAACACTTTTTCATGCCAATGGCCACATATTTGGCCATTGGCATGCTTAATGAAACATATGCACCCTTTATTTGGAGCTGACATAGCTCCGTTTTAGATTTTGCAGAAATGTACTCAGTTGTCAGCTGAGTACATTTCTGCAGCTAACACGTCCATTACACGGACTGGTTTCAGCTTCATGGATCGCTCAAATACCTCATTTGCATATCTTTGAGCTGCAAATGAGGTATTGAGCATTTCCACGCCCAGTCCGTGTAAGAGACGTGTTGGCTGTCTCTTACACGGAGGTTTGGGCTGTACCTGAATCGGGAGGCTTACACGGAGGCTTACACTACTCTTGAACTCCGTGTAAGCCTTCCTGAATCTGGCCCAGTGTATGTCAACCATTGTTTAAATGCCAACATATTGAAACAGTTTTTTTTTTGTCTTGCCACTGAGTGAGAGTCTGTAATAAACAAGACTACTGAGATATATTAGCAGGAGAAATAACTGTCATTTCTGCTGAACCCTGCCCAATGTAAACCTTGATGGACTTCTAACATTTTTGTCAGATTAACCTCTGTAGTTTGTGCCCTTAGTAAATGTTGTTGGGCTCTATCTGACTGTAAAGTTAAACCAGAGATATCATTATGTAAAGTCTGAATGCTATGTTGAGTCTGTTGCTTTGTGCTATGTAGTCTATACATTAATACATTACTAACAATAATTACATACACTTGTACTGTATGAGATTTAGGTGACTGCAGAAGGTACATTTAACTGTTGTATATGTAAAGAACTAACAAGGCTAGAATCAAACAGATTATCAGAATAGGATATATCTTATGGCTTACATACTAGACTCCTGTGACAAAATAGACAGAAGTTAGGAAAGTTACTTCCACATGTACATTTTATGTTTGGATTATAGGCATTTATATATTTACAAACACAACTGTTATCTAGTGTCTGAACATCAAACATTTCAGATTTACATTTTATGTCTGACACAGAAGGTTCAAACCATGTAAATTTATATATACAATATGTGGGCACTGTAAAGTTAACTGTTTGTAATTGCATCCATGTTATAACTGTGAAGAAAGTACCATAATTTATGCAGAAGACAAGCAGGTGATTAGGCTGAAGTCAATCTGGAAAAGGACGGTGTTTCTCTACAGATGAATTGTAGGTGGTCCAATGCAGGACAGCTTCCACGGCAGTGCTCTGTGTCCACCAACGAAGTACTGGAACTGGAACTGTTTCTCTGTTAAAGCACTGGAACTGTCAGTCTAGTAGGGATCCCTCTGTAATATTAACTGCTGGTAACAGATATATGGTCACAGTCACTGGCCAAGGCTCACCACTGAAGTAAATGTCCAAAAGTAGACCAGACAAACTCCGTACTACTGTATCTGTTATACTTTATTTGTCTCAGAACAAATTCTTGCCAAACAGTTAATTCTGTCAGAGCTATTTCAATTCTATTATAACACAGCTAGACAGATGAATAGACTAAGGCACACTTAGTCTAAGATGTCACCCCTGAATGAAACATACTGTCCAGTTTATATACTCTTTTTAACCAATGTTATTTTTAATGTCCTTGTGACTTGTTCTTTTGGTTTCTGTCTGTATCATGAAAAAGTCCAAGGTTATTTCATGCCCTTTTTTGGTTCTCGCCGTTCTGAAGACTTCACAAAAGTCTCTCCACATCATCTTTGCCTCACTTGACCTGTCTGCATTTTATTTATTTATTTATTTCTGCATCTGAAAGCCAATAAAGTCAACTTCCTTTTTTTCTATAACAGGATGCATTTACAGTATTGCCCACAGCTATAAGTTATTAATATTTAAGCTGAACATAACTGTTCTTGCAAAGCAAGTATATTATTTTGAAAACTGCTGTTTGGCCTTGCACATTTCCTTTCACTGTACATACAGTATATTGGGGAAAAGAATTTTAATTTACACAATATCTATCCGTTAGTAGGAGTTTATTGATAGAGCAAAGCTCTCTAGAAGGTAAGCAGTATCTGCTGTGGCTTAGTGGTACATCATGCAGACTAGTGAGTCCAAGGTGTGAGGTTTGAAACTGACAAGGGTATTTTACTCCTTTGAAAACCATATTGCCAAAGTGGTTAGAAAGACCTTCTACATAGCCCACCTCATCACAAAGGGTTTCACATCTAGATCAAGAGAGGTAATCGTGCCCCTTTATTCATCCTTCATCAGGACCATCATAGAATACAATGCCCCTTTTGGGATGTACCTTACCCGACACCTGGAGCAATTAGAAGGACCCCAAAAGTATCTCACCAAGAGGATCAAGGGTCTCAAACAAATGCCATATGCTGCTCGTTTAAAAAATCTCCAGCTCTACTCAGTTGCATACCGCCTACTTCAAGGCGATCTATGCCTGACATACAAAGCTATGTCAAATCCAGAAT
>NC_056744.1:1319778950-1319823930 GCF_019279795.1 Protopterus annectens
CCAGGTGTCAGAACATTTTAGTTCATTAGATATCCATTCTAATGATATAGTTACCTCAGGGATTAATGGACAAACGAACTTCAACAGAGCCTGTATTATAGAATATGGGCCATTTAGTCGTATTATTAAGAACATAATGTGTAAGAACTGGCACCTTTTAAGAGATGAAAAAGAAGTAGCTGATATAGTAGGCACAACTCCACGTTTCATCAACAAAATGGGCAAGAATATTAAAAGCTTGTTGGAGCTAAATATTAGTTCCAAGAAAGGTGTTGATGATATACATACTAGCAGATGTGGTTTTTGTAACCAATGCCCCAACATATATGAAAATAGTCCCATTACTTTACAGAATTACAATAGGAACACGATTTATGCATCTAGAGGTAATTGTAGGACAAAGATGGTAGTGTACATAGCTATTTGCTCGGCCTGTCCCTCATTTTATATAGGGAAGACCGAGAGAGAGTTTAGACAAAGAATTTACTCTCATCTATATTGCATAAAAAAGAAGGATGCAAAGAATGCCTTAGCAAGGCATACGGAGGAAAAAGGTGCAGAACACAAGTTTAAGTTTGCCATTATAGAAGTTATTAAGAGAAACCCCAGGGGAGGAAACATCAAAAACTATTTAGCGTACAGGGAGCTTTATTGGCAGGTATTAACTAATGCCAATACAGCCCCAGGAATAAATGACTTTTTGTCAATAAAATCATTGCTGATATTGAATAATTAACAAACTCTAGCCATTCGGATATTTCTTTACATGTTTACATAAAATGACAAAATGTCACGTTAAATTAACTCACAATTGAAGGATGGGAACATTTAATAGTTTCTTAGTTAGTTTAAATTATTCAAAATATGTATTTTAAAGCATATGTTTTTAAAGTTTATATGTATTAATGCTGTTTTGGCGCCATTTTTTTATATAAATAGACCACAGGCGCATCTAATCAATGTTCTGATGAAACTCGCTTGACGAGTGAAAGCGCTTAACCAACTAAGCTTGTGGATTTTTATTAAACTCTTTGGACTTTTACGTGGTTCCGGTGGATTTATTTTGCTTGCTTGGCTGCAGAGGATTTTCCGTTTGGTTATTGTGCATGTTTCATAATGCTAGGTAAGTTGATGTGGTCAGAAAACAGGGAGATGACAGGAAGGAACAGGTAAAGTAGAGGACAGGAGACATGCACAAAAAGTATGAAGGACCAGTGGGTAGGATCTGTGTTGGTACCTCAGGAGCTCTGATGAATGTATTGCCTGTCAGTGAGGGACAATCATGAGAAGTAACTGATGGAGCACCAATAGAATATTAATGGAAAACTTGCAGGCAAAAGTGTTTTCATCTATAACCACCAACTATGCCCACTGCTGTGTGGTAGTGCACAATGCACAAACACAGTGCTATATAGCAAATGAGCACAAACTGATCTAAACAAATTAACCAATAAAAAAGCTCAAAACTGAAGTTCCAGCAGCTTTCATTCAGATTAATTCTAACTGCACACTCCTGGCACTAGGGTGCAGCTAACCCTCTCCAACAAAAGATGGCCCGGTTTACTGCTCAAGTTATACAAACAGAACTAGATTCAGGAGGTCTGAATCTAGGCTATGCTATGGCAAACAAAGCGCAACAATTTCAGAACCAAAAAAAAAAAACAGTTCAAAGAAGCAGTGGTATGGTAACAATGCAGTTCAAAATCCAATATAGAGTGAAAAATTCTACTTAAGTTTTGCAGAGATCAACATATGGCTTGGATTATGCAGCAAATTAAAGCAAACTGATTTAAAGAAATTAACCAATAAAAAGCTCAAAACTGAGCCTTGTTCCAGCAACCTTCAATCAGATGAGTTCTAACTATACACTCCTGCTACTAGGGTGCAGGGGAGCCCTCTACAAAAAAATGACTGCCTGGTTTAGTGCTCAAGTTATACAAAAAGGGCTAGATTCAGCAAGTCTGAATCTAGTCTATGCTACAACAAAGTATAACAATTTCACAAGAAAAAATGTTCAAACAAGCAGTTGTATGGTAACAATACAGTTCAGAAGTGCAATATACAGTGAAAAATCCTACTTACATTTTGCAGAGATCAACAGATGACTTGGATTATGTAGCAATGAGAGCAAACTGATTTAAACAAATTAACCAATAAAAAAGTTCAAAACTTAGCCCTGCTCCAGCAACCTTCAATCAGATGAGTTATAACTGCACATTGCTGCCCCTAGGATGCAGGGGAACCCTCTCCAGCAAAAGATGGTCTGATTTAGTGCTCAAGTTATATAAAAACAGAGCTAGATTAATTGGGTGTGAATCTAGCCTATGCTACAGCAAACAAAGTGCACCAATTTCAGAAAACAAACAAAAAAGAGTTCAAATAAGTAGGCACAATAAGCCTTCAAATAGCAATTCCCATTTCAGAAGGGCAGAAGGTACCCTCTCCTCCCACTGTAGACCACAAACATTATTAATGTAAAATACTCGTCCTGAAGCCTAAGTGCTTAAACCTAAATAAGACACTTTTGGAATAGCAGACACACTAAGCCTTCAACCAGCAATCCCCAACTTAGAAGGATGTAAGCTACCTCTCCTGCCACAAGAGTGTAGATCACAAACCTTCCTAATGTAAAACCACTGGCTTGAAGCCCAAGTGCTTAAACTGAAAGGCTGAGAATAACAGTTACAATTATTCAGGCTACTAACAGGAAGTAATAGATGCAACAGAATAAATGCAATTGAACACTTTTAAGAGCAAGCAGCAAAAGCAACATAAAGTAATAAAGTAGGAAGAAACACAACTACAGTAAAACAGTTGAATAAAAGTGCACCTTTTTAGGTTAAGTAGGAAAGGTGGAAACAGAAGATAATTAAGGGTTGAGAAACTAATGGGCTGAGCCTTCCCAAATGATCTCTCTGTACTCAGTAGAATGAGCTGATGAGATGGGACTGGGAGAAGTGTCCAAAATCTGATTTATAGTAGGAGCAGACAACTCAAAAGCCATGAAATTTAAGAACACAACAATAATTGGGCCGGTGGGAGATAATAAAATGTAGCCAGAGATCAGCAATATTCAGGCATAGTACAGCAAGCAGGCCTCCAAACAAACACTTCAGCTAAGTAGAAATATTTCTAACTAAAAGCTCAATGCTGTTTCTTATCCCCTCCCACTAATTAACTGATGTTATTCACTGTTTCCAAAGGAATTCTTTGCTAAATTATTTTAACTGACCCTAGCCAAGACCTCTTAAAACTCCAGCAGAACAAAAAACTTAAACTAAAACAAGAATAAGATGCAAAATAGAAGTGATGAAATCTTAAATCTCATGTCTAAATCTCATGTCTAAATAACTAAATGTATCTGTAATTTTTCTATGTGGAGCTTTTCTCCCTGGGCCTCTGCTGAAAAAGGGCCTTTTCATCTCAGTCAGACACCCCCGGTTAACAAATGTAAAATAAATAAAAAATAAATAAATGAAAAGCTTCACTTCAAAATAAAATGCAGCCAGAGATCAGCAATATTCAGGCAGAGTGCAGCAAGCAAACCACTAAACAAACACTTCCTCCATGTGAGAATCAACCCCTACACCTTGGGTCTGTAAGGTAACAACCTTATCTATTATGCCAGCCCCCCACTCTATGCCAGTCCCCTACTGCTAATTATCTCTCATTTCATTAACCCTTTGAATTATTCAATTTGCACAATGTGCTGTGGAGATAAACATTGTGTTGATTTCCTCATAATGATGTGCAGACCTCTGAGAAGTACAAGAATGGGGATTAAGAGTTTTGCTTAGCTCATGCCTTGCAATTGTGCCTCATAAGCAATACTATTCAGTCAATTTGTTTGTGTCTTTCGGCTTTTCCCAGTTAGGGGTCGCCACAGTGGAACTCCAGTCCGCTAATGATTGGTAGTGGATTTTTACATACCGGGTTACCAGCCCTGACACACAACCTTCAACGAAGGCACGCCCCATTCACGTAGACCTCCACACAGAAGACGCTCTAGCTAAGAATCGAACGGGACAACGTCTTACTATGAGGCGACAATGCTACTGCAGCACCACCACCGCAGTTCAATGTGTAATATTCATGCTTCAGAAAATCACGCTTTGAAAGGGTGTGCCAAACAGTTAACTCTTACAAATGTATTTAAATTATACTCTCACTGAAATATAACTGAACATTGATAGACATATTTGTAAAAGTATGTATATATATATATATATATATATATATATATATATATATATATAATTTATATGAGTGGCTGAGCACACATTTCAGGAAACGTTATATTGACAAAGTTATTTTCGGTGAATGCAAAATGTTGAAACTGTTGACTGAAATTAACTTTGCTGACAGTGCAGTTTGCCTCTTTATCCACTGTTCTTCGATGATAGAGTTGGTATGTATAAATCCAGAGGGGTGAGGGAGGCCTGCCCTACATAGAGGTGGGAGGGGGTTGCCACCCTTCAAAAAAAAATGCCTTATATTTAGTAAAGGTACTAATTTGGGCAAGAAATTTACAATTTTATTTACATTCACTGAAACTGTCTTTGTTGTGTTAACATGATTCCTTTTCACCTGGACTGGAGATGCCTAACAATGTGAATAATGTTCACTGCACTCTGAAGTGGCTTAAACTTAATGCATGTATGCAACTTAAAAACAAAGATTGTATTTAGAACAAGATTTAAGACATTCCTTGACTAAACATAATAATAAAATTAAGTAATGCACAACAATTTTATGAGTAAGTCTACCCTACCAAAAGTGTTTCTACTCGCACATTCCTTATCATACTTATATCTTCTTTAATCCCAGTAACACAATTGTATTATGTAAGCAAAAACAAACAAAAAAAAAAGTCTGACATCATCACTATAGTGAAATGTAATTGGCCATTGCAGAAGCAGAGTGATCAGCACATTTAGTTGACTTTCTACTTTTGATTTAACGGTTCACATGGTGCAATATGTTCCTGATGTCAGTGTTTGAATGCATTAACATAGCTGCAGTGTACAAACCATGTGAATCAGGTGTTCTCTAATAGAAATCATGATAGTTAGTAGGCACACTTTGCTTTTGGAAACCCAGAAAGATGACAAAACAGTACACCGAATTGTGTCTTATCTGAGTCATTTGGGATATACACTGGAGCTGATTATTGATTCCCTTTAAAAATTATTCAGCATATGCAAAGACTTAGTCATTGTTCACACAGATGAGACTGGCATCGAGATTGGTACATCTCACTTATCATATTGGACACTGGTGAATTCAGAAAGGTACTTTATTTGTAACTGCATTAATAGGTATGTGTGTTAATGAAGTCTGTACTTTATAAGAGTGCAAAGCATGAAAGGTTTGACTCCACTTAAGGGCTAGAATACCTGTATACTTTTATGTGGCAACTGGCCTAGCACACTGTCAGTGTTTGGGGATGATGATAGAGAAATGGCACTTCTCGTCCTATGGCAACAAGTCAAAAATACCTATTCATGCACTAAGTCTTTCCTCTCCACCATACAAATGAGTTTGGCAGTATTGCACTTCAGTAAGAGAATCTGACTGAATGAAAGCAAATTCAGTATCCTCTGTTACTTGTACATGAATCACTGAGTTATTGAATTCTTGATATGAGGAGTCTATTTTAAAGCACTTGATGCAGTGATGTATGTAACTGAGGATGGCATTCTCTCACATTTTCCTTCCCAGTCTCACAGTGTGTTCCATTGACCTTGTATATTTACAAACATATTTGCACACTGAAATTAATGACTTCATAGTGATATAATTTGCATGTATGACTTATTAACCTGCATGTTGCCTACACATAACTGCAAGTTTTTACTGCTGCTCTCATAAAAAGAACACTTAATGGCAATAATGCTTGTCCTCTAGAGCTGGGTCAAAAAAATCACCATTTCTGCCTTTGTGACTATTTTACTAGTAAGTAATTCCACCAAAGAATAATAATCACCAACAGTCAACATAACACTTCAGCCTTAAGCAGTTATAACTATGATGTAACTACACCTGCCAGTTGGCATTACCAAGCCCATTCTGGTTACAAGTTAGAGTCTGGGTGTGTAACCCAGGCCCCCTCTGACTTGTCAGATTAATCACCAACTCAGAGCTTAACTCTATGCCCCTACGTAGATTACCTTGAACCAAGCCTCTTTGGTCTTTCTGGCCTGTCATTCCTACAAAAAGGCTGTGGTGGCTGGTGACTTCAAATCAAAGGGAGGCTGCAGGAGACAGCTGAATGGGTGTGGTCAATGGGAAGGGGTGTGGCCAACTAGAAAGGGGAGGAGCTATGCTCAAAACCACAAAAACTAACTAAATACACTGCCCTGGGTGCCAAACCATCATTATGAGATTCTGAGACAAAATGAAGTGTAGAAGAATAAAAATATTTAAATGCATTGGCTGCATGACAGCTTACTTAATATCTAGATGGAAACAAAAAGGTTGTGAGGCATGAAAAAATAAATTACTTTTTAAATACATTAATGGAATGCCAGTCAAAATCAAGTATAAGAAAAACAAGCAGCACTCAACTCAAACCACTTCTTGCAGTGCAGTTCTAATTATAATTTATATTCAGCTTTATTAAAGTACCAAGTAACACGCTGAAAGTAGAAATCTCTGATGCCCCCACTTGTAAAAATATTTCTTATCCAAAAAAAGACCTGCTGCCTGACAACTATCTACTTGTTTCATGGGGAAGACATGATCAAAGTAAAAAATAAAAAAGCAAACAAGAAATAAGCTCAAGATACATTGCTTAAAAGGATTACTGTACAGGTTATGGGCCACACGATTGGCATTCTGTTTATTTATGGGTAAAGCCTGCAGAGATGACTGGAAGTCTCCAAGTGTAATGAGCTTCTTAAAATAATGTAATCCTGTCCTTTATTACAAATACTGTCATATGCATTTCAATACCCAAGGCTTATACATTATCTTGTTAAGTATTCTCTACATGACAACAGAAAGGCTTTCAATGTTGGCAATTCTTTAACAGTATGCTTATTAAAGCTTACTTGCATCTTACGATCTCAGCCAAGCTTACCTGATGGTCAAATAAGTATTGCTACTTAAACACAGAGCAACAGGCATTTTGAGTAATAAGTATAAATCAACAGTACAAAAATATGACAGAAACCAGACCATTCTGCAAAAATTAAGGACAGATGAAAAGCCACTCTAGTACTTGTGTCTACCTTGGATGGGGGGATACTCTGCACATTTACACTGCATAACTTTGCCTTGCTTCGACACATCCAGAGTCACTACATGGGGGAGTGGGGTGCAACAAGTATGTCACAATTTGAAATGCCTCTGGCTGACAGTGATGGCCCTGACACATTTCATACCTCTCAACCTCAGAGCAAGAAATCTGGGCAAAGCCATTCATAGAAGTGAGACAAAGGCCCCAAAATA
Source organism: Protopterus annectens (assembly GCF_019279795.1). NCBI lineage: Eukaryota > Metazoa > Chordata > Ceratodontiformes > Protopteridae > Protopterus > Protopterus annectens. The sequence continues at coordinate 1,319,786,403 of NC_056744.1, forward strand.
AGGACAATTTTTAAATATTGCTCTTATAAACTTAGAAAGATAATATAATAGTAGGTCTTGCATAGTATGAGTTTTCTGAAAGGTATGAAATTTGAAACTGAAATGTCTGTCATTATTTTCTAACTTCAGTCTTTAATGATTTGCCACTAATTTGCCAAAAAAAACACAATTTTATGAAAATGGACCAAAAATGCGATGCAAAAATATAAAATAGCCACACAATACAGCTGGGAACCTGCCAAAGAAGGGACACTTTTTAATATTCGTACTGCTAACTTGAGCAGCTGACAAAATAAAAGAATCTACATGCATTTCTGAAATAAAAGAAATCTATAACTCTGATTATTACAGTTATTTATTAATTGTAAACCCTCCATGTTTTCTTCCAAAATTGCCATTTTGTGGACGGATTAATAGGGGAAGAGCAACATTTTGAGCCAAAATCATGGACAGTTGAGGGGGTTGGATATGCCTAATTCTATAAAGCAATGTATTTGCCCATACCTCTCAAACTGTTAATGCAGGAAATTTGGAGAAGGCCAAATATATTGGGGGGGGACATGTAAACAGTACTAAAAATTGCTCTTGCATAAACTCAGAAGTTGAGAGAATAACAGGTCTTGCTTTAGCATGCATTTTTCTGAAGGTTATGAATTCTAAAAATCAGTGTCTGTCATTATTTAGTGACTTCATTCCTAAATGATTTGCCAGAAAAACCACAAATTTTATGAGGAACAAACCGATAATAAGAAGCAAAAATCTATTAATTCTGCAAAAATCTGGACAGTTGAGAGGTATAGTTCAGCCGGGGCTGTCTTTGAGTTTGCTGACCTTCCCCCCTCACAAAATCATGGTTGAATAGAGCCTCCTCCCTGCAGCCATTCCAATGAACCATTGCTTGGCTATTTCACCCCATTTACCATAAACACTAATGTGCATACTGCTTTACTTCTGCGATGATTTGGACTTCATTTGAAAGTTTTATTTTACATTTTACAGCACAAACACTGATAGGTATCTGCTAAACAAAGCAATGCAGTCTCACAATGAAAACAGACTTAGCATTAAAACTTCTCTGCCTTTGAAAACTCACATTCATTGAAACTGCATTGAAACCTACATTCAAAGAAAATACATTTAGCTGTCAACCTCTTAGCACAAAGCACCTGAACAAAGCCAATAATGGGGGAATACAGTCCCCAAACATATTCATTGAATTCAGTTCTCACTATAGCTCTCAATCTCTTAGCAAAAAACATCCAGACAAAGCCAGTAATGGGGGAATACAGCCCCCAAACATATTCAGTGAATTCAATTCTTACCAAAGCTCTCAACCTTAGCACAAAAAACCTGGATGAAGCAAATAATGGGGGAATACAGTCCCAAAAATAGGGACAAATTTCAAATATCCATCTTATAAACTTATAAAATTGCTAGAATACAAGCTTTTGTGTTATCATGTACTTTCTGAAGAATATAAAGTCTGAAATTCAAATGCTTGTCATTTTTATTTAACATTTGTTAACCAGGAAAGTCTGACTTGGAACACGTCAATTTTCAGCAGAGGTCCGGGGAGAAACACTCCAGACAGACACATGTTTTTGTAAGATGGGAGGACACCCACACAAACACAGGGAGGACATGCAGACTCCGCACAGAAGGCACCTCAGCCAAGAATCAAACCAGAGAACCTGCAGCTGGTAGGCAACAATGCTACCACTGTACTAATGCACTACTGACTGCACCAATGCACTACTAACTTTGCAAGGACACATACAGAAACCACAGATTTTATGAGGAACAGAACAATCATGAGGGAAAAATCTGCAATTTATTTACAAATGGTGGTGGGTAGGGACTTCAGGCTCTTGCTACCTGGGCCCAAGGTATAGAGTTCATGTCTGTTCTCTAGCCACCACCATATAGCACTTGGGGCATTTCACACACACACACACACACACACACACACACACACACACACACACACACACACACACACACCTCTTTCATCTCATTTCCCTACCTACATACCTTTTGGCTCCTCCAGTCCCCATGAGTCCTGTACATGGTAACAGTTTCCCCATGAGAGCATCCACATCCACTCCCCCCCACGAGAGCAGGCTCCAGCCTGTGGATGTTGCAGTCCGGACGTCTTCCGTTCTGTGTGGTCTTCAACATCTAGGTTGCAGGGCAGAGATGGCTTATCCAGACTGCTGACAAAGCAGTCTGGAGTTCCCAATCTGTGAAAGATTTGGATAGGAATAGATGGAGTTTTGTCTTTTTAGGGTTACATATGAGATGGTTGTCAGTTAGCCAAGTTTCAGTGAGGTTAAAGGAGGTGTGAGTAAGGGAAAGCAGATCAGAGGGATTGTCAGCAGTGGTGATAACACTGGAGTCGTCTGCATACTGAATGAGGGATGAGTGAAGAGTGGATGTATGGAGTTGGTAAGTAAATATGTTAAAAGGAAGGGGGCCTAGAATGGAGCCTTGTGGGGCACCCATTTTATGAGGAGAAAGGGAGATAGGGCTGAGAGCCATTTGACTGATTGCTGTCTGTTAGTGAGGTAGCTGGAAAACCAGGAACTACCCTATGAATATGGTTTAAGTTTGTAAAGAAGTCTTGTAGTCCTTGTCTTAATGGCTAGGCAACTAGGCTCCTTCATACCACCAAGGAATAATATATTTATTACATTTGCTGACCTGGATTATCTACCTGGAAAGATCTTCAGGCTAAGTGGGGGTATGGGAAAAATATTTTATATAGCTTGCTGCATGCAGCAGTTAAGCAGAGCAGTGCGATATGATAAGGAATACTTGTAAGGGAAATTGCCATAGATAAAAGATTTTTTAAATAATCTATGTTCATTCACATTAAAGCTATCTTAATGTAAGACATATAGAGAAATTAATGATGTTACAGTATAAATCTGGCAGTTTAGACAATAGTTTAGACAATGGAGCAGTAAGTCTATAAACTGCTAACAAGCTTCATCCTGAGCTACAGAGTTTGGTTCTCAACACCTCTGTTTGTCTACTTTGTGCAAGTCATTTAACTATCTACTGCTCCTGGGTCACCTCTCAAAGGATGCTTCACCTTAGTGGGCTTTAGTTGGCTAACAGACTGACTAATACTAAATGTAAGCTACAAATCTATCTGAGAACAGCACACTCTGAGCCAAAATGAAAATGGCAGCACTGTGCAGAAATACTTTGCTTTTGTATTACTGGACATATTTGAACTTCCTTTTTTATTTATGAAGTGAGTTAGTAAATATGAACAGGCTTAATTTTGTAGAATTTCTTTAATTGAAAAACAGCATTGAAAGTTTCATTACCAGATTCTCCCATCATTGACCCCACTGTCTAATACGCTAAAATGTCAAATGGCTTCATATCAAACAGGCAGCACACTTCTTACTTGGTTCAGTGGAACATTTTTACCTCTCACAGAGAAACTCGCCAACTAAAACAGCCTTGTATAACATCTGAAGCTTCTCACAATGTTACTGAAACCTTTAAGTAAACTTCATTGTTTCAATAATGCTTTCTCCTCACTAGACTCTAAACTCTGGGAATTAAATTTGAACTATCTAAAAAAACCTCCCCTCCTATGTCCAGTTCAGGCCTCAGTTCAAACAATTCCTCCATTATTAGGCTAAATGCCTAAACGTCATTGCTGGCTACTCTTGTCCTACCATTTATTCTCTGTCATATTCGGAATTCCCTCTCTAGGTTTTTCATTACTGCAGTCACTGGAGGTGGTAAATCGGAATCCTTATCCTTCCCTGATTGACTCACATAAGTCCACAATGGAAAACTGCTTGATTCTCGCTCTTTTCCCAGCACATAAAGCCCAGGAAGAGAGCGACAACCAATCAGCAGCATTTAGCCCAAGCACATCATGTACGTGCCTGCGGACGTCGCAGTCCGAACCCCTTCCAATTCTATGCGGTTTGGAATAGCATAGACTGCTGGGCATCACACCAATGCTTTCATTAGCTCATCAGGCTGCAACAAAAACAAAAAAAAAAGTATTTATTTAAAACCGCCGCAACCCGAGGCGGTTAAAGTGCGCATGCGTGTACTTGCCGAGGCAGGAAGGAATCGCAGAGACAGAGAGAGTAAGCAAAAAAAAATAATACTGAGTGTGTCACACTATGAAAAAGGTACTTTTTCTCTTTTTTGCTGAGGGGGCTGCAGTCCGGCAGTCTGATGCCACGAGTCGCCCCTGCAAAAAGGTCATTGCAGGATAATGGGTGAACACAAGTGAGTTAAGCCTTGTGGCAATCATCCAATGCCATGCCTGCAGCTGCCTTTCCCCATGACAAAGCCTCTTCTATAATCAAACCTTACAACAATAGAAAAATTGACTCAACAATAACTCATCAACAGAAAAATTTACAGACTAGGCTAAAGTGATTGTTAATGGAGGTTAACTGCACATTGAAACCTTTAAAGACTCAGGCTGTTCAAGTGGATTTCATCTGCATCATAGACGTCTGTGTCTGCTTTTGATACAATATTGTGCCCAATAAGTTGGTAGTCAATTGTGGAGGCTACTTGAGCTCTCTGGTGACTAGTAAAGCACCTTGACACTTTCATGACTGATCTTCTTACAAGGCCCTACCAGAAATGTCTGGCAGGATAGCACACCAAAATAATTCCTGTCTGGGTGTAGCATGTGCAGTCTATGGAAGTCAGATAAAAGTCTAGCTAGAAGGATCTTCTTTAGTCCTAAAGTAAGGTCATTGCCCCCAAGATGGATGATTGTGATGATGATAAATTTGATGTAATTGTTAGCTATCACCAAATGTCCCAAAGTTAAAAACATGACAATCCTGGAAACCATATCAGTGGATTACCTAAAGATTCTGATCCAAATAACAGTGCCCCTAATGGTTGGATCATTGCCTGCTAAGCCACGCTTTGGATAAAAGAGTACCCCCAAATCCATAGAACCTTCTTCCCTGTAAAGTAGAATGCCAAGATTACTTCCTAACGTAAGAGAGAAAGGGATCAGATAACCATCTCCTCATCCTCTTTAGGACTTTGATTGAATGCCCTTCCTCTGCCACATCTGAGGTACTGCCTATTTTGGAATGAATTTGAGGAGTATCCATGAGTGGGAACGTCTTGATATCTAAGGTACTTCTTCAGGGTTATAATAACTTCTGCTAGGGTGAGTGTGTGACCTCTGTAAAAAGAAAGTAGAGTCAAGTGATGTAGTGTTGGGTGCTAACCCACTCAGAGATGTGGCTCAATGGGCTTCTCTAGTGACACAGGACCTGGTCCTATCCAAATGAACTCTGTGTGTTTTGCCAGAGTGGTCTGTTTGGACTTTCCAAACCATATTAAAACAAAGTTCTTGGCTACAAAAATGTCAGGCCAACACAAGGAATGGAGTAGATCACCGACTCTAAGGGCCCCCAGTGTGCAACAGACTAAACAAGGTGGCCCAGAGGATGATGGAATAAAAATAATCTGCTGAATGATAAAGTCCTTTGACAATGGGCTCCAAAAGGTGTTAACCTATAGGTTTTCTGGTGTCCTGTGATTCACCTTTCATGTTCTACCAACCTTCCAACAATCTGTTAATAAGTCAGTGACTGTGAAAATCAGAAAGGCCCATGAAAAGAGCCAGCCAGCCTAAAGCTCCTAGTTCTATGAGCAAGATGCTCAGTTTGTCATTCAGCAAACATCAATATGCTAAAAACTGTAACATCAAATGCCAAATCTCAATGCCTGAGGCATGGAGGTAACCTCTTGTATAAAGTATTAAAGGCTTGTAAGGATGAGGATAAGCCTTTTTGGTATTCAAAGCCCAAGACTGGGACAACAGTGTGCTAACTACTCATTGCCAATGAACCAAATTTCTGGAGGAATGAGTGCCCCCAAGGGAGCTGCATCTGGAGCCAGCAGGAGTAATCATGGATTCTGAAAGTGAGACAAGCTGTCATCTATTACATTAACTCTTCCTGATGTATGATGGCTTGAAAATCTCAAACTGATCTGCAAATTCAGCAGGACAAACAACCTTATTACTGAATGAACTCACCTATATTTCAATGACCTCTTGTTAAACTTGGTCTACTAGGTTGTTAGAGTAAAATAAAACTGCTTTTTTTAAAATCCTTTCAAATTAACATAGTCATCTAGATGTGAAAAACTTCTAAGAATGTGATGTCCTTCTTCCTTCCTTCCTTCCTTCCTTCCTTTCTTTCTTTCTTCAGACCATGAGTTGGGCCATTTTGCTGTGAACCATCTACCTTGGATATAGACACCCATATCTATACCTACTACTGCATTGGTGAAAAGCTGCAGATCTTCATAGAAAACCCAAAGGCTTTACCAAAGCATAACCCCATTGTATTTGATCAAAAAGATTTCCTCAGAAAAAGAACCTCCTTTACCTTGTCAGTAATCCTCAGCCAGTGGTGTTAGGTTTGCTGCCTTTCAGCAGGTTGGATAAGGATCTGAGAAAGGTCCTGCCTAGGGAAATAGCTCTGCAAGCAATGTTTAGTAACCCATGTAGTTGCATGACTGCCCTGATTTGAGCTATGCTAGCTCACAAAAAAGATGTCAGTTGTGGATATGAGATGTTGCAATTTGTCATTAGGAAGTTTGAATTGGAAGCCTAAACATCAATAAGTAGCTGTAGAAAGGTAATGGTTTAGCTAGGGTTTTCCAGTTTTCCTCAGCCAATGAAACTCCCAGCTGGGAATTTTGTTCCTATATAGTGTGTCTTCCAGGCAGAGTTTTTGTGTCCTCCTGTATTCATGTGTAGTTTTTCTGTGTGCCTCACTTTCCTCAGTTTCCTCTCATTTTTTTCAAAGTCTTACCTGTGGTCAAATGAAGAAGCCCTGAATTTATATTGGTATAGATCTGAATGTGTGTGTGTGTGTGTGTGTGTGTGTGTGTGTGTGTGTGTGTGTGTGTGTTAATATTTGACAATATGCCTATAACCTATCAGGGATTATTTGTTCTCTGTTGTAGTCACTGAGTGATACAACAGACTTCACCTGTTCTGTATCACAGATTCAGGTAAAACAAAGCAATCAGAAAATGAAACAAAATGCCACCTATCTCTGTATCAATCTATCTATTCATCTATCTACCTATCAATCTGTCTGTCTGTCTATATATCTATCTATATATCTATACAGGCAAAAACGTAATCTCCATTTCCTGAGAACTGAAATACTTTTTTTGTGAAATGAAACAATGAGTCGCTCGACAGTTCAAGATGGCCGCCAAGCACTGAACACACACTTTCTGCTGCTCTTGTATCAACCAAATCTATCCGCTCAAAAAAAAACCTGCATCTGGCACCAAATTGAACAAGAAAAGGAGTATTTCTTCTAAAATATACTTCATGGAAAAGACCTATAGCATCATTTTGGTCTAAAAAGTAAAATGTTGTCATTTTTCTGCAAGGGCTTACCTCTAGTGACTGGCTGAAGGCTGCAACCGCATGGTGGCATCATTTTCTCTGAAGGACTGAGTTCTGAGTTCTAAACAAGAAAAGTTAAAGGAGAATTCTTTAAGTCACTCCCTTGTGGCCAAAACCTACACTTTAATTCACCCAGTGATGGCTAACCAACAAGAATCCATGGATGCTATAACTTCTAAAACCAAACTATCTTCTCTAATGTCACCTGAAAAGGATGTAACAGCTAACAGGCAGAGAATAAATAAATCAACACAGGATTCAAATAAAGGAGCTGCTAAATATAAAGGTGAGTCTGTTCTCTCACTAGATGACCTTAAAACAGCATTACAGCCCTTGCATGAAGATTTCAAATTATTCTCAGACAAATTAAATTCATTTGGTTCTAATATAGACCAAGTTACATCCAGAATTAATCTTATTGACAAGAAAACTGAGGAGAATGCAAAGCAAATACAAGATTTACAAACCAAGGTAAATACAAATGACAAAATTATTAGTGACTTACAGCAAAAAATAATAGACTTAGAAGCACACAGTAGGAGAAACAACATTCTAATACGTGGCATTCCAGAAAAGTTTGACCAAGTACAACTACCAGTCATACTAACTAAGATTTTTGAACACATTACTGAAAATAAAATCTTAGCTAAAGAAATCATTATTGAAAGAGCTCATAGAGCATTACGAAGATCACAAGATGAGGGTGTTCCTAGGCAGATTTATGCAAGACTACTAAATGTTGCACATGTTACCGCATTCCTCATGGCTGCAAAAAAGAAAAGTAACATTTCATGGAGAGGTCACAGGATTACAACAGCACAGGATTTACCCCAGCCCATTAAGGCTCAAAGACAAGCTCTAGCTCCTTTTTGTGCTTTGTTAATCAAAAAAAATATATGCTTCCAGATGAAATACCCAGCCATCCTCTCCTTCAGCTATGGGGATCAGAAATTCCTAATACACTCTGCAGATGAAGCAAAAAAAGTATTTATGCAAGCTTTCAAGGAACTACTGGCTTAACTAGCTATACTGTTAAAGATAGTAAAATAATATAATCAAGATAATACAGTATATGCTTAAAAGCTATGAATTACTGTTAAGACTAACAGATAGTATAACCAAGATGATTACACCTACAAAAACCTTTCTCTGCTGGCTTTATAACACTGCTAACTGATTTTAACTTACCCTGTCATCTTCTCAGCTTATTTTTACCATCATCTGGATGTCCTGGCTTTTTTTTTTTGTTTTCATTTTCCTTTCTAGCTCTTCAGGAGTATGTTGGCCTATCTGTATCAGTGCACGAGGCTCCCTGTGGCCTGTTGAGGCCTTATTTAGAGCTCCACAAGGGTTCCCTAAGCTCCCAGGGCTGTTTTAACATTCCATTACCCAGAATGCAACAGGGACATCAGTCGATGACATCACAAGGTTGGAGGTCGCAACAGAAGAAGAAGAAGCAATGCATTTCTGGGGATGCTAATATCATGAATTAGAGCTTAAGGAAGAAGAAATGGATCTAAAACAACACTTTCTGGACACTCCAGGATGGGGGTAATTTAAATGGACTATAAAAGACTCTGGTCAGGGTAATTCAGCAGCCTAATCTTATGTTTAAGTAATGAATTTATTACAATATAGTTTTTTTCTAGCAATACAAATACATCACTTTGTCAGAAGTCTTTCATATCAAACTGTATAGTAGTTGTCATCTGCTGGTCATGTTGCAAAACTACAATGCCATACTTCAGACATGCTTTTCTGTGCCTTTCAGTTTTTCAAAAACAATATTTTATGTGTTCACATTTAGTTTTCTATTTAGTATTTAGGTGTGTGTTTAAGTGCTCATTGTGAAAATGTTTGTGATACAAACTCAGACTGTGTGAGTAAAATGCAATTGTCAAAAGTTATTTAAAGACAGCTAAAGACAATTGCCTGTTTAGTAATCCATTAGTCTGCTTCACAGTTGTGCTACCTTTACTGAAAATATGTCTTCAAGTTTGAAATTTATCTGTTGTTGCATGGTAACACAAATTAGCATTTTGACTACTTTCACCATGATTCAATCACGATTCATGAATCATGATGTTTTAACTCTAATCTGAAAGTGCAGGATATGGATGGCTTGCTCTTTCTCTCAATGAAGGTGGATCTACAGAGCTAGTGAGCTTGATATGCTGTATGCTTGTGCTTGGTTTAATTAGCCGGCTTGCTAAAACTTGCTTGCTTGCTAAAAAGGCTGGCTAAACTGTATTTTTTTATAGGTTAGTGATGACATGTGAGTTATGTAGTTTATTGTGAACTGCATTTAGTGAAAATCCAATCATCTGCTTAGGTTGTCAATTAATGCTCTTGTTTCTGTCTTTCCTTCTTTAATCCTATTGTTATGTAATTTTGTGTGTAATGCATATTTAGTAAACCCAGCTAGATATCTAGATAGGCAAAAAATGTATTTACATTACTCAGAGCTATTCTGTTTGTTGACGTATATATTTAACCTGTAATTTTTTCTTGTTATAATTACCCCCTTCATTAACCTCCCTTTAGAGCAGTATGCTCAGTTAAAGCTTATCTAAGTTGACTGTCCCTTCTCCAGACAGGACCAAAACATAGTATTAGGTTATGATGGTACTTACTGCTATGCCAGTTATAAATAGAACCTGCGTTCATATCTGCTATAATGGTTATTAATAGCTTTGGTTATAAATTGTGTTGGTTGCGATTGCTTAGTAACTTTTATTGTCTATATTACTCCAACCTCACTTGCCTATTTGCATGAAAATTTCCGAGGTCAATAATCTAAAAAAAAATGCTGTATGTATTATGTTCTTATGGTGGTATTGTTTTATCTCCTTTAACTCCTAACTCGAATGTCACTTTGCCTTTAACTGTCCATTCTATGTACATATGTTTTTCAATGTTCCTTAACATTTTTGGGAGTGGCATGATGGTGTAGTTGCCCAATGTTTGTTGGCGCTTGGACTATTGATGTTAGTTTATATGTCTCTCTGCTCTGTTCTTGTATTATTCTTCATAAGGGAAAATATCTAAAACAGATCACTTGTATCTATCTAAAACTTTTTCAAAAATGACTCAGGGAGACAGGTGGGTCGGCACAGGTTTATGGTAAGGAGCATGGATGCCAAAATACGATTTACTACCACATTACACTTTCTGTCATATATAAAAAATGTGTTTATTAATTGCATCGTCCCTGGTAGGGCTTTTTTCTTAGTATATCCTAGCATATATCTACATTTTGAATCTAATTATGATGATTAGTGTGAATTCCTAGAATGTAAATGGGCTTCAAGAAATCAATAAAAAGAAACTAGTTATGCACCTGATTTTTCAGGATAAATCCAACATCGTCTTTTTTACAGGAGACCCATATGACAAATGTTCAATGGGATAATATTAAAAAAAGAAATTGGATTAAACTTGTGATATCAGCAGGGAATAGTCTTGCATCAAAGGGCACTGTAATAATAATTAAAAAATCCTTTCCTGGTGAAGTGCTAAATTCTAAATTTGACCCAAATGGTAGATGGTGTTTATTTTCCTGCTCATACCCTCAGGTAAAATCCCCTTTACTTTTCTTAAACCTATGTAGCCCTTGTACAAACCAGCACTTATTCTTCTATGAAATACATAATCTACTACTTCAATTTCCTAATCATCTTTTCATTATTGGTGGTGACTGGAATGCACTCATGGACCCCTTGAATGATAGTTCAATAAAAACAGGAAACAGCCCTCGCAAGTATCTGCATCTATTCAGGACTTGATAAATAGCTTCAACTTAGTTGACCCTTTTTAAATATTTGACCATGACAGAGAGCTAAATAAGTTCATGTTTTATTCGGCTTCGCATAAAGTCTGGTCCAGAATTGATTATTTTTTGGTCTCTGATATATTTTCAAACAAAATTACAAACTTTGCCCTTGAGGCTAGATGTATATCCGACCACTCGAATGTTTCACTTTGTATTAATCCCACTCACCACCTGAATCGCAATGGTAGTAGTCCCACTTGGTCACTAAACAGTAACATTCTTAAAAAAGAAGATGTTCTGCAAGAAATTAATGATTATCTGAAACAATTTGATGCAGAATCTTGTTTATCCACCATCCCCTTAGATATCCAATGGGCTACGGCCAAGCGGTCATCAGAGGAATACTCATACAATAATCATCTTATTATAAAAAAAAAGAGAAATTGTACATCAATAACCTCAACAATGAGCAAAAGATGACTGATGCACAACCACAAAAGGATTTTTCTTCTGAACTGGAAAAGAAATTACATGTGATACAAAAAAATGTACTCATTTCACTTACAAAATCAATCCTTGGTAGAACTCAAACTCCTTCACAGATATTCGGAATGGGCCCAAACCCCCTCCAGAACACTAGCTGGACTCATAAACATCAAAGAGGGACCAAACTATAGTAATGAAATAAAAACAAAGGGAAAAACATATACAATAATGAAGATATTGTTAACTCTTTTGTAAATATCTTCACTGAAATCTATAATCCCCAAAACCAGACCACAAATGAAATGCACAAAAATTTCCTAAATGAGCTATCTGTTCCAAAATTATCCTTTGCGCAAAACACCCTTCTAAACAGCTCCATAACACTGAATTAAATAATGCTAGCTATTAAAAAAAGCTTAAACCAAATAAGGCGCCAGGTCCTGATGGCTTTACAGGAGAATTTTATAAAACTTTTAGTCGTCACCTTTCTAAAACTCTCCTTGCTATGTATAATTACTGTAGTGTATAGGAGCTAGCAAGTTAGGCTGGTGCACGGCAAGAGCACTTGTTAGACCCAAAATCAGAAAAAAGGCCAGCACCAAGGAAGGTTCAAAAGTAGTTTAATAAAACTGAAACTAGACCGGTTTCAGCAGCAAGGCTTTCATCAGTAGTATAGTCAGCAAAAAGCACTTAGTCATCATCTTATATAATGTTCTTTAAGGCATCTATATGACATCACTTCCTGATAAGTCAAAAATGCTAACAAGGCAAAAGTAATTGAAAAATACAATCAAGGCAAAAGTAATTGAAAAATACATAGTTCAGTAAACAAGAAAGTTTGCCTGAGTTGCATACATATCTCCAGATTATAATGAAAAATCCAAAGAGACACAGTATACTGGTATATCAATGATAATAAACAAACTTAATAAAACATACAATAAAGGGTAAATGCCCAAAAATAAACCGAAACAAAAGTCAGGTTATAAGAATTCTGGTGTTGAATACCAGCCACAGTATCCTAAAATGAGCTGAAATGCAAAACCTAAGCAATGCAACCTGATAAGAAATAAGTACATATAATAATGCAAGTGATGGTTAATTACAAATTATAATTTATCATTTAATCCAGGAGGAAAAGCCCCCAAGTTTAATGATCCACCTTTTTCTTTGGTATTTAGGATATCATGCCAACCTGTTTTAAAAGATCGATTCCCTATGATATGATCAATGATGGTGAATGTAAATTTGGCAGTGGGATGTTTGATAACATGTCTATATAGTGCATTAGTTAATCTTCTGTTTCTAATGTCACCAAGGTGTTCAGAGATCCTGACACAAACTGTCTAGACGCTTGGCCAATATAAAATGCATGACATGTACATGTGGCAAGATAAATAATCCAGTCTGAACTGCAGTTACCAAAAACTGTATGTCGATATTTGTCCAGTGTTCCTACTAGTGAAAGAAGTAGTTTTGAAAATATAGTTACAAAACTGCAATGTCCACATGGATAAATGCCTGAAAGTTTATCTCCAGTAAGTGTTCTTTGAGTTGGAGTGTGATCCATGACCCTGGTTTTTTTAGTGTGAAAATAAATTCCCTAAAGTTTTGCCTTTCCTATAGGAAAAATAACATCGTTCTCGAGATAATCTTCCAACAATGGATGAGAATTCAATATATTCCAATGAGTATTAATAATATTTACTAAATTGGCACTATTCCTGCCATAAGTGGTGACAAATCTACATACATCTGATTCCTCATTATGAGTTTTAGTATTGTATTGGAGAAGAGAATCCCTGGATTTAGCATTACTAAATTGGACTGCTGACTCAATAGTACGAGTGGAATAACCTCTGGACAAAAATCTCTTGGTTAGATCCATTTGATGACTCTGAAGATCATCCACTGAGGAACAAATCCTTTTCATCCGCACAAACTGTGATTTCGGTATGTTCGAATAATATGTTTCGGATGAAAACTATCAGCATGTAGAAGGGTATTATATTGTGAGAATTTTCTGTGTACGGACGTTCTAAGAGTGTTATCCTCCTGTCGAATTAAATTGACATCCAAATAACTGATTGCACTCCTATTATATTCCACAGTGAATTCGATACCCCAGATGTTCCCATTCAAATGTTGAATAAATTCCTGGAGGTATTCCTCACCTCCTTTCCATATAAGCCAACAGTCGTCCAGGTATCTTCTCCATATATCAATCTCAGGTAGATATATGTTGTGCAAAGGGTCATATAGAATCATATCTTCCATGTAGCCCATAAAAAGATCAGCATAAATGGGTGCAAAGGATGCACCCATAGCCGTACCCTGTAGTTGCCAATAGCAGTTTTGTTGGAAATAAAAAACATTTTTAGTTAGAATGTGTTCAGCCATACACAACAATAAGGTGTTCATCCCTGGGGGGTATAAATTGGTTTTATTTAGCCAGTATTCCAAGGCATTAATACCACTTCAATGAGGGATGCTGGTATAAAGCGAGGATACATCAAGGGTACACATAAGCCATTCAGGGTCCAATTGAGACTCGGAGACTATCTGCAAAAATTCAGTCGTGTCCTTGATTCTTGCTCTAACACATGTTAACAGTGGTTTTAATTTGTCAGTTAGAAAAACAGACAAGGGTTCAGTGAGTGACCCAATGCCAGATACAATCGGTCTGCCTGGTGGCTGATCAATGGACTTATGAATCTTAGGAAGTAGATAAAGTTGTTGTTTCGTAGGATCCTTAACCATCAAATGAGTTTTGGTTTTATCAGAGATAATTCCAGATTCTACAGCCTTTTCCAAAAATTCATTAATTTCCAAGGCAAAACCTGGAGTAGGATCAATCTCCATCTTCATGTAATGATGATGGTTGGAAAGTTGTCTAAGACCTTCATTCACATAGTACTCAGTATCCATCACCACCACTGCACTTTGTCGGCAGAAATAATAACAATATCCGTATTATTTCTGAGTTGTGTGAGTGCTATTTGTTCCTTCCTAGACATGTTATGCTTTATAGTGTCAACAGAACCCAAATTGAAGTGTATATCTTTTATAACCGCCTGCTGGAAAACAGCAACATGTTTATCCATGGGAGGGTTAAATGTAGATTTGTGAAATCTAAAATCAGATGATCTTTGAGCATTGTCAGTATGATCTTGTTGTTGAAAAAATAATTTCAAGTTAATTTTCCTACAAAAATCCATTGTATCAGAAACCAAAATACTTTCATCAGTGAAAAACAGGTATGAAACCAAGGCCTTTATTAAGAAGGGAATATTGATCATCAGTCAAAATATGACTTGAAATATTTAAAACATTAGTACATGAATGATTTACTTCACTATCGACATGAAGAGCTCTTCTAAGTTTTTGACCTCTGTGTTTCCTTCCTGCCCTGTGTTTTTTCCCCCTAAAGGGACCTCAGTCCTTGACCCTTTTAGCATTTGGAGAATCACCAATATTAGGTGTCTCAGTATCAGTAGTCGAAGAATCCTCACCAGAGGTAATAGAGCTAGGCCCAGTCTTTTTAAAATAGACCTTGGACTTTTTGCGTATAAATGAAGCATTCTTGGTACCATGAGCAAACCTCACACCCCTTTGTGAATCAAATTGTTTGCCCCTATCATAATCTTCCTTATCCCGGCAAATTTATGCAATTTCTTTTTCTTAAGGTTATTTTCCAAAATAGAGATTTCTTTAGATAATTTGCCAAGAAAACCCTGAAAACTAGCCTCATGTTCAAACCGTTTCAGGTTTTTACATCTTTTTCAACTTCAATAATATTACTCTGTATTGTTCTCTCATAGAAAGAGGCCAAAATATTAACTCTAATCATGGCAGCCTCCTGTTGTGCTTGTTGCCAATCTTTCAACAGAGTTTCATCCGGTGTGCCCACTAGTGGTTGGATTTTACATCTCAATCCTCTAGGGGATATATTCTGTATTTGGTAAGCTTTAAACAATTTACTGTGCCAAATGTTTGTTCTAAGCATCTTAATTTGTTTACCTAATTGAAAGAATAAGTTTTCACAACCGTCAACTGGATCCATGATTACCAAATCCACCTTTTCTGTATGTTCAGTTCCTATGCCAAAAATTTTTAAGTCATCCTTGTCGGAGCATAAACCAGATAACAATTTACTGAGATCCATGACAATAAGTTGCAATGAACCGGAGGAAGAAGATATAAGAAAAATAAAAATGAACCCTGAAAGGATTCTTTTATTCTTAAGGGTTGAATTGGCAAATCACGAATAAATCCAAAACAGAAAATCACAATCAGAGTCACAAAGAAGTTGAAGCCAGAATAAATGGCAAATGTAACCCTATATATAGGGGAATAATTAACCCTAGCACCTAGGCAAAAATGCTATACAGACCAAAAAGTCAAAGGCCTGTAATGTCTAAAATGCAATGTTCTGAGTAATGCACAACCTACAGTTGTTCAGAGGTGGCTAAATCCATATGGAGTATACCAATATGTAATGAATTTAAGCCAGACACACTTATGCACCTTATTTAAATCAGATAACAATATTAAGAAATCAATAATTGTTCAATACAGTCCTCAGATGAAATTGTTATTAAAGGTATAAATGTACAGATGATTATTGTCAGCACTGTATACCCAGCAATTATTCTAAAAGAAGACCTGAGTGCAACACTGGGCAAACAAAACAAAAGCCCTCAAGATATGTGACCAATATTGACTCAAATGTGAAACAAAACATGATTCAGTAGGAATGGCTTATGTGTACCCTTGATGTATCCTCGCTTTATACCAGCATCCCTCATTGGGCGGGTATTAATGCCTTGGAATACTGGCTAAATAAAACCAATTTATACCCCCCAGGGATGAACACCTTATTGTTGTGTATGGCTGAACACATTCTAACTAAAAATGTTTTTTATTTCCAACAAAACTGCTATTGGCACCTACAGAATGCTATGGGTGCATCCTTTGCACCCATTTATGCTGATCTTTTTATGGGCTACATGGAAGATATGATTCTATATGACCCTTTGCACAACATATATCTACCTGAGATTGATATATGGAGAAGATACCTGGACGACTGTTGGCTTATATGGAAAGGAGGTGAGGAATACCTCCAGGAATTTATTCAACATTTGAATGGGAACATCTGGGGTATCGAATTCACTGTGGAATATAATAGGAGTGCAATCAGTTATTTGGATGTCAATTTAATTCGACAGGAGGATAACACTCTTAGAACGTCCGCACAGAAAATTCTCACAATATAATACCCTTCTACATGCTGATAGTTTTCATCGAAACATATTATTCGAACATACGAAATCACAGTTTGTGCGGATGAAAAGGATTTGTTCCTCAGTGGATGATCTTCAGAGTCATCAAATGGATCTAACCAAGAGATTTTTGTCCAGAGGTTATTCCACTCGTACTATTGAGTCAGCAGTCCAATTTAGTAATGCTAAATCCAGGATTCTCTTCTCCAATACAATACTAAAACTCATAATGAGGAATCAGATGTATGTAGATTTGTCACCACTTATGGCAGGAATAGTGCCAATTTAGTAAATATTATTAATACTCATTGGAATATATTGAATTCTCATCCATTGTTGGAAGATTATCTCGAGAACGATGTTATTTTTCCTATAGGAAAGGCAAAACTTTAGGGAATTTATTTTCCCACTTTAAAAATTCCTGGCTCATGCATCACACTCCAACTCAAAGAACACTTACTGGAGATAAACTTTCAGGCATTTATCCATGTGGACATTGCAGTTTTGTAACTATATTTTCAAAACTACTTCTTTCACTAGTAGGAACACTGGACAAATATACGACATACAGTTTTTGGTAACTGCAGTTCAGACTGGATTATTTATCTTGCCACATGTACATGTCATGCATTTTATATTGGCCAAACGTCTAGACAGTTTCGTGTCAGGATCTCTGAACACCTTGGTGACATTAGAAACAGAAGATTAACTAATGCACTATATAGACATGTTATCAAACATCCCACTGCCAAATTTACATTCACCATCATTGATCATATCATAGGAATCGATCTTTTAAAACAGGTTGGCATGATATCCTAAATACCAAAGAAAAAGGTGGATCATTAAACTTGGGGGCTTTTCCTCCTGGATTAAATGATAAATTATAATTTGTAATTAACCATCACTTGCATTACGTATATGTACTTATTTCTTATCAGGTTGCATTGCTTAGGTTTTTGCATTTCAGCTCATTTTAGGATACTGTGGCTGGTATTCAACACCAGAATTCTTATAACCTGACTTTTGTTTCGGGTTTATTTTTGGGCATTTACCCTTTATTGTATGTTTTTTATTAAGTTTATTATCATTGATATACCAGTATACTGTGTCTCTTTGGATTTTTTTCATTATAATCTGGAGATATGTATGCAACTCAGGCAAACTTTTTTGTTTACTGAACAATGTATTTTTCAATTACTTTTGCCTTGATTGCATTTTTCAATTACTTTTGCCTTGTTAGCATTTTTGACTTATCAGGAAGTGATGTCATATAGATGCCTTAAAGAACATTATATAAGATGATGACTAAGTGCTTTTTGCTGACTATACTACTGATGAAAGCCTTGCTGCTGAAACCGGTCTAGTTTCAGTTTTATTAAACTACTTTTGAACCTTCCTTGGTGCTGGCCTTTTTTCTGATTTATGTATAATTACATCATCTCGAAAGGGATTACTGATAAGTATATGAACAATTCGAAAACAATATTCATCCCAAAACCAAACTCTGACAAGTCCAACCATTTCTGCTATAGGCCCATCGCCCTTATTTACGCTGACATCAAAATCTTATCTACCATTTTTGCTATAGCTACAGTCATTTCTCCTGAACAGTTGGGATTTATGAAACAGAGACAGCTCTGTGACAATACTCTTACCTTAAACACATTAATTTTTTTTTCTAAAAAGTGATAACCACCCGCATTATGCACTCACCCTTGATGCTACCAAAGCCTTTGATAACGTTGATCTAAACTTCCTTTACCTAACAATGCAATTCTTTAACTTTCCTGATCTGATTGTCAACACTATTAAGATGCTTAAAACAATGCCTCTACTTCCCTGTATATAAATAAAACTTTATCACACCCTATTAAAATTACCAATGGCACTAGGCAGGGTTGCCCACTCTCATCTTATCGTTTTAATTTATATCTGGAACCTTTCTTTCTCTGGGTTATACAAAAGACTTATCACCATATCCCAAGAGTCTTCAACATTGATATAAATTATTCTGCATTTGCAGATGACCTAAACATCTATTTTGAGCTTCCCAACACCGATCTTCATAAAATTTGAAATTCTATTAATCTTTTTGCTGAGGCTGCTAATTATAAATTAAACCCTGCTAGATCATCTGTTTTTCCATTAAACCCTGCAAACCATTTAGAATATTACTTCCCCCTATCTTACATTCCTCTCAAATATACAATTAAATACCTAGGAATAAATTTCACACACCCTCACCAAGAACTAATAAAAGCAAACCTATATAGAGTCTGGGATCAGATAAATAACGATCTAACTAGATGGAAAAACATCAATCTTTCTTTGCTATCAAAATCTGCTATTATTAAAATGAATATTTTGCCTAGAATCCTTTTTCATCTTAACTCCATCTTCTTAAACGTTCCAAAAATTTTCTTCAGAAAAATGGAAACCACAATCTCAAAGTTGTTATGGTTCCCTAAATCAACTAGAATATCATACAGGAATCTAATTACCCCAAAGAACAAAGGCAGTTTAAGTCTCCCGAATTTTAATTTATATTATGACATCATTAATGCTAGCTGTCTAATTCAAATAGCCTGCTACGACCCCTCTGCTGAAACTTGGTACCCAACCTGGATCAAAATCTGGTACAATTATATATATTCGTTAAAACTCAATCCATATGCTGTCCCTTTTCTTGCACCTGATGGTGACTACAAGTTCAAGATCTTGCCTACACTAAAGAACAAAATTCGCATCTTTCAAACTCTGATGACCTCCTTAAATTTACACAATACTATTCCCATTCTCCAACCTATTCACCTAAACCCTAACTTAAAAATCAATAATAAAATGATTGATCTAACAAACTTCCCTATTGTTAAGAAAGCCATAGTTTGGCACTTCTATAACTCTAAAAATGTTGCCGAGGTCAAAGCTTTATTTGGTGCTCCTAACAAATATGATCCTATCTTAAGGCAAATTAGCTCACTTATAAAACAAAAATTCTCTAACTATAGAGTGAAGGAGCAAGACATTATAGTATCACAATCTATCATTAAATCACTTTCCCTACGGAACAAAATGATTTCAAATCACAAGCAAACACAGGAGGGTTATGGCTGACAAAGTTTGCAGATGACTGCAAACTGGGCGCCATAGTAGAAAACACATCTGACACAGATATCCTTCAGAAGGGTCTCACAGAAACGGATAACTGGTGCCAGAGCCACGGCCTGAAGTTAAATGCCAAGAAATGCATAGTCATACCCTTTGGGAAAAACAAGGTTACCCCTAGCTACCAAATAGGTGGCAATCCACTAAGCACAGAAGAAGTTATCAGGGACCTGGGGACCCAGGTTGATAGTAGTCTGTCATTCGACACCCATGTAGCTAAAGTAGTTAGGAAGACCTTCTACATTGCCCACCTTATCATGAAGGGATTCTCATTTAGATCAAGGGAGGTCATAGTCTCCCTTTACTGATCACTCATCAGACCAATGATTGAGTACAATGCCCCATTCGGGATGTATCTGACCCGACACTTGAAGCAGCTGGAGAGGCCACAAAAGTTCCTCACCAAAAGGATAAAGGGTCTCAAAAATCTGTCCTATGCTGCCCGACTGAAAGAACTCCAGCTCTATTCAGTCGCCACCGCTTGCTCAGAGGTGACCTTTGCCTAACATACAAGGCCATGTCAAACCCAGATTTGATGAATATGCTTCACCTCAAAAAATCTAGATCCATCAGAGCCACAAGGGCGGGAGACTTAAACCTCGACACGGCTATTAATAGGACGTGCTGGAGGGATAGATTCATCACCCAAAGACTCCCTATGCTGTGGAACAAAATCCCGGTACATGTGAGGCAGAGCACCTCGCTGGCCTTGTTCAAGAGAAATCTTGACCAATGGATGGGAGATCGCAGATATACCCCAGGGATTACCTCAGTGTCACTGCTCGACAGAGGCACAGCAAAATAATGGGTATAGTTCCCCATACCAAAGGGGTGGCATAAGCCACAAAACGATGGGCTAGGCTTGTAAATGCCCTCGGGCAGATAGCCTAGTATGAACCTATGAACCTATGAACCTATGAATACCTATAAACTTGTGTCAAGCATTAAGTATAATCATTCACTTCTATTTTCCAAATATTGGGACGGTATACAAGGAGTAATTTCTATGGAGTCTAAGTGCGAAGCAATCAATAATACCCTGAATTTAACCCTCTTCAAAAACCTAATTTACACTCAGCTTATGATAAACAACAATTCCTACTATACCCCAGCAGTCTTACTGAAATTCGGATACAATAAAAACCTAACCTGCCCATTCTGTTCCCTCCCACACGTAGATATACGTCACATCTTTTGGGGCTGTAAGAATATTTACAAACTTTGGTGTTCTCTCAGAACTCAGTTGGAAAAAATGGGATACGAAAAAACCACATTCTCTTGGCAAACTATGATTTTAAATATTATTCCTAAATCTCTTAAGGGTATCCATCGCCACATCTGTGTTACAGCCTGTGCCCCTATCAAATATTTTATAGCCAAGAACTGGGTCAATCCCTCAACAATAGCTTGGGAAAACTTTATATCAAAGGTAATCAAATATATATCTGCACATAAGTTATGCAATAATAACAAAAAGAAAAAAGAATATTTTCAGAATTACTGGTGTAGACTTTTTGACCTAATCCAAACTAAATAATCTTCCAAAATGTGGGTCTCTAACACTACATTCCAGGAAAACCTCCATCAGTATAATTTCTGGCCCTATAACCATTAGACATTGTTACCATCACATGGTAAGTTTTGATTTTACAAAATATTTTGTTATATCATTTTGTTATCCTCTGGCATCCATGGTGTAAATATGTTGAAAATATGGTATAAATAGAAGTACATGGTGTAAATAGTTTTTTTATGATTATACCCTCCTTACCACTTTTCTTCTTCTTAAGATAGTCATATATTCTTCCTTCCAAGCAACTTTCCATTTGTATCCCTGGACTTTGACTGTAACAGGTTATTGGGGGTCTTTACTGCTTATATTGGTCTCTAAGATGTAAGATAACTGCTGTGTTCTAAATGCATAGTTTTTGCACTAACTGTTACATATATACCTATACTTTACTGCTTCCTGCAATGACTTACAGTTTTTCCTTTGTATGTTTGAAAAGTTTGAAAAATTCAATAAAAATATATTTGAAAAAAAAAAAAAAACAATGAGTCGCTCATATTTTGTTTTCATTCTTAATAAAACTGGCTCCTGGTTAATATATTTTAATTCTGTTTTCTGCTTTAGATGATATTTAATTATTGATATTTAATTATTCTTTTCGTTTCATATTCCCAGAATTCAGAAACAAAGCTAAAAAGGTTGTAAATTGGATAAAAATCATTTGCTACCATAATATTCAAATGAAACACCAAAATAACCCCCAAAAATTCTGGGCTGCAGTTAATAATATACTTCTACCAGGTAAATCAACTACCCCCCCCCCCACTCCAACCTCAACTAACCCCTCTGATGATATAGCATTCCAATTTAATAAATACTTTACAGATACTATCCAAGCCCTTGCAAATGCTCAGAACATCTCCAACAATTCTGTCCCTCTTTCATGCCAGCACATCAACACCTTACAAAATAGCCCCAATCAATTTACTCTACAACCAGTGTCTGTAGATACCATAAAAATACTACTCTGAGAACTTAAACTAACCACCCTAGCTGCTGCCAACCTCCCAGCTGACTTTCTAAAAATTGCAGCAGATGCAATTGCATATCCAGTATCCATACTCATTCTTCTTCTTCTTCTTCTTCTTCTTCTTCTTCTTTCGGCTGCTCCCATTAGGGGTCACCACAGCAGATCAACTGTTTCCATTTCCTCCTGTCCTCTGCATCTTGCTCTGTCACACCAACCACCTGCATATCCTCTCTCACCACATCCATAAACCTTATCTTAGGCCTTCCTCTTTTCCTGTTACCTGGCAGCTTCATCCTTAACATCTTTTTCCCAATATACTCTGCATCCCTCCTCAGCACATGTCCAAACCAGTGTAATCTTACCTCTCTGGCTTTGTCTCCAAACCTTCCAACCTGGGCTGACCCTCTAATATACTTATTCCTAATCCTGTCCATCCTCGTCACACCCAGTTCAAATCTTAACATCTTCAACTCTGCCACGTCAAGTTCTGACTCCTGCCTTTTTGTCAATGTCACTGTCTCCAACCCATATAACATAGCTGGTCTCACTACCCTCTTGTAGACCTTCCCTTTCACTCTTACTGGTACTCGTCTGTCACAAATCACTCCTGACACTCTTCTCCACCCACTCCATCCTGCCTGTACTCACTTCTTCACCTCTCTTCCACACTCACCATTACTCTGAACTGTTGATCCCAAGTAATTAAACTCATTCACCTTCACCACCTCTACTCCCTGCATCCTCACCATTCCTCTATCCTTCCTGTCATTTGCACACATATATTCTGTCTTAGTCCTGCTGACCTTCATTCCTCTTCTCTCTAGAGCATATCTCCACCTCTCCAGGGTCTCCTCCACCTGTTCCCTACTCTCACTACAGATCACAATGTCATCTGCAAACATCATAGTCCACAGGGACTCCTGTCTGATCTCATCTGTCAACCTGTCCATCACCTTTGCAAATAAGAAAGGGCTCAGAGCTGATCCTTGATGTAATCCCATGTCCACCTTAAACGCATTCGTCACTCCCACCGCAGACCTCAACGCTGTCACACTACCCTCGTACATATCTTGTACCACTCTTACATACTTCTCTGACACTCCCGACTTCCTCATACAATACCACAACTCCTCTCTAGGCACCCTGTCATATGCTTTCTCTAAATCCACAAAGACACAATGCAACTCCTTCTGACCTTCTCTGTACTTCTCCATCAACACTCTCAGAGCAAACATTGCATCTGTAGTGCTCTTTCCTGGCATGAAACCATACTGCTGATCACTAATCATCACCTCCCTTCTTAACCTAGCTTCCTCTACTCTTTCCCATAACTTCATGCTGTGGCTAATCAGTTTAATCCCTCTGTAGTTACTACAGCTCTGCACATCACCCTTATTCTTAAAAATCGTTACCACAACACTTTTTCTCCATTCCTCAGGCATCCTCTCACTTTCCAAGATTGCATTAAACAATCTAGTTAAAAACTCCACTGCCATTTCACCTAAACACTCCATGCTTCCACAGGTATGTCATCTGGACCAACAGCCTTTCCGTTCTTCATCCTCTTCATAGCTATCCTTACTTCCTCCTTGCTAATCCACTGCACTTCATGATTCACTAGCCGCACATCATCTAACCTTCTCTCCCTCTCATTCTCTTCATTCATCAACCCCTCAAATTACTCTTTCCATCTGCTCAACACACTCTCCTCACTTGTGAGTATGTTTCCGTCATTATCCTTTATCACCTTTACCTGCTGCACATCTTTACTAGCTTGGTACCTCTGTCTAGCCAGTCAGTACAGGTCCTTTTCTCCTTCCTTAGTGTCCAACCTTTTATACAACTCTTCATATGCCCTATCCTTATCCTTGGCAACCTCTCTCTTTGCCATGTACCTCATCTCCTTATACTCTTGTCTACTTTCTTCATCTCTTTGACAATCCCACTTCTTCTTCACCAACCTCTTTCTCTGTATACTCTCCTGTACTTCTTCATTCCACCACCAGGTCTCCTTGTCCTCCTTCCTCTTTTCAGATGTCACACCAAGCACCCTTCTAGCCATCTCCCTTACTAGCTCTGCTGTAGTTACCCAGCTATTCGGTAACTCTTCACTGCCACCCAGTGCCTGTCTTAACTCTTCCCTGAACATCACCTCACAATTACCCTTTTTCAATTTCCACCATTTGATCCTTGGTGCTGCCCTCACACTCATCCTCCTCTTCTTGATCACCAATGTCATCCTACAAAATAGATCAATATCTGAGGGCTTAGTACCTACTATTTGGAAGATTTCCCATATTATTTCTTTACACAAAGGAGGCAATTCCACTGAATTTGCTAATTATTGTGCAGTTGCCATCCTGCCATCCTCATCTAAAATCCTAGAGAGAGTCATCCATACTCAACTCATGGACTACCTGCATACACGTAAGCTACTATCAAACACACAACATGGTTTTCGTCCCTATCACAGCACCACAACAGCCCTAATGGCCTTTACAAATACAGTTAACCACTTTAGAAACCATGGAAATATGTATCCACCATATTTCTGGACTTACAAACAAAAAAACAAACATTGACCAAGTCAAAGTAGTACTCCCAATCGCTTTATTAATTTCAGCACAAAACAAACTGTTGGTTAAGCGTTTCATCACAAAGTGACATTATCAGAACCAAGAACAGTGTTACAGCCATCCATTTATATTTTAAATAGGTGCCATTTGTACCAAACCCCTCCACAATTTAAAGTGAACTGAACACCATCCTTAAATAAAAAAGTAAAAAAGTAAATAGCAAAGAAACTGCGCAATAAAATCTGTAAAGTAATATGTTAAAAAATGATAAGCCACCATCAACAACAGGTCCTTTAAACATTTAACACATATTGGCTCTTCTTTGGAGTTCACTAAAATTAGAAATAGTATCATTCAGACCCGGGAAACTAGTGGTATCAAAGTGTAGCTACCAAAACATTTCCCTCTGCAGTAAATAATTGTGCCAGTCACCAGGAAATGCCCCAACATTAATCTGTTCTGATACCAAAAATTTAAAGTGCTTAAATCCAGTACAGACACCAGCATGTCTTGCCAAGGCAATTTTGTTATCTTTCTTTCTAATACTGTAGTCATGTTGGTATATCCGTGGTCTCTCCCTCTTGACCACATGCATTTCCAGTAAGGATTTGATATTCCTTTTGTTCTTAAAAGTAAATGTCGGGGCAGCTGCAAAGTGCCTATTGATGTCCACATTACTCGAAAGCAAGTACCAGTTCTTATGTATAATTTTCTGGATGTCACCAGCATCCAAAGAGTAGCGCAAAATCATGTTATACTTGTTCTCGGGTGTGCTCATATTTTCCTCAAATTGCACAAGGTCAGAATGGATAATTGGGGAATAGTGGTCCTTCCTATGCACCCAGGTCTCATCCTGTCATTGGTTCAATAAGCCCTGAGGATACCCTCTGTTGAGGAATATGCCCTTGAGGACATCAAATTGCTTCTAGCAAACACTGTCATCACATGTAAGTCTTGAGATTCTAATGAACTAGCTCTTGACCACCCCTTTCTTTTCATGAAAGGACTGGCAACTGTCAAAAGAAAGGAAGGCATTACGAAAAGTAGGTTTCCGATAGATCTGTGTCCCAAAACCACCATTGGACAATTTTGTAATTTCTATGTCCAAATAGTGGATTCTGTCATCCCTGATAGTGTGTGTAAACTCGAGAAATGAGGTACTTGTTGCCAAAACATCAAAAAAATGGATGAAGTCATCCCAAGAGCCATCCCAAATGATCAACAAGTCTTCAAGGTATCTAAAATAACCCCTGCATTTCTTGTACTCGGGGCATTTGAAAACAAAGTCCAACTCCCAACATAGCAGGATGATATTGGCAAACAAGGGGGAGGGTATCCTCAGGGCTTATTGAACCAATTACAGGATGAGACCTGGGCACATAGGAAGGACCGTTATTTCCCGATTATCCATTCTGTCCTTGTGCAATTTGAGGAAAATACGAGCACAACCATGAAGAAGCATAACATGATTTTACACTACCACTTCTCTTTGGATGCTGGTGACATCCAGAAAATTATATGTAGGAATTGGCACTTGCTTTCGAGTAATGTGGACATCAATAGGCATTTTTCGGCTGCCCCGACATTTACTTTTAAGAACAAAAGGAATATCAACTTATCAATTCTTTACTGGAAATGTATGTGGTAGAGAGGGAAGGACCACCTGTCACCAGGAAATGTGGGCCCTGTAGTCAATGCTCTTTTATATATGCATCACCTGGGGATGTGTGGCTGCCTAGGTCGACTAGTATTGGCCACAGGGGTAAATGCAACTGTGATTCTGAAAGGGTTGTTTACCTCGCTATGTGTGACACCTACATGATGTTTTATATTGGCAAGACTGCTAATTGCCTAAATAAAAGGATATACCAACATGATTACAATATTAGAAAGAAAGATAATAAAAGTGCCTTGGCAAAACATGCTGATGTCTGTGCTGGATTTAAGCACTTTAAATTTGTGGTATTAGAACAGATTAAAGTTAAGGCATTTCCTGGTGACTGGCAGATTTATTTACTGCAGAGGGAAATGTTTTGGCAACTAGACTTTGATGCCACTAATTTCCCGGGTCTGAATAATACTATTTCTATTTTTAGTGAACTCAAAAGAAGAGCCAATATGTGTTAAATGTTTAAAAGACCTGTTGTTTTATGGTGGCTTATCATTTTTAACATATTACTTTACATTTTTTGTTGCGCAGTTTCTTTGCTATTTACTTTTTTACTTTTTTATTTAAGGATGCTGTTCACTTTAAATTGTGGAGGGGTTTCATATGAATGGCAACCTATTTTAAATATAAATGGATGGCTGTAACACTGTTCTTGGTTCTGAGGATGTCACTTTGTGATGAAAGCACTTAACCAATAGTTTATTTTGTGCTGAAATTAATAAAGTGACTGGGAGTGCGACTGACTTGATCAACATTTGTTTGTTGTTGTTAGTATATTTTTTCATTTGTTTCCAATTTTCTGCGATTTTTGTTTGATATTTCTGGACTTGTCCAAAGCATTTGATATGGTAAATCACAATAAACTCATAAATGTACTCTCTTCCTTTAACCTTAGAAGCTCCTCTATCACCTGCTTCCAAAGCTACCTGTCAGGATGTCAGCAGACCGTACAGTGGCAACACCACCTTTCACCTGTTCTCCCAGTGACCATAGGGTCCCACAAGGCTCCATCCTTGGCCCTCTACGTTTCTCTCTATTCACTAATCATCTCTGTACCTCCACTCTTCATGCATCTGTTATACAATATGCAGATGAGTCTAAGCTAATATGGACAGCCCCCTCCCTACAACATCTCAACATCATAACCTAGGAGTCATTTCTATCTGTAGAAACATGGCTCACCAATTCCCAATGTATCTTGAACCCCAACAAAACAAAACTCATTGTCTTCCACCCTACAAGATCTCCCTCATGCTACCTAACTTTTAATATAGAATCCACAAACAAGCCTGTTATCATCCCAATAGCTCATACAAAACTGCTAGGCACCAAAATTGACAACAACTTGAAATTCGATATTCACATTGCTCAAACCATTAAAAGGCTCATAAGAAACTAGGTCAGCTCTACAGAAACAAACATTTGCAAACTAGAACCCCAAAAGCTAATATCACCTGCATACACCTCTTGTCTACTCTCCTAAATGTGTCTCCAATGATTTCCAAACTCCGTAAAACTGATCTAACCAAGCTGGAATCCTGCTAAAATAAAATTGCCAGATTTGCCACTAATGGCACATATAGGTCCCACTACTGTACAGCTCTTAAACAACTAAATTGGTTAGAACATCCTCAAGTCCTACACTATAAACAATTAACCTTTGCCCACAAAATCCTGTATCAACTTGATAAAGTCCCTGCTCTCCAAAAATGTATACAACCATATTTTACATCTAGAGTACTCCGTTCCACTAACAAGCTCCTTCTGGATATCACTAAAGCTAACAACTCAGCTTGAGAATCACTCTTCTAAACATCATCCGTAAAATTTGGAACAAACTGCCATCCCCCATTACCTCCATCTCTTCCATAGTAGAATTTAAAAAGTTACTCACTACACAATTGGCTGACACTTGGCTTTTCTATTGCAACTCTCCTGGTTAAAGCTAACTTCTGTACATGTAACCATATTCTTCTCATTGGGTGCTGTCTTACACTACTCCCTGAACTCATTTAAATTTAAACTAACTTAAACTGTATATACTTATGTACCACATATTATGTTGATGTTACCTCTAGAGAGCTGTATTTCCTATTTATGTGTAAATGGTATTTCAATGCTCATGTAATGTCCTTGCATGTTTTGCTAAGTTCTACAATATTTGTATCATTTCTTACTGGAGCTTTTCTTCCTGGGCCTCCACTGAAAAAGGACCTTTGTCCAGTCGGACTTTCCCAGTAAACAAATGTAAAATAAATAAATAAAATAAATAAATATTGCAAATAATATTTGATCTCACCTGAAACATTTTAAAATTGTGCACTCTGTATGCTTCCAAATAAGCTAAAATGACATTGATATTTTATTTTTCTTATGCCTAATGAGGAACACATTTTTCAGTCTTCCCTTTTGCAGAATTATGTTATACCATTTTGCAGGCAGACTGCTTACTGTCATCATTTAGTTATCAGTTCATATCAAAAGAGAAAGTTTGCTCCCTCTCTTTTTTAGAGAAATGAAGTTTGGAACAGACCAATTTGTCCTGGGACATCTTCAAGTGGGGCAAGATAAATAGAGTAGCAGGAATTAAGAGGATAGGAGTAGGAAAGGGTTAAATGGGATTGAGGGATGTTTGTGAGGAAGTGAGGTAAGGGCGGGGAGGGGCTTAAAGGGTTTTAGGCAAGGGTAACTGGGGTAGGAGTCACATTTTGGCGTGAACTTGCTACTGCAGGAATCATGTCCGTGACGACCTGTAGGTAGTTGGGAACAGGTAGCCCTTGGCTTATTTTGTTATGAGGGTGAAAGTGGGTTAATTTTTTTCCCTCCCTCTCTCTCTTGGGAGGTGGGTATAGCTATCTATGTATATATGTGTGTAAATATATGTATATATATATATATATATATATATATATATGGTTCTACCTGACTTCGTCGACAGCGCAGAAGACCGACAGCGAATTGAGCTCCAGAAGATCGAAACGAAGAAGACCGACGAATCGCGGGTTGCAGAACATCGACAATGCAGAAGACCGACACGACGGATGACAACACCAACGCCGAGGATGCCGACATGGGGAAAGGCTGTGTGAGTATGCGGTAGTGACGGACGTTGGAGGCAGGTAAGTGTGGAGATTGACGGTCTGTGGGGATAGGGTGGGTTAAGTGAGTTAGGGTTAGGGGCGATAGGGGTGGGTTAAGTGAGTTAGGTTAGGAGCGATAGGGGTGGGTTAAGTGAGTTAGGGTTAGGGAGGCGATAGGGTGGGTTAAGTCAGTTAGGGTTACGGACCGGTAGGCGCGGGTTAAGTGAGTTAGGGTTAGGCAGGCGGTAGGTAAGTGTGCGATAGTGACGGACCTTAGGGTTAGGGTAAGGTTTAGTGTGGGCTTGTAAGGATTTTGGTGTGCTTGTGTTGTGTGTGTGGTTTGTGGAATGGGGATGTGTTTTGTTTTTAATAATTGTTATTGTGGTGTGTGCAGTGTATGGGGTTTCGTGTTTGTGTACCGTCGGTTATTTCGTTGTCGGTTATGTGTGGTTTCGTGTTTATGGACTGTCGAATATGTGGTGTCGGTGATGTGGTTGTCGGTGTTGTGTGGTTTCGGCTATGTCAGGTAGAACCATATATATA
This sequence comes from Protopterus annectens, assembly GCF_019279795.1. Classification (NCBI taxonomy): domain Eukaryota; kingdom Metazoa; phylum Chordata; order Ceratodontiformes; family Protopteridae; genus Protopterus; species Protopterus annectens. The sequence continues at coordinate 1,319,816,972 of NC_056744.1, forward strand.
TATATATATATATATATTTATTAATAAAATTTTCATTGCTCGGGGTATGGTTGCTTTCTTTTTTTTTTTTTGAGTTGCAAACATTTCATTTTTTATGGGGGTTTCAGGAGGCAGAGGGTTTTTGTGGAGCTTCTGGATATACTGATAGTTGTTATCTTTGATTCAGCCTCTTCCAGTGATACATGGTGTTTGGGAGTTGCTCTACAGTCCATCTTTATCCTCCATTTTGCTTAAGGATTATAGTTTTATTAGGATGCTGTGAGTTGGAATTCCCTTATGTTTTGGTTGTGAGGAGGTTTCTTTATGGGTGCCTTTAGCTCCCCTTTTTGGGGTTGAGGGTAGGGTTTAGGAAGCAGAGAAGTTTCCAGTGGATTTGATGTAATTGTGGGTAGTTACAGCAGAGTGCAGAGATTCTGCTGTATTGTTTGCTTCATTATGTTCTTTTATGTTCTTTTGTCATCCTGAGATTGGATTTTACCTTACTATACCATCTTTAGGCTGTAATGTATGTGGAGCTTTTCTCCCCAGGCCTCCACTGAAAAACAGCTATTCTAGCTCAGTCAGACAACCCCGGTCAACAAATCTAAAATAAAATAAATTAGAAGGACAGCAGTTAGCATACAAATCTACATACCTCTAGGTGAAATATCATTTGGACGCGCAAGTTCATTTTCTCCTTCCTTCTTGGCTGCGATGGTCCTGTGTATATTAAAGGGTATTCTTTTAGAGGTATGTTCGCTCTGCTTCAGTATGCAGATGTTAAAGGGTTGACTGACTGAGCATCTCTCTTGAGCTGAGTGCAGTGTGGGAGGTGTCTGTGAGGGGTGAGGTGCATGGGTGATAAGTGCATCTCAATTCTCTGGCAGCCAAGAGGTCAGTATTTCAGTTAATAACAGATATAAAAAGTAAATGTGAAGTGCTTGGTGCTACTTCTGCTTCTTTCAGTGGTGGTCTTGCCATATAAAATGCCTGTTTTATTTTCTTTCACTGGTGGTTTGGGGCTGGAGAGAGCTGTGAAGATGATTGTATTTGACCCTTGTGTGTTGGAGTCATTACTGGGCATGGTGAAGCAGCTCGGAGAATGTCCTTTACATCATTCAGGTTTTTCTGGGGATCGGAATCATAACATGATAGCAGTTGCAGGTCGGGCTTCATATTCAAGGGTAAAATAAATGCAAACTCTGGTCCTGATGTCCTAGCAACTTTAAGGTAATGGGTGTATTAAACTACTGAATTTTAAGGAACTCCCTTTAAACTTTTGTAATGAAGTTAAATTTGAGTGCAAGGGGCATGTTGCAAGGTAACCATGGGTGGAATAGTGATGGCTTCACCTTGCTGTTAAGTATTAATGGCTATGATGGGCGAGGGGGATGTTTGAGAGCTCGTGGGTCAGCAGCTTTTGAAACTAAAGTAATTAACTGTTTGCTTACTGATTACAAAGTTTTAGAATAATTTGGTACTGGGCAAGGGTACCATATCAGCCTCTGCACATATAGATATACAAACAAAACTTTCTTGTAATAACTGAATGGTATTATTTACTAACATGTTGGGAACCTTACATGGAGACTCTTGGCTGGTGCAGTCACCTTTCCAATGAAACATCGGCTCTGTAACTGGTGTGGAGGGACTGAGGCTCATATGAGTTTTAATAAAAAAAAATGTATGTTCTGATTCTGTCTATGTCTCAAGTTAATAGAACTAATATTTTAATGGAGTCCATGTGGTCTAGATTTGTCCCTGATTCTATTACCATTCATCCCTGATGGCTTGAGAGCTATGCATCGCAATTTAATAGATGCATTTATGGCTGAAATTATAGCAGGAAGAAAGGCATGTTAACCTAATCTCCGTTGTCATTAGCTAGTGATGATTTAAAATGGACAGTCATACTTGTAATTGGGGGTATTCAGTGGCATGGGCAGTAGTCCTCGGTGCCTTTCATAGGTGTTTCCAGGTCACAATATACATGACTCAGTTTGCATACTAGGATTTGTGGTGGGGCAAATACAGTGTCAGAAGTATTAAAGATTACTCCTGCAGAGTAAAAGTCTCTCTTCTGTTTTGCCATTTGTGGGTTTTTGCAGTTAAAGAGATAAGGATGGGTGGTTGATTTACTCTTTATTCCCTTCAGGATGGCTGGAGGCAGGCTTGCCCTGACAGTGGTGGGGGGGTTGTTCATGTTTGTGCCATATCTATGTACAGAGTATGTCCAGATTAGAAGTTGGATAGGTTGGTCAACTGGGTTAGGGGAATGGATGGCCATCCATGTCATGTCACTTCCCTTTGAAGTCGGCCATTTGCTGCATGTCAGTTGCATCACTGGATGTGGTGTAGGCGCAGAAAGTCCAGGTTGTCTCATTTTGATACATTTGCATGAAATTGTTTACTCACACTGTATATTACTTTTCATTATTTTAGCCTGTCGTCCAAATGGGGAAGGTTGATAGAATAAAAAGTTTTGCTTTACTTTTTTGATGGGTTGCTGATATCTGATCTTTTATTTTGCAGTCCCAGGGTTGTCATGCTTTCATACCAATCAAGCTGTATGTTTACTGGGTGAGCAGTCAAAAGTGTACTATGGCACTGAAATGGATAAGTGCAAAGGAATGTACAGTGATACAGAGTTAAAGGAACTTTCATCAAGAAGAAGAAAACTCCTGAATTATCCAGAATGTCAGAGCACAACTAACCCTTTGTTTACTTCTGGAATAAGTAATTATTAGTAATGTTTTATAACCATGCTGGATTTATGCGATGTTACACAGCGATTATGTACTGTCAATGCTCAAACAAAGTTCTGTTAATTAAACATCATTAGATGCTAGTTTCTTAATATTTGATATTTGTACTGGAATAAGTATTGTACTTGTGTGTGTGTATGTATATGTATATATATATATATATATATATATATATATATATATATATATATATATATATATATATATATTTATATATATATATAAACTTCAGGTAAGGTACTGCTGTTGACTTATACTTATTTATTTATTCATTTAAGTCTGATGACCGGGGAAGTCCACTGGGCCAAGAAAAGCCTGTTTTCAGTGGAGGCTTGGGGAGAAAAGCTCCACAATAATTATAAGTTACATTTTACATGTTACAAAAGGACATAGTTCATATAGCTAATTAAACATTTACATTAAGCTCCATGATATTTGCAATTGGCTTGTCACAATGTTACAAAAATGAAAAGACATAATTTGATACAGAAATTTCAACATTTACATAAAGTGAATATTTTTGCTATAAACTCAATTGTAGGTTTAACATTTTAAAATATATAGCTACTAGCTATTAGTAGGTTAGGAAAATGTTATGCATGGAGAGGGTAATAGTATATTTGAGATTGGAGAGTATAGTACAATAGATATTAGAGAGAAAATTATTTTTTAGTAGGGGAGGGATTGTTTTGGGTGCGAGGAAGTAATAGTAGAGATAGTTGGATGAGTCAGTGCAAGGTGGAATGGGGGGGAGGTTAAGTTGAAGCATGGCAAGGGCATTCCCATTTGGAAGAAAGGTGAGAGAGTAGCTGAGATTTGAAATTTGTATGGTTAGGTAGGTTGCATAGGTGTGTGGGAAGAGAGTTCCACTGTTTAGCTAAGGAGTGGGATAGCAGTAGATGGCCAGCAGGTCATGCAGGTTTGTGGACCTGAAGGAGATTTTGGTTTTTGGATCTGAGTAAGAGGTTGGGAATGTAAGGTTTTAAGGACATAGCGAGAGCTGGGCAGTTGGCAGGTTTAAAGATGAGCTTGTGGGCAATGGTGAGTTGTAGGTAACTGAGGTAGTTGGGTAGTTCAAGCCAGTTGAGGGTGAGGAGAGAGTGGCAGTGATATTTGAAGATCTTCTGGTAGCAGGATTCAAGTTTGGACTGAAGGCCAAGATGGAGACTGGTGAAAAGAGAGGCAACATACATAAGGGAGGGAGTAGGAAAGTGCATGCAAGAGTTTGACAGGTAGAGGGGCTTAGGAAGTGGTTGTGCCTGTAGAAAAGACCTAACCTTTGGTGGATTTTCTTGATTGTGGATGTGGGTGTCAAATTTTAGTTCTTCATCAATAATGATGCCAAGAAGCTTGGTACTGGGAACAATTTCAAGGAGGGTGTTATTTTGGCTCTGTATGGTGAATGTGGATTTGTCAATGGAGTTTTTGGTAGGAGAAAAAAAACATTAGTTTGGTTTCATTTGCATTTATTGCCAGATGGTTAGACTGCATCTAGGTTTCTGTTTTGGAGAAGGCTAGTTGGGTTTTTGCTAGGAGCTCGGAGGGGGACAAGGCTGAGCAGATGATTGTTGAGTCATCTGCATATTGGATGATAGATGAGTCTGGGATGGATTGATGAAAGTTGGTAATGAATAGGTTGAAGAGAAGAGGGCCAAGAACAGAACCTTGTGGGACACCTGTGGGTGTGAGAAGGAAGGGGGAGGTTGAAGTTTTCCATTGGACAGCTTGTTGGCAGTTGGACAAGTAGCTGGAAAACCAGACGATGGTGGTGGGAGAGAGGTGTAAGGTGGAGAGTTGGGATATAAGTAGGGTGTGTGAGATGGTGCCAAAGGCCTTTGACAGATCTAGGAATATTGTGGATATGAACTTGCCTGAGTCGCGTTCGAGGTTTATGGTTTCAAGAAAGGAAAGAAGGGCAGTCATGGTGCTGTGGCCAGGGCGGAAGCCATGTTGGTTAGGGGAGAGGAGATTGTTTAGTGTTAGGTGTGCCATGAGTTGTGCTTGTATTGTTTTCTCTAGTATTTTAGAAAGAGGGGAAAGGATGGAATAGGCCTTAAATTGGTGGTATCAGTATTTTTTCCACCTTTGTGGAGGGGGATGATGTAAGCATGGTGCCAGATAGAAGGGACATATGATTCTTGTATGGATCTATTTATAAGGATAGAGATGGGCTAGGCAATGCTGTCTGCAGATTGTTTGAGAAAGGTGGATGGAAGTTTGGCGGGTGCATTGCGACAGGGTTTGAGTTTGAGGAGAAGTCTTTTTATAGTGCTTGTGGGGATGGGCTTGAGGCAGAAGGATGTGGAGGAAGGTTGATGACTGGGGTGGTGGTTGGGGCAGGAGGGGGTGGTGGTGGAGGAGTGGGGTGGGAAGGAGGTTGGTAGTTTAGCTATGCAGTCTATGAAGAATGAGTTGACCTGGCTGGCTCTTTCAAGTTTGGAGAAGTTGGGGTCTGGACAGGGGTTTTCTTTGTTGCCAGGATGCAGCATGGATGAGATGGAGTCCCAGAATTGTTTGGGATTTGTTGAGTGCAAGGACTGGAGTTTGTAGTAGTGGATTTTGTGGTCTTTAATTATTATTTATTTATTTCCTGGTGACTGGCAGATTTATTTACTGCAGAGGGAAATGTTTTGGCAACTAGACTTTGATGCCACTAATTTCCCGGGTCTGAATAATACTATTTCTATTTTTAGTGAACTCAAAAGAAGAGCCAATATGTGTTAAATGTTTAAAAGACCTGTTGTTTTATGGTGGCTTATCATTTTTAACATATTACTTTACATTTTTTGTTGCGCAGTTTCTTTGCTATTTACTTTTTTACTTTTTTATTTAAGGATGCTGTTCACTTTAAATTGTGGAGGGGTTTCATATGAATGGCAACCTATTTTAAATATAAATGGATGGCTGTAACACTGTTCTTGGTTCTGAGGATGTCACTTTGTGATGAAAGCACTTAACCAATAGTTTATTTTGTGCTGAAATTAATAAAGTGACTGGGAGTGCGACTGACTTGATCAACATTTGTTTGTTGTTGTTAGTATATTTTTTCATTTGTTTCCAATTTTCTGCGATTTTTGTTTGATATTTCTGGACTTGTCCAAAGCATTTGATATGGTAAATCACAATAAACTCATAAATGTACTCTCTTCCTTTAACCTTAGAAGCTCCTCTATCACCTGCTTCCAAAGCTACCTGTCAGGATGTCAGCAGACCGTACAGTGGCAACACCACCTTTCACCTGTTCTCCCAGTGACCATAGGGTCCCACAAGGCTCCATCCTTGGCCCTCTACGTTTCTCTCTATTCACTAATCATCTCTGTACCTCCACTCTTCATGCATCTGTTATACAATATGCAGATGAGTCTAAGCTAATATGGACAGCCCCCTCCCTACAACATCTCAACATCATAACCTAGGAGTCATTTCTATCTGTAGAAACATGGCTCACCAATTCCCAATGTATCTTGAACCCCAACAAAACAAAACTCATTGTCTTCCACCCTACAAGATCTCCCTCATGCTACCTAACTTTTAATATAGAATCCACAAACAAGCCTGTTATCATCCCAATAGCTCATACAAAACTGCTAGGCACCAAAATTGACAACAACTTGAAATTCGATATTCACATTGCTCAAACCATTAAAAAGGCTCATAAGAAACTAGGTCAGCTCTACAGAAACAAACATTTTCAAACTAGAACCACAAAAGCTACTATCACCTGCATACACCTCTTGTCTACTCTCCTAAATGTGTCTCCAATGATTTCCAAACTCCGTAAAACTGATCTAACCAAGCTGGAATCCTGCTAAAATAAAATTGCCAGATTTGCCACTAATGGCACATATAGGTCCCACTACTGTACAGCTCTTAAACAACTAAATTGGTTAGAATTTTCTCAACTCCTACACTATAAACAATTAACCTTTGCCCACAAAATCCTGTATCAACCTGATAAAGTCCCTGCTCTCCAAAAACGTATACAACCATATTTTACATCTAGAGTACTCCGTTCCACTAACAAGCTCCTTCTGGATATCACTAAAGCTAACAACTCAGCTTGAGAATCACTCTTCTAAACATCATCCGTAAAATTTGGAACAAACTGCCATCCCCCATTACCTCCATCTCTTCCATAGTAGAATTTAAAAAGTTACTCACTACACAATTGGCTGACACTGCCATCGGCCTTCCATTACCTATTCTTCCATGTTG
>NC_056744.1:1319824430-1319826930 GCF_019279795.1 Protopterus annectens
ATGTGCCAGAAGAGGTACAGGGGACCATGTAATGTGTAAGATGTCTAGTTTTAGTGTAAAATGATAACAACATTTGGCTTTGACAGAAACTGGACGTCTAACCTATGCTATAAAATATGAAGAAATTTTTGAAATTCAAAAGTACGAAGAGTACAGTCACAACAACGGTTCAGTAAAATACTCCCACAGCAGTGTAGACCACAAACCATCAGAGTGTGAAATAACTGATGCTGGAGACTTAGGGAGATTGGCAAACGACAGAAAAAAGACACTTACAATAACAGGCACAATAAAGCCATCACCAGCAATTCCCAGCTTAGAAGCGTGTAGGTTTACACTCTCCTGCCACAAAATTCCCTAGACCACAAACTTTCCCTAATGTAAAATAATTGGTTTGGAGCCCAAGTGCTTAAACCAGAACTAAGGAACACCTTCAGAATAACAGACACAATAAGCCTTCAGCCAGCAATCCCCTGCTTAGAATGGTGTAGAGCTATCATTTCCACTACCACTGGAATTTAGACCACAATGCTTATTAATGTAAAATAACTGGTTTGAAGTCTAAAGTACGCCACAATAAACCAGCACTAAGACACTTTCAGAATAACAGACCACGATATGCCTCTAACCATCAATTCCAGCATAGAAGGTTAGGTTTATCGTCTCCTGCTACAACATTTAGAATACAAATCTTTCTAATGCCAAAATAACTGGTTGGAATCCATGTGCTTAAAACTAGAACAAAGACATTTAGAACAATGGCCACAATAAACCTTCACCAGCAACTCCCAGCTCAGAAGGGCCAAAGACTACCCTTTCCTCCCACAAGGTGTAAACTACAAACCTTCTTAATGTAAAATAACTGTCCTGAAGCCCAAGTGCTTAAACCAAAACTAAGAGGTTTAGAATAACAGTTAAAATTTAGTCAGGCTACTAACAAGCAATAAATAATGCAGCAGAATAAATGCAATTAGACACTTTTTAAGAACAAGCAGCAAAAGCAAAATAAAGTAATAACATAGGAAGAAACACAAATGCAGCAAAAGCAACTGAATAAAGTACATTTTAAGTTAAGTGGGAAGGGAGGAAACATAAGATAATTCAAGGTTAAGAAACTAAGGGGGTGGGTTTAAATAAATTTGTACATAAATAAATACTAAGAAATATAGCTAGTATCAAGTGGAGATGATATTATTATCTCTAATGAAACCAGCTCATAGAATCTGCTGAACTACAACAAGATTTTAACATCAAACTGCTGCACCAACAACAAATTATTAACACAATCTTTAGTTACAACCTTTGTACAGCAAAATGTAAAGCCAGCATTCAACAAATAAATATAATGGACCCCACTAGAATCCAGCTATCTAATACTACAGAACAAAGATATTTAAGTATTCCGTTTGACAGCCCAATCACCTTGCATAAACATGTTTAGAAAATAGGTACCAAAACCTTATAACAATAGTACCAGCCACTATAAAGTTCATTCCTGGCTTAAAATACAGTCTACCAATAATTCCTTCCCTTTCTACAAGGATCAATAACATGTTGCAAAGAGAAAAATACAGTTTTAAGACTTATACGCTCATCTGGTAGCAGAGAACATCATTGATATTCTCACTCTCACCTGCCCATAACTTAATTCTATATGAATAATCTTACTCCTTAAGAAACACTGACAAAACTCAATCTGAAATAATCACATTTCTCCATGCCTAACTATTTAATGTTCTTTACCAAACTAGTCTCAACATATTGGAATATCCTGCCATCTTAAATTATTGTATCACAAATAATTACACTGTTCAAGAAAAAAGTGCTTTTGTGATTCTGGCTAGTTGGTAAACAATTAATTAGTCAAATCTGGTGCAGTTATCCTCTCTCATATATTCTTAACTTACCATACTGTACCCTTTGACTACACTACTTAATACTTTACATTGCAAGGATGTAACTAGTACTGGCAAAGCTAATGGGCTCAAGGATTTCTGCATGTATATTTATCTAATAGTGTATTGCTTGATATAGAAACTAGTGTAAATAATTGCAGTTTTAATTTCCCTTATAATTAAGTAAGTCTATGTATTTGCTTTTGCTGTTTTCTGTGAGTGTTATGATGTTATCTACTTGAGCATTTGTCATTTTCACTTGGCCCAGGCTGTGGCTAAAAAGTGCCTTTTACCAACCCACTAACCCAGTTAGTAAATAAACAAAAACAAAAAATAAAATAATAAATTAATAACTAATTAAAGAAAAAAAAGAAAGAACAAAACAATATCCCTTCAAAGAAAACAGAGTTCACTGAAAAATAATGGAAACAGTTCTGGGACTTTGTTTACTGGATCTCAGTGTCCTTACAATCTAAGGGCTCTCTTCAGAAGGCCACAATAACCATTGACTTAGGTACACTTCTCACTAATGATTTCCTTAACAAATTCACAATACTTTATCTCATTTCTTCATTAATATCAACACTCACACTGTATCACCAGAA
>NC_056744.1:1319831930-1319857935 GCF_019279795.1 Protopterus annectens
ATTCCAGAAATGTAGTGCTAGAATTGAGGAACAAAAAAAAATTCATCCAACTGGTCATGGCTACCTTTCCATAAAATCAGGATGTCATCAAGGTAACATCCATAAAACTTACACCATGACATCCCTGTAGATGAAAAAACTATAGAAAGTTCCCACTGAGTCAGGACTATGTTCGCAAAAAACTGGGGCACAGGCTGCACCCATAGCCACACCTGTACTCTGTTTGAACAATTGACCCTCATAGATTACAAAACTATTCTCCAAAACAAGTTCCATCAAAGTTCTCAAAGTCAAAATTTTGGTATGTGAAAAATTGGTATGCTGACATAGAAAATCATAAAACATATCCACTCCTTCTGTGTGAAGTATTACGTTAAATAAATCCTTCACGTCTATAGTGGAAAAAATAATGTCATTGCCAAAGTATTCCTGTTTCTGAGTATCAAGATGACAATAACTCCGGTCCCATCCCTTTAGGCCCACCCCTGAGAAGGTCAGAGAGAATTTGGCAGCAAAATCGCCAGTTCAGGAGGCCTTTGAACATGATATACCAGGGCAAACAACATTCTCATCCACCACAGTACCAACAAGGGGGTGGGAGAGGGAGGGGGAGATGGGAGAACTGGCACTGAATACCAGTTTGTCACCTGATAGTACGAATGGCGAAGTGGAAATAATTGAAAATTACCATCATGACTTCAAAATTTACAATTGAGCAGTACCCTGGTTACTAAAGAATGGGCCAACCTCTTTCAGAAGGTTCTTAATTTTGTGCCTTTGAGGAAATTTAATTTAGAAAAAACATTGCTTGACTTAATGCTGTTTACCAGGAAATTGAATTTTAATGTGACTCTGAGTGATGGCAATCAGGTACACAATACTGCTGAAACATGTAGAAAAGCCAGTGTAGCAAATCCCCCTTTATGTCCTTCAATTCAGCTGTTTCAAAGTATATGCTCGAATGACATCAGAGACCTCGCTAGGAAAAAATCTTGCACCATACCATATAACCTTACTCAGAAGGAAACCTCCTTACTTAATAGTATATCAAACAACAAAACCATCCAGGTCATGAAACCAGACAAGGGAGAAGGATTAGTGGTTATGGACCAAGAAAGATACTCTGACAGTATGTTAAGTCACTTATTGGGGGAAGGGTACCAGCAGGTTTCCCGGAATGAACTCAATATTGCATACAGTCATGTTGATATGGTCCTCATGGATTTACTTTTGAACAACCAAATTTCAGAAGTAGAATTCAACTACTGTATGCAAAAGCACCCGAGGATTCCAACTATTTTCGGAATCCCTAAGATCCACAAGAATATCTCGCACCCACCTTTAAGACCAGTTGTGGATACAAAAAGATCTAAGACTCTCCCAATAGCTAAGTTCTTAAACATACAGTTAAAGAACTGTTTAAGTTCTTTTTCACATATCATCAGGGACTCCTGGGATTGTCTCAAAAAAATAAAACAGGAATACTTTGGCAATGACATTATTTTTTCCACTATAGATGTGAAGGATTTATTTAACGTAATACCTCACACAGAAGGAGTGGATATATTTTATGATTTTCTATGTCAGTATACCAATTTTTCACATACCAAAATTTTGACTCTGAGAACTTTGATGGAACTTGTTTTGGAGAATAGTTTTGTAATCTATGAGGGTCAATTGTTCAAACAGAGTACAGGTGTGGCTATGGGTGCAGCCTGTGCCCCAGTTTTTTGCGAACATAGTCCTGACTCAGTGGGAACTTTCTATAGTTTTTTCATCTACAGGGATGTCATGGTGTAAGTTTTATGGATGTTACCTTGATGACATCCTGATTTTATGGAAAGGTAGCCATGACCAGTTGGATGAATTTTTTTTGTTCCTCAATTCTAGCACTACATTTCTGGAATTCACTATGGAAACTCATGTTGATTCCATCAGTTACCTGGACATCAGGATTAGCAAGGATTATACCTCTGCACAATTTTATTCTACCATATATCGAAAACCAACCTATTTGAACTCCCTTCTTAATTATGAGAGCGGGCATCCTGTACATCAGAAATGTTCCCTGGTTAAGGGGCAGGGAGTGAGGTTGGCCTGCATGACTAGCGGGATCAATGATTTTTATGCAGAATGGGAAGTTTTATTGAATATGTTGGTACAAAGAGTTTATCCTGAGCAATTTGTGTTACCTCTTCTTGATGAAGTGACTAGGAAAAGACTTGAGGGACATTTGTATCCCTTACTAGGGATTGACATCTCCAGATTGTGTGCTCCTTTGGAGAGCAGGGATTCATCCTCTGGTCATTTTCACCATAGTTTTATATTAACTTACACCCCTCAGTTCCCACTGATTCAGGACATTGTCTACAAGAACTGGTTTATTTTGGCAGGAGACAATGCCATAAGAGAGAGAGTAGGGGAAGCCCCTGTGGTAGTGTACAGAAAGGACACCAGTGTTAAAAATATCTTAGAGAGGAAGAAAGGTGTCAATACGGCTGGAGCATTAGGGAGAATGTCCAAATGCAAGCAGTGTACTCACTGCAAGTATATTTTGGAAGGTGACAGTGTTTTTCTTAATGGATATGGATGGGTGAAATTTCAGTATAAGTACAACTGTAGCAGTAAGAATGTCATATATGCTGGTATTTGTCAGAAGTGTGCCTGTTTTTATATAGGCAAGACCAAAAATGTCTTTCGTACACGTATTTACCAGCATTTATATGACATTAGGAAAATGAACCTAAAAAATTCACTGGCCAAGCATGTCAATACCCACCCAGGTCACAATTTTAAATTCACAGTTCTTGAACAGCTGACTATGGATGAGAGAGGAGGTCCTATGGATTACTGGCTTGAATAGAAAGAACTGTTATGGCAATTATGGGTCAACGCCAATATTTTTCCAGGATTGAATGAAATGGTTTCAATAACCAGCTTTTTGAGGTTAAAAGCAGATTTTTTGATCTAATTTTTTTAATCTAATTGTTGATTTTTTCCTCTAATTGTTGATTTTTTATTCAATTGTTCACTTTATGATTTTTGTCAGAATAGCAAGCTTAAAGTACATGTTGAATCATGTTTTATAGTTAGTTTGTTTTTATTTTGCATGTATAATTGTGGAGCAAATAGGGAGTCTGTACCTTTAAATGCCTATGGTGTTTTTTACAAATCAATTTGGAATGTGTTTGTAATTAATATTTAAGGAGTGGGGTGGAGGCACTCTGTTTTTTCTGAAGAAGTTAACTGTAATCTGTGACGAAAGCGCTTAAGAATAAATTTTATCCTTGTTTCTTGTAACACCAGCCTGCTTTGTGATTTCTCATTTTTATATCATTATATAATGCAGAAGGTTTGGGAAAATAAAGGAGTGTGAATGAGAAATCCTTCATTTGAAGGTTATTAAATTTCAGGAAATGAGGCAAAAATAGGCAATTTATATTACAAAATGCAATTCTATTAAGTCCATTAGTTTAAATCAGGAATTAGCTTGGAAAATACTACTTTATGATAATTTTACTGGCTACATGCTTGATTGTTTAATTGTTTTTTGTTATTTAATGCTGTTATTTGCTTGCATTCATACTCTGTTAAATATTTTTGTTGAGGCATTATGAGTGTCCAAGTTGCTATTTTTTTCTGTTTTTTTTTCTTGTTGTTCTATACAAATAATGAATTATAAATAAGATGTTTTTCACCTCAAGGTTATATCAACCAGAAAATTAGTTTTCCTAGGCAGAAACTTCAAGCTCAGAAAAATCAGCTGGCTAAAACGATGACAGAATAATTTCTTTACTTGTGAAATTTAGATCTGATAGCATACCACTGGGGATGCACAAGCCAGTGCATTTCTTTGTGCTGGTCTCAAGCCCAGATAAATCGGAAGGGTTACTCAGGAAGGGCATCTGGTGTAAAACTTTTGCCAAATGACATATGTGGACAACATTACAGATTTCCATATGGGATCGGTTGAGGCCCGGGTTAACAATGATTGCTACTAGTACTGTTAGCCAACAGGGTGTTGGTATAAACTGGGCTACTGTTGGCTAAAGGAGAAAAAGACTGGGAAGGCATGTTGAAGTCAGGAAGAGAGGAGGAAGGTTAAGAGTGTGATAATAAGGGTAGGAACTTTGTTGGCAGTGTGACACCCCTGCATTGGCCCAGTAATCAAGGAACCTCAATCCTCACCACTGGCAACAGTGAAAGAAGTGCACATTAGGAGGATGACAAGTACACACACAGTAAAGTACAATTTCCCCTTAAGAGCACACAGAGATCACAGTCAGTCAGGGGCTGGTTTCTCCCTCTTTCTCCAGATCCTCAATATGACTCCCCACTGGCTCAGCTATAGGGTTAAGATCTCAGCTGAGTGGCCAAGCTAAGACCTCCAGCACTCTCTCTGTCCAACCAATGCTTTGTGTCCCTGCCCAAGTAGCTTACACACACACTTTGGGATTTGATTGATATACAAACACACACACACACATACCTAGGAAAGGCTGGCAATGGTTTACTAGCTATGCCCCCTTCTGGTCAGACTATAAGGCAGTACCAGCTGCCACCAGCCACCCTTACTTATCAACTACTATAAGGCCCTTACAAAGGGTGTCCAATCCTACTGTGTAATGTTACTATTAATCCAAATAGTAGTCTGACCAGGACTTGCAAAGCTATTTAGGAGTGGCCTGTACAGTGTCACCAAATACATATACAAGTACTCTAAGAGCTTAAATATGTCTCACAAATATCAGCCACAAAGACAGGTTTAAATATATTTAATAATAAATAATAAAAGAACAAGACAATACTCAGAAAACAAACACAGTTACTTCAGAGTTCAAAATCACAGGAAATATTTTAAAATAACATTGCAGGATAGTCTCAAATAAATACAGAAAACATCTAAACTAATCTTTACTATATTCCTATCTATATCTAAAAGAAATTACTTTTCCCTAGTTACTTACTATTAGCAAGGCAAGTGCAGGTGATGGTGATAATGGATGTTTCCAGGTGAAAGACAAAATACAAAATGCATAGTCTCTCTCTGAGAGAGTTCTTAAATTAATATCAAACAATACTACTGGGTTAGCTTGGATGACATCTCTCTTTGTCACCTGACTTCAGTTCCCAGGCTAAAATAGAGACTAATAGAACTTTAACATCTCTGTGTGAGAAGTACATATCTCTCAGAAGTTTGCAGAACTTGGAAGTCATAAAACAATAAAATGCTTTTACATTTGAAGCCTAGTAATTATTTCTGTTTCAAGACAATACAAAAACTTCTAGCTCTAGACATTGTGTTTGCTGCTGAACTGTAACTGAGACAATCATAAAACACTTTAATTTCAACTTATTTTCTTGAAGTTTTGCAAGTTAACTCTGTATGTTCCAACTTCTACTATTAAAACATACATTTGTGCATGTATATAGTTTATATACATTTCCGTTCTTTTCCAGTTACATTCTTGAAGATCAGTACTGTACAAACCCAGTTCAACACACACTTCTGTACTAGCATATAGTTCTCTTACATTTGTAAGACAAGCATATGAATTGTTTTGAAATTCACACATGAGATATGATTATTTACAAAATTCCAGTTAGCTGGGCTGGCAGCATTTCAGTTTGTCACAGGCAGTATGATTGCTATAGAGAGAGAGTTATCTGATATGATGGAGAGTAGGAAAGTTTACATTTTGTGCATGCAAGACACCAGATGGAAGGGGGGAAAGGCCATGTATATTGGAGGTGGGTTTAAAGTGTTGTATCATGGTGTGGATGGGAGGAGAAATGGGGTAGGAGTTATCCTGAAGGAACAGTATGCCAAGAGTGTTTTGGAGCTAAAAAGAGTGTTGGACAGAATGATGTTTATGAAGCTGTAAATTAATGTTGTGTTGATAGTTGTTAGTGCATATCCTCCACAGGTTGGGTGTGCAATGGATTAGAAAGAAAAATATTGGAGGGAGTTGGATGAAGTGGTGCTGAGTGTACCCAAAGGTGAGAGATTGGTGATTGGAGCAGATTTCAATGGGCATGTTGGTGAAGGGAACAGTGGGGATGAGGAAGTGATGGGTAGGTATGATGTTAAGGAGAGGAATGCAGAAGTTCAGATGGTAGTGGAGTTTGCAAAAAGGATAGACATGGCTGTGGTGAATATGTATTTTAAGAAGAAGGGAGGAGCATAGGGTGATGTACATGAGTGGAGGAAAATGCACACAGGTGGATTATATCCTATGCAGGAGGGCCAGTCTGAAGGAGATTGGATACTGTAAAATGGTGACAGGGGAAAGCGGTTAGGCAGCATAGGATGGTGGTCTGTAGGATGATGTTGTAGATCAAGAAGAGGAGGAGGAGAGTGACGGCAGACCAAATGGTGGAAGTTGAAAAGGATGATTGTGAGGTGGAGTTCAGGGAAGAGTTAATACAGGCACTAGATGGCAATGAAGAGTTACCAAATAGCTGGGTAGCTACAGCAATGCTGGTAAGGAGACAGCTAGAAAAGTGCTTCATGTGACACCTGGACAGATGAAGGAGGACAAGGAGACTTGGTGGTGGAACGAGGAAGCACAGGAGAGTATACAGAGAAAGAGATTGGTGAAGAAGTGGGACTGTCAGAGAGATGAAGAAAGTAGACTGGTGTATAAGGAGTTCAGGTGTATGGTGAAGGCAGAGGTGATGAAGGCTAAGGATAAGGTGTATGGAGAGTTGTATGAAGGCTTGGATACAAAGGAGGGAGAAAAGGACCTGTACCAATCGGCTATACAGAGGGATGGAGCTGGGAAAGATGTGCAGTAGGTAAGGGTGGTAAAGGATAATGAGGGAAATGTACTCACAAGAGAGGAGAGTGTGTTGAACAAATGGAAAGAGTATTTTGAGGGTTGATGAATGAAGAGAATGAGAGAGAAAGAAGGTTGGATGATGTGGGGATAAAGTCAGGAAGTGCAATGGATTAGCAAGGAGGAAGTAAGGACAGCTATGAAGAGGATGAAGAATGGAAAGGCTGTTGGTCCAGATGACATACCTGTGGAAGCATGGAGGTGTTAAGAAGAGATGATAGTGGAGTTAAATTGTTTAATGAAATCTTAGAAAGTGAGAGGATGCCTGAGGAGTGAAGAAGAAGTGTTATGGTAATACTTTTTAAGAATAAGGATGATGATCAGAGCTGTAGTAACTACAGAGGGAAAAAAATTGATCAGTCACAGCATGAATTTATGAGAAAGAGTAGTGGGAGCTAGGCTAAGAAGGGAGGTGATGAGTAGTGAGATGCAGTATGGTTTCATTCCAGGAAAGAGCACTACCAATGGAATGTTTGCTCTGAGGGTGTTGTTGGAGAAGTATAGAGAAGTCAGAAGGAGTTGCATTGTGTCTTTGTTGACTTAGAGAAAGCATATGACAGGTTGCCTAGAGAGGAGTTGTGATATTGTATGAGGAACAGAGTGGCAGAGAAGTATGTAAGAGTGGTACAGGATATGTACAAGGGCAGTGTGACAGTGGTGAGGTCTGCAATAGGAGTGACAGATGCATTCAAAGTGAAGGTGGAATTACATTAAGGATCAGCTATGAGCCCTTTCAAATTTTCAATGGTGACAGGCTGAAAGACGAGAACAGACAGGAGTCCCCATGGACTATGTTTGCAGATGACATTGTGATCTGTAGTGAGAGTAGGGAACAGGTTGAGTAGCCCCTGGAGGAGTGGAGATATGCCCTAGAAAGGAGAGGAATGAAGGTCAGCAGGACTAAGACAGAATGACAGGGAGGATAGAGGAATGGTGAGGATGCAGGGAGTAGAGTTGGCAAAGGTGGATGAGTTTAAATACTTGGTATCAACATTTCAGAGTAATGGTGAGTTGTTGTTGTTATTGTTGTTGTGTCTTTCGGCTTTTCCCGGTTAGGGGTCGGCACAGCGAAACTCCATTCTGCTAATGATTGACAGTAGATTTTTACGTGCCGAGTTGCCAACCCTGACGCACAACCTTCAACGAAGGTACTCCCATTCATGCATGTCTCCACACAGAAGACGCTCTAGCTGACAATAAAACAGGACAATGTCTTACTGTGAGGCAACAACATTACCGCAGCACCACCACCGCAGCTCATTTCAGAGTAATGGTGAGTGTGGAAGAGAAATGAAGAAGAGAGTACAGGCAGGGTAGAGTGGGTAGAAAAGAGTGTCAAGAGTGATTTGTGACAGGTGGTTACCAGTAAGAGTGAAAGGGAAGGTCTACAAGAGGGTAGTGAGATCATCTATGTTATATGGGTTGTAGACGGTTACACTGATGAAAAGACAGGAGTCTGAGCTAGAGGTGGCAGAGTTAAAGATGTTAAGATTTGCACTGGGTGTGATGAGGATGGACATGTTTAAGGAATCAGTATATTAGAGGGTCAGCTCAGGTTGGACGGTTTGGAGACAAAGCCAGACAGGTCAGATTGCATTGGTTTGGAGAAGTGGTGAGAGGAGATGCTGGGTATATTGGGAAAAGGATACTAAAGATGGAACTGCCAGGTAACAGGAAAAGGGGAAGTCCTAAGATAAGGTTTATGGATGTGGTGAGAGAGGACATGCAGGTGGTTGGTGTGACTGAGCAAAATGCAGAGAACAGGAAGAAATGGAAACAGATGATCCACTGTGGAGACCCCTAATGGGAACAACTGAAAGAAGAAGAAGATCTGAAAGCTTGAACTAACTTTTATAAAATATATTCATGAGAGATGAAATCAAGGTGAAATGGATGCATCACTATTTTTATCTATCTAAAGTATTTGATAGAGTTTCACATCCCATCCTGTTATGTGCACTCATGGAAATTCTCAACTAGCACAGTCAATTAGTTTAAAAGTTACCTTAACCTCTAAGTACAGTGTCTGCACTGGGCAGATGATCTGTCAACTTCTTAGCAAAGTGAGGTGTGTCACAACTTCAGTGGAGCCACCAAATCTATTATCTTACACTCACATTGAGACTGCCTTCAACATCCACTATAGCCTAAGTAGAAGACTGGTACTCATCCTGCAGAGAACTATTTTCACTTAGGACCTATCAAAATCTAAAAATCATAATAGTAACTGACAATAATGTCTCTATGTTTGCATGTATGTATGTATATTGCCAAACTGTGGAACAACAAACATCAGAAAGGTCATCTTATCAACAATTTATAATCTCACTGAAAATGTACCTGTCAATTAAACCATCTCGCACTTTTAACACCCTTATTACTAAGCTCCCTTCTTATTCTAATCCTATCCCATGTATATTTTAAAAATCACAATGGAATCATACATATGAATTCCATTCTTGTACCAGCACCATTACTAAGTCTTTTACATATGGTCAAACAGGGCTCTAGGCAGTGTAATACATCAAGACTCCCCTGCATCCCCATCCCCCAGGGATCCTACCCAGGAGTTCACTGTTCAAACCTGTCAGTGTACATACAATTTTCTTCTTTACTTCTACATTGATTAGTAATCTTTGGATTTAATTTAAAACTTTTATTTCAAATTTTATAGCACAAAACATTGCTAGCCATTTGGGAAACAACATAATACAGACTCCCAATGAAATCTGACTTAGAATGAGCAACAGTAAACGTCTGTATCATTGAAACTCACATTCATTGAAACTGTAATGAAACCCACAACAAACATAGAAAATGAATCTGGCCAGTGGCAGGTTAAGTGTACCTTTGGGCTGTTTTTAAACCATGGGGCCCCTGCACACAATTTTATGACCATGCGTAAACGCAAATGTTCTTTGATTCATTTTCCTGTTATATTAAATTACATTATTTGTTTAATACTTGTTACTTGTTAATACTACTTGTTAGAGTGAGTGTTAAATTTGAATTTTTTAACATTTTTCACACTTCAGAGCATTTAACTGTAAAAGGAAAATTAAACTGCTGTCATTATAATCCACCAGTAAGTCAATATGCCCAATCTATGAAAAAGTAAAAGTCATCTAAATAATTCCACATTAAAAAGATCAGTAAGTAATGAAGAGGTTGCTGCTGCAGATAACTTTGCATTTCAGTGCTTCATACTGCACTCAAAGAATAAATTGCCTATGTTACTAAAACAAAAACTGGTGATATGCAGTATGGAATAAGCTGGCAAAGTGACAACAGGTTCAAAATTACTATGCATCACATCTAAAGGAAGACACACTAAGGAGTGCAGCCCCCTTATGCGGCACAGTAGTGTCGATGGTCAATCTACCTGATGTGGGAAGAGAACCTATAACCTTCCTCACTAAAGGAAAATATTCTTCCTGTTACAACACTGACACTGAACAGCACAACTATGAAATTCCGTGACTGACATTTTCAGACTGCAGCCCTCAGTGATTTGCAAAACCAAAAACAAAAATAAATAAATTCCCTTCCAACTTCCAATTCCCTTCCAACATCCACATGTATACAATATGCAGATGATTCCACTCTCATCTGCTCTGCTTCTTCCCCAGCAGATCTCCACTCTGCTACCCAAGTAGTCTTCACTGCAGCAGAAAAATGGTTTCAACATATCTGTCTCCTCCTAAATCCCAAAAAAACCAAACTACTACTTTTTACCCCAACCTGTAAATCCACCCCAATCTCTTTTTCAATAACATCCTGTAATGGCACTGTCATCAAACCTGACAACTGCACTAAACTGCTAGGCGTCACCATAGACAACCAGCTAAATTTTGACTATCACATTGATTTAACTATCAAGACAGTCAATAAAAAGATTGGTGCCCTATACAGGCTTAAGCCCTATCTCACTGCTACTTCCCGAGTAGCCCTTGCCCAAACTCACCTTATCTCTACATTAACTTATGCCTCTCCCTCCTTTATCAACTTATCTAAAGCTAATCTTCAGAAACTGAATACTGCCTACCACAATATAGCCAGATTTGCCACTGGCTCTCCATTCCAAACTCACCACTGTCTTAACTTAAAGAAACTAAACTGGCTTGAACTCCCGAACCTAATACTCCTACAACAACTGATCATCACTTTTAAAATTCTTCATTACCCTCTAATACACCCATACTAAATAAAATTATCACACCTTATAAAAATCTCACGACACTCAGATCAGCCAACAAGCTACTAGTTACTACTTTGAAATCTCATAACAAATCAGGTGATTCCCTATTTGCAAACACTATTGGTTCTTACTGGAATAAACTTCCCACAGAACTGACCTCCCTAACCTCATGTCACCTTTTCAAAAAACAGATGAAAACCCACCTACTAATTCACTGGCTATGTCCCTGCTCCAATCCTGACTGAGCTCAGCACTCTTTATTACTCTCTCTAGTCTGCTACTTGTGTATTTCTTTCCACTCCCATTCTTACTTAGACTGACCTCATCAGCCCCCTTTACTGGACCTTCACTCTTTTATCTCTCATTTCTTTTGTTTACCTCCCCTTCTAGCCATCTTCTTTCCATCTCTTTCTACCCATAGCTGACCTCCTATAATCCTGCTACCTTGGCATTTCATCACTATCCTGTTTCCACCCTCTCCTTTTCCAACTGGACACTCCTAACCTTTACCAATTTTATAATACTTATACCCAACAACTTATATTCTATCCCCACTTTTCTGTCCATCTTATTTTTCCGTTTTTCCTCATCTTTAACTACTTAACTACCTGTTATACCTCCAAACCTGCTCTTTTAACACATGATACCAACAGTTTTTTTGCTTCTGTAAATTACCTAATCTGTTATCATGACTACTGACTAACGACTATATTTTTTAACTTGACTAGTGATGTCTCTTAACTTAACTTTGTATTTTGATGCTTGAACTTATCTCCTTAGCCACTTATCTGAACTCTGTTTGTTACCTACTCAGATTAGTCCAGGCAAACTGTATATTGTCTCTGTACATTTTTAGAATTAATTTTAGAAATGTTTTCGTAAATGTATTGTCTTATTCTGATAGTGGAGCTTTTCTCCTCGGGCCTCTGCTGAAAATGGACATGTATCCAGCCAGACTAGCCCGGTTAACAAATGTAAAATAAATAAAAATAAAATAAAATAAATTAATTAAAGGAGATCAGGGAGTTTGTGTGGAAGCTTAAAGGGAGAGTGTCAAGATTCTCTGCTTGTCTGATTGTTTTGATTAGGATGGTAGGTCGTGTGATCTTTTTGTTTACATTCAGGCAGCTTTTAAGCTCTGAGCTCAGGTTTCAGTACTTCGGGGGAAGAGTAACTAACACTTCAGGAAATGCCAACAGTTTTCTCTGTGCGCTCCTTTTAACACCAACCCCATGCTGACAGGAAAGCTTTAGCTCTTCAGTTTGAAATGTTGTGAACTAGTGCATATATGAGTGAGATACTTTTTTTTTTTTTTTAATCTAAGTGGTTCATTCTTTCACTCTGCAGGCAGACACAGCAGTGGACTTTTTTAAATATTTTCTGCAAATAGTTCCTTGGTTGTTTGGATTTAATGATGATAGAAACAGATGTAGTGGATGTGTTTTATGATATGGTCTGGAGCAGTGCTGTTCATTTGCTAATGTAACTGCGCATTGTGGTGCTTTTTACATACATGTTTCTTTCAGTTTGTTGCAGTAATGGCTCCTATGGGAAAAGGGCACAACAATTATGGGAGATGTCCATATGTGAATAATACAGAAAACATTACTGCAGATGGAGGGGGAATAATCAGAATGAGTCAGGAAAAAGAACAGAAAGTACAGTGCTTTCAGCCAGAATACTCTGTTGTAGATATCACAGCTGTAAGCAAAACAGTCTACAAGTAATGAACCCAAATCACCCAGAATAGCTGGTTCAAATGTAGACAGAATTAACTTTTCCAGTACAATGTTGTTGTTTGTCTTTCAGCTTTTCCCGGTTAGGGGTCACCACAGCGGAACTCCGGTCCGCTAATGATTGGCAGTTGGTTTTCATGGTGTCTAGTTGCCAGCCCGACAAAGTAAAGATCCCAAAATGTGTCACCTGTTTACTAGTCAGTCTTGTATGCAAATTACCTCTTTGTAGAACAGCTCGAGTAAGGTCTGTAGTAAAAACTTAGGAAACAGTCACCTCAGAAAACAGAGTCGTGCTTGTAAGGAAAATGGGAGAATGTCCTTGTCATTATCAGAATCCTCTGATAAAACATGCTCACAATTTCAAAGGCTGCAAGCTAAGTAATTAATTTTTATTAGCATACCCACTGTGTTTAGATGAAATATGTTTAAGCTGTTGTTTCTTTTTCCTAGGGACAACCCTAGGAGGAGACCAGCTGAATGGATGACACTTCAAACCAGAAAACAGATCTCTTATCCTGACCACCCTGGTAACAACTTCCAGGAGAAATTTCCATGGCCAAAGTTGATGGGTCTCCCATACACAGTATGGACACTGGAACAGCCACAGAAGATATGCCTTACCCCTGGTCCATGGTGGCAGAAGGAACTATAACAAAAGGTCCTGGTGAAACCAGTCAGTGGTCTAAGTGACAAGCTATGGCCACTGCAGAGTAACCCACCAATGGCTGAGGACCAGACTGAGTTCACAGTACAGACAAGGGTTCTTTATTTATTTTTTATTTTTGAGTACATGATGAGGAAGAACCCTAGCACCAGTAAGGATATCCATGTTCCTGCCAAAGGAAAAGCTGGTCACAGCATAATGTAACAGCTTGTTGAACAGACATGAATTTGTATATAGGGGTATAGCTATGGTTTTGGCAACTGTATACCAGTTTCCAGAAGGTTTACACCCCACCCCATCCCATCAAGGGAAGTGTGAACTCGACAAGAAAAGTTATTAAGTAGATAAGAAGATGAATGAGTAAATAAAAATATTTACACACCCAAACATACCTCTCAACCTGTTAATGCAAAAAATCTGGACAAAGCTTTACAAAATGGGGGTACAAATAGGGAGATATTTTAAATATTTCTCTTATAAACTTAGAAAGTTGCTAGAATAACAGGATTTGTTTTAATATACATTTTCTGAAGGATTTGAAGTCTGAAACTCAAATGTATGTCATTATTTAGTGACTTAAATCCCTAGATCATCCCAGTGATTTGCCAGGAAAAAAGAGGAAAAGGCCAAAAATATGAGCCAAAAATTTGTACAGTTGAAAGGTATGCTTCCAAGCATTATCAAAGGAAAATAAAATAATAAAACTGCAGGCCAGATTTCAAAACAATTGCTTTCAATGTAACTCTGCCTTGATGCTGTAGGGCTTGCTGTCATTGTAAGCGACTTTGTTTGGTCTAAGGCCTATATAAACGGGCTTACACCAGGGGCCAGACCAAAACTGGTAACTTACACTGAGAGCATATCACCTGGAATTTGGCTGTGTGTGTGTGTGTGTGTGTGTGTGTGTGTGTGTGTGTGTGTGTGTGTGTGTGTGTGTGTGTGTGTGTGTAATGTATACATACACACACATATACATACATCTGTATAGGTGTGTAACTATAAAACATTATAAATTTACTTATTTTATTTTTAAAAAAGTCAAATTACACCACCTGCAAAGTATAATTGTAAAGGCTGTATGCACTGACATGCATGCTATATATCTGGATGTACCCACATTCAAGTGTGTGTGTGTGTGTGTGTGTGTAGATGTATAGGTTCTTTGGTGATTTCTAGGCTAATTGCACAAGACCCTCTACAAGCTAAGCAAATAATACCCAGGATGTGACTGGAACATTTCTCCCGGGCCTCAGCTAAAAGTTGTCTCCTTCAAAGTCTAACTCCTGGTAAACACATGTTAAAATAAAAAATAAAAAACAAAATAAAAAAATAAAATGTGACAGTATATTTTAATTCACCAGCTATGGGATGGGGTAGTATGAGGGTGGTGAGTTTTTGGGTTTTGGAGCGCTGCGTCATTTTACAGAATGCCTCTGTCCATAAGGGACATGGGCAGTACCCTTGGAGTGAATTCATTTACAGTTCTCCATCCATTTATCTAAATTCCTTTTAAACATTATGAGGAATGGTCTTGGTTTTATGAAGATGAGACGTCTATTCCTTAGGCGAGGTAGCCTTTGGGATTTGAATCTGTCACTCCAGCAAGTTCTGCTAGAGTCACAAATAAAATTAAACCGAGCTACACGTATAATTTTTCTTGCAAACATGCAACATTTTCATAAGGGCTGCATCACAGAGTATCATGTAGGTAAGGCATAAGTCACATCTCAATAAACGATATGAGCTGATGTAAATAGATAGGCCCTTTAGTCAGTCAGCACAAGACATGTGTCTTATACTTTTGTATTTTTAAGTGAGAAACCTGTGGAGCTGCTCCAGTTTGTGTAAGTGTTGGTTAGGTATATGCAGAAGGGAGCAATGTACTCGATTATGAGCCTGATGAGGGCCGATGCGATATCATTATGACTTCCTTTTTCTTGATGCCATGTCTTTACTTATACATTCAATGAAACACAAGGATTTCCTCACTAATATAGCTACCTGGTGATCAAAGTTTAGGTTACTATCTAGCTATCTGTGTTCCTAGGTACCTTACCACTGGGTCTACATTTAGCAGTGTGCTGTCATTGTTATAATTTGCAGGGATATCTGATTTACCAAAGGGAATGATTATACATATATATTTTTATTTTAATGGAAGACCATGGTTTTCTCACCAGTTGTATGTCATTTTTACATCTATTTGTAGGCTGTCAACATAGTTTAGGGATTCAGTGACTGTCCTTGGCTTAAAGTCTTTGGTGAAACTGATGAGCCAGATGCCCCCAGCATTGGCTTTCGCTTCATAGACGTGTATACGAAACAGGAGGGATCTCAGCACTGACCCTTGTGGGACACCAATAGTAACAGATTTCTTATCAGAGGTGGATTCACTTATTCAAACAACATGTGTCCTTGCTATCCATTTGATGATGTAGGGATTTATGCCTAACTCAGTAAGTTTATTTATGATCCCCAAGTGGGTGATTGTGTTGTAAGCTTTGGCCAGGTCTCGATAAGCAAGACATACTGTTTTACCCTCATCCATGGCCCTGGTGACTTTCTCAAAGAAGTACCCCAGATTGAGCAGGCAATACCTCCCTTTAACAAAGCCAAATTAGGTCTGGTCCAGTCTTTGGAGAGTTTCTATGTCATTATTGATTAGGTCCACGATAATTCTCTCCATGGTCTTGGAGATAAGACTGGTTAAGCTTATGGCTCTGTAGTTGCCTGGGTCAGTTGATGGGCCTACTTGTGCAGAGGGACAACTGTTGCAGTCCCCATTCCTCTGGGGCAAAGCCCATCCTGAGGCTGTGGTTTAAGAGTGACCATTCACTTACTTATATTATCAGACATAAAACCAACCTAACTTTCCCTAACACTTTCAGAACAGTACACACCAAAAAGCAATTTAACCCAGAACTTTTCCAAACAGAACTCAAACAATGTAATTGGTCACCATTAAAATCTCTCCCACTCAGTGAAGCAGTAGAATACTTCAATTCCACATTCTTAGCCATCCTGGACCACCACGTCCCAATATGCTCTGTTAGAAATAAAGCTAAACTGGCCCCTTGGCTCTCTAATAATACTAGGCAAAAAATCCTTCTCAGAAACAAACCCTGGGCAAAATGGCGTGCTACTAAGAATCCTACAGATCAACACACCTTTAGGCAACATAGAAATAATACAAAAAAAGCCATCCTGTTAGATAAAAGAACTTTCACCTCCAATTACAGCGAACCTACCACAAGGAACCACAAACGTTTTGGACTAGCATTAACAAACTTCTATACCCAGGTCAATCTATCACTCCCAACCCACTAGGCTCTAACCCTGAGAATCCCACACATACTGCCAAATCCTTCAGTTCTTTCTTCACAGATGCCCTCCAAACTCTCGCTAGCCATCTATCTCCTGATACCTCAAATCTGCCTACTTCTACTACAAACCCACCTCCATCATTTCATTTACAACCAGTGGCTACTTCCTTTATTTGCTCCCTTCTCCAAAAAGGAAAAACTACCACCCCCTCAGCTGACCAACTCCAGGCAGAATTCCTGCAAAAAGGAGCTAAAGCTATTGCCTATCCCATCTCCATTCTCATCAATAGAATAATAAGTGAAGGAACTATCCCATCTATCTGGAAAATTTCTCATATCATCCCACTACATAAAGGGGGGAACTCCAATGACTTCTCTAACTTTTGTCCTATAGCTTTGCTATCTCCTCTTGCAAAAATAATGGAAAAGTGCATCCATAAGCAACTACTTAACCATCTTCTCCATAACAACTTACTTGCCAACTGTCAATATGGATTCAGACCTTTTCACAGTACCACCACTGCCCTGCTATCCTTCACAGACTGTATCAACAAAAATCTTAACAAAAATATTCTTTCCTCTGCAGTCTTCATCAATTTATCTAAAGCTTTTGACATGGTTAATCACCAACTCCTTCTACACATACTGAAATCCCTTTCACTTGATCCTTTAGCCATGAAATGGTTCAAATCTTACCTAGAAAACCAACAGCAGGCTGTACTCTGGCAAAATAAATATCTAATCACCTTCCTATTTCCCTTGGTGTTCCACGGGGCTCCATATTAGGCCCACTCCTATTTTCCATTTAATGACCTTCAATCAGCAATTCCACACACCACCTGCATTCAATATGCAGATGATTCTACTATAATCTGTTCAGCCACTTCTCAAACTGAACTTCAGTCTCTTACCCAAAAAGCTTTCAATACTGTAGAACAATGGTTCTCAAACCGCTGCCTCCTCATAAACCCCCAAAAACTAAACTGTTACTCTTCACACCAACCCGAAAGTCCACCCACTACACATTTCACACACATCTAATAATGGTACTCTTATTTCTCCTGACCTAATCACTAAACTCTTAGGAATAACATTAGACAACAACCTCAAATTTGATATTCATATAAACACACAATAAAATCAGTTAACAAAAAACTGGGATCCCTTTACAGAATCAAACCCTTTCTTACACCAGTAGCTAGGACCGCTATAACCATAACTCACTTAATCTCCACTCTACTCTATGCTTCACCTATATACAGTAATCTTTCTAAAAACAACCTCAACAAGCTGGCAACATCCTATAATAATATTGCTAGATTTTCTACAGGCTCTCTTTTCAGAACTCATCACTGTCTGAATCTAAAACAACTTGACTGGCTAGAATTTTTTAACCAGCTTCAATTTCACCAGCTTGCTATAACCCACAAGACCCTATATCAACCCACCAACACTCCAATACTCTCTAGCCTCATTACACCTTACAATAATCTTAAGAACTTATGCTCCTCAAACAAACTGCTGCTCAATACTTCCAGATCCAACAATTCAGCAGGTGACTCCCTGTTCTCTAACACCGTTGGAAAACTATGGAATCTACTACCCACTGAACTCACAACTCAGACTTCTCTCACTTTTTTAAAAGGAATCTAAAACTATTTCTCAATACACACTGGCTATGCTCCTGTACTAACCCTGACTAACTTTTTTCCTTTACACTAATTATCACTCTATATCTTTATAATCTTACCCTTAAAGAATCAATATACCATGTTATTCCAAATAAAATGTATGTATATATGTATATTGTACCCTCTCTTGTACATTACCCTTTGCTGCTTACTGTTCATGTTATGCTCACTATGAGTATTGTATTTTATACTTTTTAAAAAGTAATGTTTTTATGTAACAATAGCTGTTTTTTTAGTTTGATCTGTTATGACTTTTATATTAATTCTGTATGTTTCTTGGAGCTTTTCTCCCTGGGACTCTACTGAAAATAGACATGTATCCAGCTAGAATAGCCCACTCAACAAATGTAAAATAAAATAAAATAAAGAGGGAGGGAATAGACAGGATTGACAAGGCTGGGAAGCTTACAATAAGATTATGTTAGGAGACAGAGAGAAGGGGGGGGCTAAGAGCCAGGGCTTGGAGAAAGCTGTGAGAAAACAGGTTTGACAGGGCTAGGAAACTTACACTAGAATTATGTTAGGAGAACAAGAAAGGGGGGGGGGCTATGGACCAGGACTTGGAGAAAGCTGTGAGAAAGGAAAAAACAATCAACCAGCTAGCCCAGGTCAGTATGTAAAGGTTTTTGTTTATCTGTGTAAATTCAAAAGCAGATATAGTAGAGCATCAGCAACAGCTCCTCGTGGTCCTGCAGAGTGGTGCTAGTAGCAGAGAAATGAAGAGAGTGACTGCTTTCAAGATATAAGTATATTTTTTCTGTTTCTACCTGTGCAGCCTTCCTTTCTCGCCGAAAAGCGAGTTTACACTGCTATTTTAACTGTTAAAAGCTTGTTTTTGCATTTTTTCATTACCTGCACTTAACTTAAAAGTTTGTTTGTTGAAATTAACTGTTGAGGCTGCCCACTCAAGTGCGCTAGCCTGTGCATTGAATATACTGTAATTTTCTTGCTGTTTACTTGAAAACATATATATATATCCTTGTTTCCCGCCTTTCCTTAACTAGAATAGTCCCCTATACAGGCTTTGCTGTATTCTGGACTCTTGGATAGTTCCTGTGTTGCCCATTTCCTTACTTGGATAGAAGGAAGTTTCTTTGCTCACCAGTGGGAGTGGGGAGCCTTGACCTATCTATCCCTGAAGGAGTGACCTCAGCACAAGAATCTTATAGTAATTGGCCGTTTTGGGCCATTTCTAGCTCTTTGAAGTTCCCTGCTTAAAAATCCGCTTCTCAGCGTTTTTTTCACCTATACTACTACTCAGCAACAGCTCCTCGTGGTCCTGCAGAGTGGTGCTAGCAGCAGAGAAATGAAAAGAGTGACTGCTTTCAAGATATAAGTATATTTTTCTATTTCTACCTGTGCGACCTTCCTTTCTCTCCGAAAAGTGAATTTACACTGCTGTTTTAACTGTTAAAAGCTTGTTTTTGCATTTTTTCATTACCTGCACTTAATTTAAAAGTTTGTTTGTTGAAATTAACTGTTGAGGCTGCCCACTCAAGTGCGCTAGCCTGTGCATTGAATATACTGTAATTTTCTTGCTGTTTACTTGAAAAATATATATATATATCCTTGTTTCCCACCTTTCCTTAACTAGAATAGTCCCCTATACAGGCTTTGCTGTATTCTGGACTCTTGGATAGTTCCTGTGTTGCCCATTTCCTTACTTGGATAGAAGGAAGTTTCTTTGCTCACCAGTGGGAGTAGGGAGCCTTGAGCAGCCTATCTGTCCCTGAAGGAGAGACCTCAGCACAATAATCTTGTAGTAATTGGCCGTTTTGGGCCATTTCTAGCTCTTTGAAGTTCCCTGCTTAAAAATCCGCTTCTCAGCGTTTTTTTCACCTATACTACTCAGCAACAGCTCCTCGTGGTCCTGCAGAGTGGTGCTAGCAGCAGAGAAATGAAAAGAGTGACTGCTTTTAAGATATAAGTATATTTTTTCTGTTTCTACCTGTACGACCTTCCTTTCTCGCCGAAAAGTGAGTTTACACTGCTGTTTTAACTGTTAAAAGCTTGTTTTTGCATTTTTTATTACCTGCACTTAATTTAAAAGTTTGTTTGTTGAAATTAACTGCTGAGGCTGCCCACTCGAGTGCGCTAGCTTGTGCATTGAATATACTGTAATTTTCTTGCTGTTTACTTGAAAAAAAAAACAAAAAAAATCAACAAAAATTGTTTCCCGCCTTTCCTTAACTAGAATAGTCCCCTATACAGGCTTTGCTGTATTCTGGACTCTTGGATAGTTCCTGTGTTGCCCATTTCCTTACTTGGATAGAAGGAAGTTTCTTTGCTCACCAGTGGGAGTGGGGAGTGTTGAGCAGCCTATCTGTCCCTGAAGGAGTGACCTCAGTACAAGAATCTTGTAGTAATTGGCCATTTTGGGCCATTTCTAGCTCTTTGAAGTTCCCTGCTTAAAAATCCACTTCTCAGCGTTTTTTTTGCCTATACTACTCAGCAACAGCTCCTCGTAGTCCTGCAGAGTGGTTCTAGCAGCAAAGAAATGAAAAGTGTGACAGCTTTCAAGATATAAGTATATTTTTTCTGTTTCAACCTGTGCGACCTTCCTTTCACACCAAAAAGCGAGCTTACACTGCTGTTTTAACTGTTAAAAGCTTGTTTTTGCGTTTTTTTTCATTGCTTGCACTTAATTTAAAAGTTTGTTTGTTGAAATTAACTGTTGAGGCTGCCCACTCAAGTGCACTAGCCTGTGCATTGAATATACTGTAATTTTCTTGCTGTTTACTTGAAAAAAAATATATATCCTTGTTTCCCGCCTTTCCTTAACTAGAATAATCCCCTATACAGGCTTTGCTGTATTCTGGACTCTTGGATAGTTCCTGTGTTGCCCATTTCCTTACTTGGATAGAAGGAAGTTTCTTTGCTCACCAGTGGGAGTGGGGAGCCTTGAGCAGCCTATCTGTCCCTGAAGGAGTGACCTCAGCACAAGAATCTTGTAGTAATTGGCCGTTTTGGGCCATTTCTAGCTCTTTGAAGTTCCCTGCTT
This sequence comes from Protopterus annectens, assembly GCF_019279795.1. Taxonomy (NCBI): domain Eukaryota; kingdom Metazoa; phylum Chordata; order Ceratodontiformes; family Protopteridae; genus Protopterus; species Protopterus annectens. Next base: position 1,319,853,383 of record NC_056744.1, read on the forward strand.
AAAAATCCACTTCTCAGCATTTTTTTGCCTATACTACTCAGCAACAGCTCCTCGTGGTCCTGCAGAGTGGTGCTAGCAGCAGAGAAACGAAAAGAGTGACTGCTTTCAAGATATAAGTATATTTTTTCTGTTTCTACCTGTGTGACCTTCCTTTCTCACCGAAAAGCAAGTTTACACTGCTGTTTTAACTGTTAAAAGCTTGTTTTTGTGTTTTTTCATTACCTGCACTTAATTTAAAAGTTTGTTTGTTGAAATTAACTGTTGAGGCTGCCCACTCAAGTGCGCTAGCCTGTGCATTGAATATACTGTAATTTTCTTGCTGTTTACTTGAAAAAAATATATATATCCTTGTTTCCCGCCTTTCCTTAACTAGAATAGTCCCCTATACAGGCTTTGCTGTATTCTGGACTCTTGGATAGTGCCTGTGTTGCCCATTTCCTTACTTGGATAGAAGGAAGTTTCTTTGCTCACCAGTGGGAGTGGAGAGCCTTGAGCAGCCAATCTGTCCCTGAAGGAGTGACTCAACACAAGAATCTTGTAGTAATTGGCCATTTTGGGCCATTTCTAGCTCTTTAAAGTTCCCTGCTTAAAAATCCGCTTTTGCGCGGCTTTGCGCGATTGTGCGCATAGCACAGCATTGGGCAGTGCTGCTTAAACGGTTTTAAACTATTCCCGGCTCCACAACATCTGCTCATCACTTTTTCCCTTAGAACTGCTCTATTTCTCAATTTAAACACCCTATTCTCAATCTAAGACCCTGCACTTGCCCAAACAAGCAATCTTACAATCTTGCACTAATAAACTAATAGCACTACATCCTCATACATTCTCCACAATTACCTTGTCCCCTATTGGTCCTTTTTAATTAAGTGATAAAAGAGTTCCCTTTACTACTCTAACATGTCCAAAGGTCAGTCAATGGTCTCCTCTCCAGCCCAGCTGGTGAATCTGGGAATCTTGAGGCAATGTTACAACTGCCTCATGTACACGGACAACCCTCTCCTCCTCCAAACAGGTTCAAATATATGCAAAAGATGCAACCATATAGCCAAATGGGAGGCTGAGCTCTCTCACTTCAGAACTGGTATAACCAGTCAGGAGGAGAAGGAACCTCACACAACACTAATCCAGTCTCACATAGTCCTACCACAACAGCAAACCAAACACATAAATACACAAAAACATACTCGGAGGCTCTAAATAAAAATCTACCTAAGCAGCAGAGACCTCCAAAGCAGACATCCAAGCAAACTCTACCCCACAGCAAAACATATGCAACACACAGCTCACAAAGTCAGTGTGACAAACAGTCACAGCCCTTAAGGCTAAAAAACACACCTGATACACTTGTAATAGGTGATTCTATAGTCAGACATACTGATGTCCTGCTCACCAGGCTGAACAAGGAGAAGGTCACAGTGAGCTGCCTGTCGGGTGCTAGGATCCACCACATAATGCAAGCACTCAGGTCACTCTAAAGCAAGTACAAATATGACTCTGTCATAGTACATGCTGGTGTGAATGACCTGAGACGTACCTCCCTCGACTACATGAAAAGAGACATAGAGGAGCTCTCTGATCATGTAGCCCAGGCCGGTATGACCCTGACCTTGAGCAGGATCTTACCCTCACCTGGAATGATGCCACAGTATGAAGACAAAATGCTAAATTTTAACAATTGGCTAAAATTTTGGTGTCATTCAAAGGGGATCCAGTGCCTGTCAGCCTGGGATGACATGCTCGACAAGCCACGTTTCTTCGCTAGGGACAGCTTACACCTATCACCCCTGGGCTTTCGGATACTGGCAAAGGCTCTTGCCACCCCCATAGTGCCTTTTTTAGGCAAGGCTCAAAAGACAAACCCAAAAGACAAACCCACCTCCATAGAAAACACAATGAACAAGAAACTAAGGGTAATGCTGCTAAACGCCAGAAGTCTAAACCTCAAAATGAACACACTCAAAGCTCTCCTCAGTATGGAGAACATCGATATCTGCGCAGTGACAGAAACCTGGTTCAAGGCTCCAGAGAGCACCCCAGCACTACCAGGTTATACCTCATATCATGCTCTTCGGCCCCAAAACTCAGATCGAACCACAAAAGGAGGGGGAGTATCCATATTCATCAAGGATACCCACACCTCCAGGTTACTGGCGTTGCACAAAGCATCAGAAACCATCCATGTGCAACTAACAGTGGGCAAAACTGCCTTTCAGTTTATAGCATGCTACAGACCACCATCTCAAAATCAGGAATCCCACTCGGCCTTCCTGAAAACATTGAAAAACATGAAGATCTCTCCAAACACCATTATATTGGGTGACTTCAACTACCCAAACATAGACTGGGAGCATTACTCAGGTCCCAACACCCTAGCCCAAAGGTTCCTGGAATTTATAAACTCAAATGCCATGGAACAACTAGTCACAATGCCCACAAGAGGGGAAAACATACTTGACCTGATCATCACCAACATGGGGACCCTATGCTCCACACCAGAAGTATACCCCTCATTGGTAAGATCAGACCATAAATTAATTTCATTGGACATCCAAAACCCGACCCCACCCCCAGCCCAGAAAACCACAGTGAAAAACTTCTCAAAAGCAAACTTCACACTTCTCAAAACTGAGGTGGAATCCTTCAAGGCCCCCGGGCCAGTGGAAACTACGGCCCAAAACACAGAATCCTATATAAACGCATTCTATGGACATCTCCAAGAATGCATGGATCATGCTATCCCAAACAAAACCAAGACCCAATCATCCAAAGGCAGGTGTCCAGTCTGGTGGACCCCAGCCATAAATAAGTTGTATAATAGAAGGAGGAAGCTACTAAATGATAGAGCAAAATCCCTAAAAGGGAAGGCATCTCTGATCAGTACTAGCAAAAAATTATGATCCCTCATAAAATCCTCTAAGGCCAGCTTCGAGAGAAAAATTGCACAGGACACTAAAGACAGTCACAAGCCTTTCTTTAGCTATGCTAGGAACCTGGGATGCAACTCCCAGATTTGCTCAGAGTTGATTCTAAATGACAAAAAATACACTGAACCCACAGACATTGCCAACATCCTGGTAGACAGGTTCAGTGCAAACTCCCCCCCCCCCAAAAGAGCAAATATCTATCCCAGCAGAGTGCAGTCTCCCTAACATTTCAGATGCTCAGGTGAAAGCCGCCCTCTCCAAAGAAAAAAACACTGCTTCTATGGGACCAGACGGTGTCCCGGGTTGCATCCTACATGAACTCCAAGAAGAGCTAAACCCTCACGTAAAACTGCTGTACAATCTCAGCCTCACTACAGGATATGTACCCAAAGAATATGTACCCAAAGAATGGCGTACAGCAGCAGTGGTCCCACTCCACAAAGGTGGTGCCTCAACGGACCCTGGTAATATCATGTTAGCAACTATAACTATAAACCCTGCACACTGTTTACTACGGAGCCTCTCACATCGGAGGGTGCAAGGGGGCTTGCCCCTCTGCAGAAATGTAGTAAACAGTGTGCAGGGTATATATTATTATAGATGTTATGGTCTTGATGTTTTGAGTTTGGATGTTATGATCATTCGATGTTTTGATAGGTAACCATATATATATATATATATATATATATATATATATATATATATATATATATATATATATATATATATATATATATATAGTTTATGTATATACCTGTATTATACAGATAAAAATTATGAAAGTATCTGTACATATCTGTAGGTAAGCATACCTGTAATTCCAAGTGGTCTCTAACTCTGTTGCAAGTGATATAAGTGGTACAAAAGGGCAGGAGGGTAAACAGACTGCAAAGTACAGGAAGTTTTTTTTTTTTAAGAGGGGATAATGATAAAACATATACAGACATGGGACATTTGCAAAAGTACCTCAAGGGGGTGCCTGACAGGAGACATCAAGTCTGCCACATGAAGTTGCAGTACACACAGGATAGGCTGTAGATAACAACAGGCCTTTACAGAACTTCAGAATCAGTCCTTCATGTAAACCATTAACTTAAATGGGCACAATTACCAGCTGAGTATGCTGAGGTCATTATTATTTACATGAAGACAATAGAATAAAAGTCAGATTTGGATAAAAGAGGTAGCATGCTATGAAGGTAAAAACAATAGCACTACTCTTAGAATAATTTCCACCTGAAAAAGGTGTGAGATGGTCTTGAGCAGCTTAGGAGATTTCATTGCTGGGAATCACACTCAGTGGAGAGAAACATCAAAGATATGGAAATACTTCTGATGTTGGTGGAGACAGCAAGTCTACAAGCAGTTGTAATAGACAAAAATAGGGCTGTGCAGAACAAAAGGTCTGCTAAAAATGTAGACAGTTTAGTGCAGGAACAGAGGTCATTTAAGTGGTTCCAGCCAGTGTTGGAATATGCCCGATGTGTAATTACTTACATAAAGACAACACAACAGAAAGCTGAATGAAGATGAAAGAGGCAGCATGCAGTGAAGACAACACCAAGATCACCATACTATGAATGCTTCCAACTCACAAAGGGGAGTGCTGACCCAGAGTCTGACATT
>NC_056744.1:1319858435-1319860935 GCF_019279795.1 Protopterus annectens
ATGTCTTGTGAGGCACATTCCAAAAGGGGCGTTGTACTCTATAATGGGTCTAATGAGTGCCGAGGAGAGGGGAACAATGACCTCTTTTTTCCTGGATGAGTACCCTTTTGTGATGAGCTGTGCCACATAGAAGGATTTCCTGACTACTGTGGTGATGTGATTATCAAAGGAGAGACTACTGTCCAACTGGGTCCCAAGGTCTCTTATCACACATTCGGCATTAAGTAGACTTCTGTTTATGTGGTAGTTCATGGGTACAGAGTTTTTACCAAAAGGGATGACAATGCACCTTTTGGCATTGAGCTTGAGGCCATGGCTCTGACACCAGGCATCTGTCTCAGTGAGGCCCTTCTGTAGGATGTCCACATCATTTGGGGACTCGACTATGGCTCCTAGTTTGCAGTCATCTGTGAACTTCATTAGTCAGAGGCCTTCTGTGTTAGACTGTACTTCAGAGAAGTGGATACCAAACAGGAAAGGTCCCAGGACTGAACTTTGTGGTACTCCACTTGTCACTGGTTTGAAGTCAGATTTGGAGTCTGCAACCCATGTGGGTTCTATCAGTGAGCCACAGTTGGCAAACCCATCTTGCATTATTGGGGCTTCTAGGAGTTTTTAGCTATAATTCCAGAATGGGGGATGGTGTCAAAAGCCTTTGCGAGGTCAAGATAGGCTGTGGGAACCACCTTGCCCTCATCTGCAGCTTTGGTGACTGCCTCAAAGAAGTCAATCAGGTTCAAAAGGCATGATCTGCCTTTCACAAACCCGAACTGGGTGGAGTACAGTGTTTGGGGGTTACCAATGTCTTTGTTTATCAGTTCCATGATGATAGGTTCCATGGCCTTGTAGACCAGGCTCCTCAGACTAATAGGGCATTAGTTCCCAGGACCAGTGGACCCAGGACCAGATAACTGTTGCTATGCACCATTCAGTGGGCACAAAGCCTGATGTGAGACTATGACTGAATATGGTGCTTAGGTGGGGAGCCAGTTCATTCTGAAGTTCATGTAAAACGCAGACTGGGATGTTGTCCGGTCCCATGGATGCTGTGTTTTTGGTTTTAGAGAGTGCAGCTTTTACCTGCTTAGATGTGATCACAAGACTCTGCATTCTTCCTGTATAGATATGGGCCCTTTAGGGGGTGAGAGGGGGTACAGTTAGCATGTACATTGGTAATATCAGTTGGTTCTGTAATTTTTGTGCCACTGTGCTGTAACTCAGAGCAGATCTGGGTGTTGCCATTGAGATTCTTGACATAACTATAGAATGCTTTGTGGTTGTCCTTAGAATCAGTGGTGATTTTGTTTTCATAGCTAGCTTTGGAGTGGATCGTATAAGGGATCTCAGCTTCTTACTGAGGCTGACCAGGGAGAGCCCTCCACTATGGGATTTTACCTCTCAAAGTTTCTTCCTTCTGTTGCAGAGTTTATTTATGCCAGGGGACCACCAGATTGGCTTCCTTTTTTTTGAATGATAGCATCTTGGTTTTGTTTGGGATAGCACGATCCATGCACTTGTGTAAGTGCTTATAAAGTACATTTGTGTAGGATTTAGCAGTTGTAACTGTATTTTGTCCATACTGTAATGGATGTCAAGTAAAGTTCACCAGCTTCTGTCTTAAGAAGCATGAAGTTGGCTTTGGAAAAATTTTTTACCAGGGTTTCCCTTAATGGGTGGGTGGAAATTTGCGGATGCAGATATCTACAGGATGATTAGCTTATGGCTTGGATCTGGACCAAAGAGGGAGCTTGATTTCAGGTGGTGGAACACCAGTCACTGTGGTTGGTAATGACCAGGTCTAGATATTGTTGCCCCTGGTGGGGGTGCTGGATAAGTTGTTCCAGGGAATTGGAAGATTTATGAATTCCAGAGCGCTTGAGTGAAGAAGTTAGTACATGAGGAGTTTTCCAGTTAATGGTGGGGTAGTTGAAATCGCCATGTATTAGGTGTTTGGTTGAACCCTACTGTGCTTTCCCACTATATCAAGAAAAAGAGGAGTGGGAATCCTGGGGCATGGTGGGGGATCTGTAGCAAGTTCACAATTTGGGGTTCTGGGTCTTATCCAGAGTTAGTTACACTTGGATAATCTGGATGCATTGTACTGAGCAACCTGGAGGTGTGGATATCCTTGTGAATATGGACCACATCTGCCTTTAGTGTTTCCATCCAGTTGGGTAGCCCGAAAGGTGTGAATTACTTAGCCTGGTAATGCAGAGTTGCTCTCTGTGATGCCTCCCATTTTACGAAAGGTGCCTCAAGTGAATGCATTTTGAGGTTTAGACTTCTAGCATTGAGTAGCATTACCCTCAGATTTTGCTTGCTTGTACCTGTTATGGTGGTGAATTTGTCATTTGAGCCTTGCCTACAAAAGGCAATATAGGGGTGGCAAGAGCCTTAGCCAGTTTGCGGAATCCCAAGGGTGACAGATGCAGGCCATCTCTGGCAAAGCATCGTGGTCTGTTGATCATGTCATCCCAAGCAGACAGATACTGGATCCCCT